>NC_086012.1:437500-797500 GCF_030014385.1 Trichomycterus rosablanca
GGGTGTCCACATACTTTTGGCTATTTGGTGTCCTCGTCCTTAAGCTGTGTGTACATTTTGGATCTCGGTTGTAGAGAGAATGAAGAAGGTGAGAGAGAGAGAGTGAGAGAGGAGGAAGGAGGAGCGAGAGAGAGAGTTAGGAGGAGAGAGAGAGGATGGTGGGGAGGTGATGATCGAGGCAGGTGCATTTTCAGTTCTCCTCCTGAACAAGAATCAGTTCCTGCCCGGGTTCCTCCTCTGGTTGAAGCTCGGTTTCTATCTGCTTCCTACTCAGACTGAAACTTGGTTCCTTCCTGGTTCCTCCTCTGGCTGAAGCCCGGTTCCTTCTTGGAAAGAAGCTCGATTTTTGCCCAGTTCCTTCTCTAAACAGAGATCAGTTCTTGCTTGGTTCTCTCTCTGATTAATGCTCGGTTCCTCCTCTAAAAGAAGCTCGGTTCCTGCCCGGTTCCTCCTCTGACTGAAACCCGGTTCCTCATCCTGGTTGCTGTCAGGATGAAGATGACGACGACGGTTGCTCCGGTTCTTCCCTGGTTCCTCCTGTGGGTTCTTCTCCAGCTTTCCATCACCTCTTCCTTCTCACAGTCCCACAATGAGACGGAGCCGGTGGTTCTGGAGGGGAAATGTCTGGTGGTGTGTGATTCGAACCCGTCCTCGGACGGCGGCGTCACCTCCTCGTTCGGGATCTCGGTGAGGGCGCCGGGGGCCAAGGTGGCGTTCTCGGCTGTGAGAGGAACCAACCACGAACCGTCCGAGATGAGCAACAAGTCCATGACCATCTACTTCGACCAGGTAGGTTTACACGTTCTATCAGAGCTTTATTATTCAGTCATTTTTACCCCTGCATTCATCCCGGTCCTGGTCCAGGTGAGTCCGGAGTCTCTCAGAGAACACAAGCTGCCAGTCACTAACACATCTCACACTCATTCACTTTTATTCATTAGTCACTATTCCAACAAGCTCATGCTCAGGTGTCCAGATACTTTAGACCACACAGTGTTTGCTGGTGTCCGTATATTTCTGATCGTTATCGTTTCCTCCTGCAGGTTCTCGTCAACATCGGGAACCATTTTAACCTGAAGTCCAGCGTGTTCCAGGCTCCCAGACGCGGCATTTACAGCTTCAGCTTCCACGTGGTCAAGGTCTACAACCGACAGACCATTCAGGTGAGATGGCATAAATCAACCAATCAGAGATCTGTACATTAGTCAACTAAACAGAGATCCATACATCAATCAACCAATTAACCAAAATAAATAATCGTTCATCGTTAGTACAATCAAGAGTTTAGGGAAGGTCATTTTTCCCAGCTTCATGAAGACATGGGTTGAGAGGTCGGGCAGTTCCTGATCTCCCAGATGCTCTTGTGACCGGATCAACACAAATTCCTACAGACACACTCCAAAATCTTCTGTTCAGAAGTTTTCTTTGACTGATTGACGATTCTCACATGAAGTTTTAGGACTGTGGTAGCTCAGTGGTTAGGGTACTGGACTAGTAATTAGAAGGAAAGTTGCAGCTGTTGGGCCCCTGTGCAAGGCCCTTAACCCTCAACTGCTCAAAATTATGTTCAGTTATAATTGTAAGTCGTTTTGAATGAAAGCGTCTGAACAAATGTGTGTTTGTTTGGAGTGTGAGTTTGGAACACAGTGGTGAGCCGCCAGTATTAAACCCCTGACCTGTTACCGTGTCGACCGCAGGTGAACCTGATGCACAACGAGTACGCGGTGATCTCGGCCTTCGCGGGGGACCAGGACGTGACCCGGGAGGCGGCGAGTAACGGCGTCCTGCTGCTGCTGGAGCGAGAGGATCGACTCTACCTGAAGCTGGAGAGAGGAAACCTGATGGGCGGATGGAAGTACTCCACCTTCTCCGGCTTCCTCGTCTTCCCGCTCTGAATCCTCGGGTCCGCGCACCGCCAATCCCGCCGCCCTGCACGCTGTAATGTTTACGTCTCTGACACACGGGGTAATACGGGGTAAATGGGTACGGGGCAGGTTGTAAACCCTGGTACCGCAGCGCCACACGTTAAATCATCCTGGTTTGTTACTTACACTTACAGCAGGTGGGAGTTTGTCCACAAGTGGGTGCTGTTGGCACCGTGTGTAAAAACAACAAACAAATCTGGACTAAATGCTAATAAATAATGTTTAAAAACCCGGTAACACATGGTTGAGTTTTTTGTTTTTGGGGCGTGTCCTGCCCACCAGTCCTGGATGATCGGCTGGTCCGAGGGTCTCTGTGCAGCGGCATCGATCAGCCAGCAGAGGGCGTAATTGCAGCCGTTATGAGGAATCCCCTACGGCGGAGTTATACCCTCCTCATAACGGCTGTAGTTACGCCCCCTGCTGGCTGATCGATGCCGCTGCACAGAGACAGATGAAGGAGATTGGATTGGTTAGACTGATTGGACCGGCGGGGATTCGAACCCCAGACCCCGTGGGTTGCGATGTACCGCTGCGTCCCCGTATTAAATACGTTTGCTTTGATCTAAGTGTGTGTGTCCTGTCATATGCTCCTGACCAGCGTGTCCTCTCGTCTCCACCGCGCCTCCGTCTGGGTCCTTTTTTGATGTCCGCCCCCCATGTGGGACCCACGCTGAGGTGCAGAACCGACCCAATCTGTGCCTCCCACACACACACACGGCATACAGAGGAGCGGATCGGGCCCCGGGCCCCGCAGGCTCACGTCGAGTTGCCCTTTCCTGAAGAAAGGGACAGCATGCATCGGTGGAATAAAACCCTCGGCCGGGAGTTTGGCTCCTGCGGGATGCCTGCTGCTTCCTGTTCTGCTGCACCGTGCGGGTACCGCGGAGGGGATTAGGACGGGCGAGCAGGTCCGAAATGTTTAATCACCCGCCGGGTCGGGGACATGCACACTCGCTCGAGCCGAATAAAACAAAGAGACAGTTCCGAGTTCGAATCTCAGCTCTGTTACTGGTCAGCTGGGCGCCCCCTAGTGCCTACACCGGACGATATTGACCACTAGTCTACCGGGTGGAAAAAGACGGGACCAAAAAAAGTGGGTGGGGTCATCGGGACCTTGGTTAGTAGCGCGTGACTCTCGGTGCACGAGACCGACCTCATCGGGAGAACCTCCTCTCATGGAGATCCTACAGCGCACGTAGAGCTCTAAAACAAATCTAATCACCTGACCTGGTGTACACGGTGCGAGTGTTTAATATCCAGCGTGTGCAGCTCTTACCGGGACGTTTTGCTCCCGTCGCGACTCCAGAGAGCGTTTAATATCACGGCGGATCACGGTCCAGATCTGTAATTGGTTTGGGGAGAGGTTCTCCTCACTAATGTGCTCCTGTGAGAAGCTTCTGAACGTTCCTCTCGTTCCTCTCTCATTAGAACGAGCTCACATGCTGACGGAGGATAAATGTGAGGAACACGCAGAACGCTGAGTAGCTTCACACACTCATTAAAACCCCCCGTCTCCATTACTGTCATCATGCTGCACACACACACTGATACAGATCTGGGGGGGGTTTAAAGCTTATTTTATTATTATTATTATTTTAATGGCTTTGTGCCTGGGATGTCGTGGACATGCTCCTGAACGTTTATAGGAACAAATCCAAATGTTTTTTTTATTATTAATTTTAAATTATAATATAAGCCAGTGCCATTTCAAGCACGATGAGGCAACTCACTGAGTTCTGACTGGTGGATGATTGATTTACAAGCTCGTTAGTCAACAAATCTGGGAAATGAATGCTGGTTGCAGGTGGAAGATCATGCATCACCATGCACATTAATGTCCAGATGAATGCTTGTGGTGCTGGAATAGGATGTCCACATAGTTTTGGTGTTAAAAACCTTGATTGGGTTCTTGGCTCTTTTGACAGAATTGAAAGAGGTTGTTTAATGCACCAGTTCCACAGGCAGCAAACCAGCCACCGGCATGATACTACCACCACCATGCTTCATAGCAGGTAGAAGTGATGTTGGCTTTGAACGCAGCACCTTTTGTTTTCAGAATCAGTTCAGTATATTTGATCAAAATTATGAAATGCAAAAAAAACCAAACAATTGTAAATATAAATACACGTTATGGCCGAAAGTATTCGGACGTCCCAGAATAGAGCGTCATCTATGTGATCTTTTCAGCTAGAATAACAGCAGCTTAACTGAGAACCTTCTCACAAGACTGAATTATGTCTGTGTATGGGAATTTGTGCCCGTTCCACAGTACAACAGTGCACTCCCATGACCTGGTCTGATCCAGATAGAATCAAGCTTATCCTATCAGAATCACACACACCAAATAATTTCCTTTTCATTTGTGATATATTTTGATTCTCAGCTCGTTTTATCCATCAGTTGGAAGATTGTCAGTTTAAATCCAGACTCACTGTTGGGCCCTTGAGCGAGGCCCTTAACCCTGTTTGCTCCAGGGGAGACGTATGATGGCTGACCCTGTCCTCTGACCCCAACTTCCAAACAAGTGTAGATGTAAAAATGATAAACAAAGTCGTTCTTCTTTATTTTAAAGTGAGTATTTTATTGCCCCCCTGACATCAGCTGCTGTGTTTCCTGACTCGCTCTCATCCTCGTCACGTCCTCTTCTCATATTTATTTCAAACCCAACATGTTCCACCATCTGCCCCCGCGGCCCCGGTGGACTCGCTCCGAGTCTCCGTGAGTCGGAACATTAAAGTAAAACTGCGGCGCTGCGACGCTCTGTAAGATTCACGACTCCCGGAGAGGAGCTTAAACGAGGGCCGATCCAGATGTGGCCCCGCGCCGAACCTCATTACCGGATCTGTACGGGCGTCGCCTTGTGATTTACGCCTGACGCTTCTTATCGGCGCCGGTCGTTTCATTTACGCTCAGAGATAAAAAAGTGCTGATGATACAGAGCGACTGTTATTATTTATTTATTATTAATATATGTAGTCTGAGCAGGACGTGAGATTAACAGGAAGTCTGCAGGCTGTTCTCAGGAGAGTACACGCGCCCTCACCCCGGGCTCGGCTGCGGTCGGAGCAGGAGCGCTCACGGTTCGAGGGCTCTTAATTAATCCACATTTCAGTGGAGTGAGGAGAGAGATCAGGATAACGCCGAGATCAACACGCTAGCAATTAAAAATGCGTCTACTGCAGGATAAATCCAGAAATACTGAACGTCCTCAGAGCCACAGAACTCTGGATCACGTCTTTAAAGGGGAACATCAGACCCCAAAAAGAGGGACAACAGACCCCATAAAGGAGAACATGACAGTGGTTAGTCAGGATCGTGTCTAATTGATTTAATCGTGATGAAACTAAACTCAGTATAGATCAGCTCAGTAATGAAGGTTCTTCTCACCACATTTAGACTCGACTTCTGATACTTAGTACAAAAATCCTGAAATTCATCTTTCCTGAATCTTCTAAATGAGTCGGTGCTGAGCGACACTCAGAGCTGGGCGCTGGTTTTGGTTTTGGTGTGTGGACATCGTGACGGTTATTAAAACTTAACCAGCGTTTCAGAGCCGGGCGTTCTACAGTAAAGTGGTGGACGTGGTCATGGAGGGTGGAGCTTTAAACCAATCAAATAGCAGTCGTTTATTTTGACGTGTTTGGGAGCGTTACAAGCGTCCGCTAGCTTACAAATGGGGACGAATACGAGTCTGTCCAGGTATTACACCGGACTGCGGTCGGGCGGGTTAAAAACGGCTCCGTCTGCCCTAAAACTGGACGTATGGACGCCCTTACAGCGAGGAATTAAACGTTAGAGTTCTTACTGCTGTACAGACGCAGTGTAACTCATAAGTTAGTAAGAAAAGAGCAGCTGTAAGCGGCTAATGACTGAGTTAATAAACCTGTAAAAATAATCTGTAATAAAATAGTAAAACTTGTAATTTTCTCTTCACGACTGTTTCTGTGTAAAAATCTTCCACCCCGACCGTGATGAAGCGCCGCGAGTCCGTCCCGGTGTGAGAAGGTGTTCATTAGATGCTTCCGCTTTTAAAGGTGTTTGAGATTCACACTCGCAGGCAGGAATAAACGTGCGGCCTCGTTAATTTCATGCCTCCCCGTGTGGGCGCTCGTTCAGGAGGGAGTCGACGCCGCGCCGTACGCCCGAGGAACCGCGGCGGGAAGCTTCGGGCCGAGCGGATACATTATTGATCAGGAAGCCTCACCGTTCTCCGGCGTCGGGTTCTGACAATGAGCGGGAACGCTCTCCGACTCCGGCGCTCGCCGAATTAATGAGACGGAGGCGAGAGCTACAAAACAGGAAGCAGCAGATGCTCTTATTTATTATTTATTATTTATTATTTACACCCGACGTCTAAAGTTCTTCACTGAGACGCCAGATCTCACCGGAACACAAATACAAACCAGTAAAACAACCGGTAAACACACAACAGTCACAACGTAAGAACACAAGCACTGAAGAAGCTCTTCTCTACCTATTACCCTGTACAAGCCGTTCTCCTGTGCTGAGAAAAATACAGACCTGCTGCACACTTGGATCAGACCTGGAATAAAAATTCATCAATGTGGGCGGCACGGTGGCTCGGCTCGCCTCACAGCAGGGACTAGTTGCTGATTCAGGACGTCCATCGTCGACTCTTCTTCACTGCAGCCAATCAGACGGAATAGCCCAGGTCCTGAGCCCGATTCATCCCACTGGTCGCTCGCTCGAAGTTTCCTTTTGTTTTTACAGGTCTGAACCACTGGCACAGATCTGGTCACACTGGGGATCCTGGTTCCATTCTGTTACTAGTACTCGTTTCACCCACCCACCGTGCAGTATGTGGAAGGTGGATTGGCCTTTCTAAACTGCTCCTGGGTGTGAGCGAGCGAGTGATGCCCTCTGATCATCTGACAATCAGTGGACACACAGCGACCCAGACCAGGATGAGTGATTGAGTGAAGTGATCACATGATGCTGCGCTCCTCCTCTCTTTTATATTTTAACGCCTCTAATAAAACACGAAGGTGCAAACTGGACGTGAATTTAACGACTCTGTCGCGGCTGTAAAAGCGCTCCGTTTGTTTGGAGGTTAAAGTTAATTAGGTCGCTGCTAGATTCGGGACACGAGCGACGCTTCAGCGAGGTGCTGAATGTTAAACGTGCGGGAGGTGGATTGGCCGAGTCACTGGGGGATGCGAGTGATGCCCTGAGATGAATTGGTGCACCGTCCAGGACACGTACAGGGATGAAGTGTTTAATCTTATTTATTTTCCTTTCATTTTACCACTGCTTTATCCTGGTCAGGGTCTCGGTGGGGGCAGAGCAGGAACACACCCTGGACAGGACACCAGTTCATCACAGGATTTGCTTGGATCGTCACATTTCCAGATATGAATCTAAATGTTTTGGCACCCTAAGTGTGGGGCGGTGGCGTGGGGTGGCACAGCAGGTAGTTCCAGTCCTGTTCAGCATCCTTTTTCTCCCAGTTTAGTCGTATCCAGTTCCTCCTCCTCTGCTGGAGACCCTGATGGTGTAAGGGAAGGGTATATGTGCCTCTTCTTATCCCCCCGTACTTCGATGGATCGGTGCGTGAGGTCGGTCTCGCGCATGGAGAGTCACGCGCTGATCTCCACGTTTCTCCACTTCTGTACAGGAGCCTCGGCCTACTAACCAGGGTCCTCACACAGCGCAAAGACCCCGCCCACTTTATAGTCAGACTAGCAGCCGATTTTGTCTGCTGCAGGCACTAGGGGGCGCCCAGCTGACCGGTAGCAGATTCATTTTCATATTTTTCATTGTTTTTCTCTATTTTCCTTTATTTGTATCAGTAAAATATTAACCAGTCCTCACTAATCTGCTGGTCAAGAATTAAAACAGGCAAATTTTTTTAAATGATTATTAAAATAACCTGTAAACCTTCTGTAATTCTCTGGTTCCACCTTAAATACAGCTACTACTGACTGTAGTGTTTCGTTTCTTTGTTAATGGTTTTAAATGCCACCTTCACCCCACAAATTTAATTTAAACCCCCGACAGGGGTGGAGTTACACCAACAGGCGGCTCGTCTGGCTTGTTCTTATCTCCTCCGGTCACTGTAACCCCGAGATCCAGCAAACAAAAACACACAAAGACGTTTTGTATAACAGCAAAACTTTACTGTAAGTAAAAACATCAAAAACAGACGTGACACGTAAACGCTGATGATATACATGAACGCTGATATTGTGGTTTAGCAGCAGGTACTTGCAGGTGCTCACACACACACAGTCTAATTTAATGCATTCAGATTAAACACGTCTTCAGGGCACGGTCACATGAGAAGCGGCACTTCAATCTCCTCCAGCTCCTCCAATGAGACGAACTGTTTGATACGAGGCGGTAAAAGCGACGCTTAGCGTGACTTACTGTAGTAAAACAGCGAGTGAGGAATGTGATTAGTGGAGGAACTTATGAGCAGTAATAATGAAGAGAAGTTTAGTGCTCCTGTCTCCTTCTTTTACTACATTAAACCACGTTAAGCTTTATTCTCAACCAGAAGCGTTTTAGACTCTGGGAGAAGCTGATTCTGATTCTCACCGTTTCTCAGAAGCTGGAGCTGTAACACAAGTTTAAAAGTGAAACAGGGAGGAGAATCCAGATAAACACAGATACATGTGGAGCTGTAACCCTGGATCTGACGCTGATGAGGTTTTACCGCTCGAGCTGAGCGCGGAACGAAGCACAAGACGCTCCTCATGTGAACGATCAGTGTGGAATGATGTGGATGTTTTGCATCGTGCTCCAGTATCGGTCACGACTAGCATGTCTGGATGTTGAACCGCTTCTGCTCAGCGTCTCTCTGTTCTACACCGGTGCCACCTTCACCACGTTTCACTGATTCTAATCCATACAGGAGGAAGACGTGCTGATCATGCGGGGCGCTCCGAGCTGGTCGCTTACGGGTTAGAACAAACTGCCTCCCTAGTTTAGATACTAAAACTAATTATTACTCGCTATTAAAACTGACGGATTTAGCGGCGTGTGCAGACAGGACTCGCGGCCTTGTGCTTTACATACATCTGACTACAATTTAGTCATTTCCAATTCCCTACTGTAGTTGTAGTTCCTTTGACGCGCCGCCCCACTGTTCACATTTACTCTACGCTGTAGCCTAGAGGTTAAGGTACCGGACTAGTAAACAGAAGGTCGCTGGTTTAAGCCCCACCACTGCCAGGTTGCCACTGTTGGGCCCTTGAGCGAGGCCCTTAATACTCAATCGCTGAGATAATAAGTCGCTTTGAATAAAAGCATCCAATACAAGCATCAGACTGGTTTAATTTCAGCCGGGCGATACGATTCCATCACTCATGTAATGTTTAATATTAATGATGTGCTGCTCTTCTAAACGAGGTGCTTCCCTAAACTGTTTAATCCTTCCATCCAGCATTTCTGCTTTGTTTATTAGCAAAAACGACATGAAACTGAACCTGGCGAATGAAAATAACGTGATGTGATAATCAGACCTGACGGAGACGCTAAAACAGATTACTGACGTCTAAATCTGCACCCCAAGCCCCCCAAATACCCCCCCAAACCTCATACCCCCCCCATCCTTATACCCCCCCCCCCCCCCCCCCCCCCCCCCCCAGACACACACACACCTCCCAAAAAACCAGGATCCAGATGAAACAGTGAAGAGTCAGAACCAAATCAAACACAGAAAAGTGATGGACACTTGATGCTGATGTTGACATCGTTAAGGCAAAACAGAGCTGCTCCCGCTGCTCAGGACCACACACACACACACACACACGCGCACGCGCACACACACACACACACTCCAACACACACACACTCCAACACACACACACACACTCGCGTTCTCCGCTAACGTTAATCGACGGGACGAGAATTAAAATCACATTTTTCCTTCAGTAAAATACAAAAACGATACCAGAGGGAATCTACAGGAGCATGCGGGACTAAAACACACAACCATCGAGCCGCGTTCCAGACCTTCCATCCGCTCACACGGCTACGCTAACGAACACTGAACAGACGTCAGGGGTTAAACTGGGCCGGAACGTCTACTCAACCCTCTTAATTTAGTCGTATCCCATTCCTAGGCCGTATTTCACCTTCAGTTCTGACTGACAGTACAGACCGTTCATCATACGGAGATCCGTATCGCGCACGGAGAGCCTCCCTCGATCAGCCGGGGGTGAGGAATCATCTCCTTACATGAGCTGAGGTTCGAATAATAACTGAGTGGGATTTTTATGTGCAGTAGGGCAGGTGTAGCCTAGTAGTTAAGGTACTGGACTAGTAATCGAAGGGTCGCTGGTTCAAGCCCCACTGAGCGAGGCCCTTAACCCTCAATAGCTCAGACTGTTTACTGTCACGGTTCTGTAAGTCACTTTAGATAAAAAGAACCTACAAAATTTCTGTCCAGGGATTCACCAGTGAATCATTTCAACGAATCATTTGGTCATTAATTGAACTGATTCTGTAAAGCTGCACGTTTCTGCTGCTTCGTTACCGTTAAAGTGAATTATTTTAAACGTGGAACATTTCTGTCCCCTGACTCACTGGTGAATCATTTCGATGAATCATTTGGTTCTAAATGAACTGATTCTTTATGTATTTATATAAACGTAAAGCAGCACGTTTCTGATGCTTCGTTATCGTTAAAGTTCATTATTTTAAATGTGGAACATTACTGTCCCCTGATTCACTGGTGAATCATTTCGATGAATCATTTGGTTATAAATGAACTGCTTCATAACCAAAGCCCAACGGTAGAATCTAACCAGATGTGGTCGTGATATTAAATGTAATAAACGATTTGGGGAATTTCGGTCGCCCTGTCGTCGATTATTTCAGCCCTACAATCACATTCTCAGTTTGAACCTCCCAGTTGAATCCCAGTTGAACCCCTGACAGACGTCACCCTCATGTTCCGACGGAAATGTAAAACGTGTACGGTAACGGCGGGACGGGTCCCAAAAACCAAAACAAACATCCCGAAGAGAGCGCAGGAGACCCCCGAGGGTGTCAGTAGTGCTTCTCCTGCAGGTAGTCTTTCATTTTGTTGGGTAAAGGCAGTTTCTGGATCAGGTCTATGCGCGTGTACTGGCGGATGACGAAGCGGCACGAGTACTGCAGAGAGCGCACCTGCATGAAGCGCGACACGGGATTGGTCAGTCTCACCGGGTACGTGACGGAGCCCGGCAGGCGCGACCTGGAGTAGCAGAAGGCGCCGTTCTCCGAATCCCTGACGGAGCTGTCGATGAGCTCCACGATGGACGTGTGGCCCTCCACGTCGGGCTGCTCGTAGAAGCTGAAGGAGCCGTTGGAGTGCTCGATCCGGGTGTGGAGCGTCTTCCCCTGCGAGCGGAAGCTCAGGCTGAGCAGGTAGCGCTCGTCCGAGCTGTCGCGCACCAGGAAGGAGCCGTCCGGGAGCTCCAGGAGCTTCTCCTCCGCCTCCCAGCGCGTGATGGGCCCCCAGTACCACCCCTGCCTGGCCAGCTTCTTCAGCTCGGCCGTCAGGCTGGTCACCACCGTGGGTCCGTTGCTCTGGACGGCGTCGTAGACGCGCTGCACGCCCGGCGCCGTGTTCGGATCGAAGCTCAGATGTTCCAGGACCGATCTGGACACCTGGGTGGAGGCGAAGCTGGACAGGCTGGGCGGGAGCGGGGGCAGCAGGGGCGAGAGCGAGGGTTCGAGCGCCGAGCTCTGCAGCAGGACGTCGTTCAGGAGCAGCCGGCTGACGGACGGTTCCATGAAGATGTCGGGCGACAGGAGGTCGTTCACCATGGACTCGTCATCGTTCTGAGCCAACACCTCCATCGGGGACGTCCCGTCTAAAGAGAAGGAGCGAGGCTGGTCCTCCTCGGAGAAAAGTCCGTCGTCTAAAGGCATGGTGTACTGAATATAGTCCTGAGCCGAGAGTCCGAGGACCACGGGCACGTGATCGTCCATGTGCAGGTTTAAATCCCCGTTCCGAGTCTCGGGACTCCCGGAATCGGGGAAGATCACGTCCCGCCGCAGCTCCAGGAAGTTCTTCAGGGACGAGGCCGAATCGTCGGCCTGGATCTTCACCTTGTCCATTTTGAGCTCTGAGTTGGTGGCCCTCAGGGGCCACGGCGTGGGGCTGTAGTGATGGCTGGAGCGGGACGAGTGCTGAGACTTCAGGTCGCGGAACGTGATGGGCTCAGACGAGGAGGAGAAAGCGTCGTCGTCTATGGAACACACGGACGGAGAGCTCGTCTTCACCTTGGGCTTCTGCTTCGTCGACAGCCTGCGCTTCAGAGTTCCCATCAGCCCCTCGCTCTTGGACCGGCCCTTGGCCGCTTTCGGGTTCTCGGCGTCCGGGTCGGCGGCGACGATCTCCTTGCCGTAGCAGCCGCCGTAGAGCGAGTGTTCGGCCGAGAAACTGGCCGACAGGTCCGGCTGAGACACGGCGTACTCGGGCTCGTCCTTCCCTTTGATGTTTAACGACTTTCTGATGGTCAGACTGAATTTCTTCATCCTGGACGTTCCCGCCGATCCGCTGGAGGAAGGATGAATCAGTGGAAGTGTTCCCGAGGAGGAGAACGCTGGGGCATAGCGAATCACACCCAACCCCACCAGCTACGCCTGAAATAATAATAATCATAAATAAACAGATTATAGATCCATATCATAGTGAAACTGAATCATCATATTATACTAAAATATCATCTCCATGGGAACAAGTCATCACCGCATTTAAATAGAAGTATTTGGGACCCATCACTGTCTGTCATCCAAAAGAAAAAGTGCAGATTGGTACCAACCAGCCACTTGTGGTGGAACTACATTTCTTCTGGAAGAATTTAGAATAGAATCTTTACTGTGGTGCCCAGGTGGCGCAGCGAGAAATTCTGCCACCTGGCGGCTGGGCGCCATCTAGCGGGCATAATCGGCAGTGCCTGCAGTAGACGCGTCTCTGCTAGGGTGGGATGACCGGACTATGTGGGTGGGGTCTTCAAACGCTGTGTAAGGACCCTGATCAGCAGATAGAGAGGCGCCTGTGCAGAGTGCATGGGTGAAAAGGGGTTCCGTGCAACAGGCCACCTCACCAACCTCACCAAAACAGTGTACATCTTTGTGAGGTCTATCATTATGGCAGGAACTGTCCAACATGTGTGAATGGCAGTGCGCATGGAGCTCTCCTCTGTACGATGCTATGTTTTGTTTGTTTACTTGTTTTCCGGCATGATTAGAACACCCGTGAACTTAACTTATAAGATTTTGACACAAAAAATGAAATTACAACAACGCTGCCAAGGCCAGTCCTCTAAAGTTACTCAGGGAACTAAAAGAGGAACCGCCGGGACTCCCTCACTGCCACAGCGACCGTCTAAATTCCGGGGTTTTTTCATCAGCCTGATCAGACTTTAATAATAATTTTGATTTGTTCTGTGAACAGTTCCTGCCATACTGATAGACCTCAGAAAGATATCAACACACAGGTTCTGTGAGCTGGTCAGGCATCCTGGGGAATGAGATTTAGGGGTGTAAATAGGTTTAAAATGTCAATACATTCTGATTTTCGGTGTGAAGTGAGTCTGTAGTTCAGGGTCTGATTAAAAAAGAAGCTTATAAATATAAAACTAGATCAATCCTGGGCTGTGACAGTCATGTGGGGGGTGAATACTCCTCCTGGTGCTGCATTTACCTATAATGAACTTGTTTACTATTGCACACTCTATTATTTAAACGTAATTATTTGAAATTCACGTGTATTTATGAACATTGATGTGAATCAGACACACAGGAGCTGGATTTTCTCCTGCTAATACAGCAGGCCTGATTCTCTAGCTACATTAGCTTGTGTGCTAATCCACACAACACAATAAGAACAAACTGTCCAATTTAAGGCAAGAAAATAGCACATACATTACCTGTTCTTCCGCCTTGACACTGTCAGCTAGTTAAATTCCTCATTTTGATTATAATATAAAGCGCATTTACACAGTAAATCGCTCAACTCAGCACGATTCTGCTGTTTTTTTCTAATACTGAGCTGTGTAACACTGGTCTCTAACCCTGTCTCATCCGCGCCTGCGCAACACGCTCTGTCCAGAATCAGACCATGTGCACTACGTAGTGCACTACTTAGGGATCGTTTTCTTTTAATAAAGTTGTGATTTTCAATATAAATCCGGAGTAATAGAAAAATCCGAAATATTCTACAATATTGGAGCGTCCAAATGATCCAGAACAGATCGTTAGGAGCACTTTAAGCTGAGTAGGGAGTAGGGGGCGAGAGCTATTGAGGACACGGCGCTATAAAGGGGTCCCTTTTTTCCACTGTTCATGCTACGCTAGAGCTCAAATGTCACGCATGCGTAGTCGGGTAGTGAAACTCTGACAGAACCTGAGGGAAAGGTTGTGTCTCGAATCAAATCATACACACTAGATAGTGCACTTCGGCACAATTTAGTAAGGTGCCTTATTTAATTACTAGTTAGTGCGGTAGTATAAGATTTGGGACGCGGTTTTGGTTCGCGTATAGGTTCTAACTGTTGAGGTGATGTGTTTATGGGTGATTCTTCAATTGCGGGCTCTTTTTACCATCTTAATTTTTGAAAAATAAAATTAGTAATAATTTAGTTTTAATTATGTCAAGATAATGCTTACATGCTTTAGAGCAAAGACTTAATGATGGCCACAATTGAATTTTAATATTTCATATTTATTTGCGAAGTGGCATAGCAAAATGTCATTATGTGTTGGTAATGACGTGTTGCGGTAATGACAATTTTTAATTTTTTAAAGAAAAAAACTAGCTAGGATATGGATTTGCTAAAGCTAGTCAACAGCTAGTACAAGATGCACTTTAAATACATATAAATAATGTTTACATTTCTTTTTTTGTTGATAAAGTACTGCCATACTGATGTAAATGGTAACGACGCTGAATAAATATACTCTATGATCAGGAGGAATACATGATTAAATTACTCACATTTCCAGACATTAAAATGTTAATCTTCTCTCATGGCTGGCATGTGCTTCCTTGCAAGTCTTTGTTTCCATGGTTACAACATAAACAAGTGTTACCTTCAAATGATTCCCTACAGAAACCGTACACTGCTGCGGTAATGATAATAATGCTGGGGACAGTAATATATTGCTCAAAAATATGCATAGGTTGTACAAATATGAAAAAAAAATTACATTTTGTTTCTTTTTAAGTTATTATAAAACTCATATTGTGATTTTTATAATGAATTGATCACTTTTTAGCATTTTATTAGAGCAGAGAAGTTTTAAAGTCTGGGTTGGGGAAAAGGCCAAAGTAGCAAAATATTTAATGTTTAAATGTTTAAATCATCATAAAAAATGGAAATCATGTAATTTTTTTATTGATGCAATGAATGATCTTTTTAATACCTAAACTATTTGTTTTGTAATAAAGTATTTTTAACACAAATTTATAACCTAGGGACGTAAAAGTTCCCCCAATTGAAGAATCACCCTAATATTGATGTCACGGCAGTTTTCTGAGTAACAGTTACTAATTTGGATCTTACAAATCTTTTTTAAACAAGAAAAATTTGTTTAATGTAAGTTTTTTGATATTGTGACAGAATAAACACACAAGAACTTACTTGAGGTTTCCAGTTACATCAAACATTTTTGCATGACATCATCATTTTTGGTGACTTCTCTGTGTCCATATAAACAGGACTAGTTTGACTGAATCTATGATCAGCACAGGGAAAGCCTAGAAAGCTCTGTACAGATCCCAGAAAGCATATAATGGAGTTTCTTAACTCACGAGCATCAACTCCGGGTCCCATAATCATCTGTTCTGCTATGTGCAGTGTCCACATGCAGTGTCACATTACCATGGCCTTGAATGCTGGTGGTCAAGACGGTAGTTTAAAAGAACACAAAAGCAGGAGCTTGTCCAGCAGGGCAGCAGCAATGTTGAGCTTGCTTGACTGTAGACAGTCACCTGAACACCTGTATTCCATCAGCTTAAAATTTATGGCAGAACTGCTTTTCTGTTTGTTTGTTTGGATTTTTCTCTGTGGTTCATGAATTACATCCAACCATCCAGACACATCCTCTGACTATTAGGTGTCCATTTTCATTTTTTTCTACCTTGACAAGAGACTACTGTTCCACGTACTTTTGAAACAGGTTGCGAAAATGACAAATCATGAATCATATTCACTACATGTGTGTGTAAACGTTTGACTTCAGCGGTGGACGTGCCTTTAAATGATTAATAAATTCATTGGAACTGGAAGTGGAAGCCGAACGTAAGTGCTGACGCTCCTGTGGACGTACTGAAGGGCCGACGACTCTGTATTAACGCTCATGGATGTGCGGTCACTGATGGAGTCACGTTATAGTTGTATTTACGTTTGCAGCAGACGTTAATATCCAAAGTGACTTACGAATAAGCCTTGTTTATGGGCCGGACAGTGATAATTGGAGATAATGAGTGACCTTCTGATCACTAGTCCAGCACCGTAACCGCCGATCTACCGCTGCCCTCCGAACACAGATCAGTCCACCTACCAACGCAGGTCTATTAGCGAGTGAATAAATGAGTTTTTAATTAACGTCAGTGCGGTTCCTGAAAGAGCAACAGTGCGTTTCTCTGCTAATTGTCATCACACAGTTGTGGTTAGATCTGCTGAAGACAGGAATGACATGTACAGTGGGAAGGAATAATTATTTCACCCTATTAGACCCTTTCATGCTATCAAAGCCCTGTTAGCAACACCAGACAGAAGCTTAATTGCCGGTTCAGTAAAAGTGCTGATCAGAGTCGCACTCCAGGGTATAAACACCAGAACACAACGGCTTCTGTATGAAAAATTCACAACAATTATAGCTGAGAGAAACAGCGGGTGCAGGGAGAGGCTCACTGACTCAAACAGACGCCTCTTTTACATCCCAAAATATGCCCACTGAACTAAACAAGCACCCGAATGACCCGGTCTCAACCCATTCTCAACAAATATGGTGCATGCTGATCTTCACAATCTTTACAACATCCACTGCAACAAAATCATTCAGTCCAAAAAAATGCTTCACATGGTTGCTTTAGACGGTCATATATCAGCCAAGACGCACCCTGTGGTGCAAACCCTCCTTTATTGATGATGTTCCCATATTCTAAGACAGTCGTACTCTGTCCTAGAGAGCTAAAGAGCCACGTGCATGCGAGTATTCAAACAAACCGGGCATGAGCCGCGCCCCGATTTCACTTAATCAGATGGTCTTGGTTTCCAAACTGACGATTAGCGGAATCAGTTGAAGCTCCTACGAGGTTGGTATGAAAACCTGCAGCTACCCTGATCAGCACTGTTCTAGATAGATAGATGGATGGGCGGGTTGGTTGGTTGGATAGATGGATGGATGTTGGATAGATACTTTATTAATCCTGAAGGAAATGAAGGATGATAAAGCCTTCGTACCTGCTTCTGGTTGGACTTTGGTTGGACGTTCTCTAAAATCACCATGTCATTAACCCTTTATGGGACGTTCTGAGATGGAAACAGTGAAAGGACTGATAGATTTTCTTCTAAAAGTAGCTCCAACGTCCCCCCACAAACCTGCCGGACACGTCACGTCCATAAAGGACCTCCTGGATCTTCTGTGGATAAACGAGACACAAGTAGAACCTTCAGCCGTGTTCTGGAGAAGATTTGGGTAGTAAAATAGTTATTCCTAACAGAAATGTATTCATATCGGTGCGTGGATTTAAAAATATCACAGATCTAACACGGCGTTCAGGAGAGCAATTACCCAGCAGAACGTAAACGCCCATGTCAACCTGCAGCGGTGTGAAGGTGTTGAGCTCTACCAGGCGTGAAGGTGCAGGGGGAAAAATAAGGGGGGCATCTCGATTAAGAGAGCAGCGAACACCTCAAACCCAAAAACCTCTGGAACTTCAACATCTACTGTACTGATCTTCTCATGATCTTGCTGCATCCTCAGATTATTTTGGTCTTCTGTGGTTTTCTGCAGAAATAGTGGACACCATTTCATTCCAAAATCCACTTGAGAGCCGACTGGCTGACAGTACAAGAACAACAAGGTCTGACTTCCGATTCCGATTCTTAATTAATCCCAAAGTGAGGTTAAGATTAAGGGTTTATGCAGACTAAACTCTTTAATCAAGTCTCTATGGATCATTTACCTCAAATTTGGAAGCATATTATTTATTTCTATAACTGATTGTGCAGTGGGTGTGGCTGGAACACCTGAACTCGTAGTTAGAAGGATTTAGAAGGTGCATACTTTCATCCTTCTGCAGCGACCTCTGCGCTTATAACCTGAGTTTAATGTTGTTAGGATGTGAAGAGAATCTAAATCACAGCCCGGTGTTCAGCACGGTGTTCAGCATGGTGTGTACTGGTGCAGTAACTGGTGCAGTAACTGGTGAACTTCTCATCTTTACAAAAAGAATATTCAATCACTGACAGTTCAGCAGCTCCTGAAAAATGTTCTCATCTCCCCGAGTCGTTAAGGTGGAACCAGAATGAATTTCTCACCGCGACTCGTTTCAGATCAGAGTTTCACTTTAGAACCAGAGGAAACGCAGAGATGCTTCTAAACGTCTTCATGGGTGAGAGGACGTCACGTGACTGCAGAGACGTTCATCAGTTCATTAGTTCATTAGGAACAGAACCAGAGAAACATGAACAAGGAGAAACATCAGAACCACGTTCATCACCTGCTTATAACCATAATACATTCTGATTCATTCATACTTACACTCATACATATATTCATTCATTCATTAACACATAAATTTGTTATTCATACATGTACCTATACATTTACACACATTCATTCATTCATTCATTTGTTTATTTTTTTGTTTAGGTATTTAATCATTCATTTATTTACTTATTAATTAATACATTAATATGTACATTTATTCATATATTCATTAATGTATTCACGTATTCATGCATTCATTCATTTATTTATTTATTCATTCATGTATTACTTTATGTATTTATCGATGTTAAAAGATCATTTAGGTTTTAACATCAGATGTGGCACAAACGTCCACATACTTTTGGCATTACAGTGAATATAAAGCCAGTCACACTTTTCCTCACTGTGTGTGTGTGTGTGTGTGTGTGTGAGTCTCCTGGTGTGTACCCCGGGGGCCACTGGGAGCAAAGCATGTCGGGTAAAGCAGATGCTGCCATCAAGAGGAGAGAATCAAATATTAAGCAGTGCAGGAGGGAGAGGAGCTGATAACAGTCCTCATCTGGATCATTAAAATAACATTTATTTACTCATCCTCATGGGGGGAGGTTCGAGTCTCACAGCAGCTCCAGCACAGGTAAATACAGTAAATAAAATATAAATAAATAAATAAAATAAAATAGTTATAATAAAAAATAAAATAATAAATAAATAAAAACACAAAATAAATAAAAAAAATAAATACATATATAAATAATAAAATAAAAATACATTTAAAATAAAAAAAATCTAATAAATAAAAATAAAATAAATTAAAAACTAAAAACTAAAAAAAGCAAATCAGTAACATGAAGGAAATTATCTATGATGCTTCCAATTTTGCAGTGACAGTTTAGGGAAGGTCCTTTCCTGTTCCAGCATGAGCGAGCTCTATAAAGACGGCTGTTGTTCTAGAGCTCACTGTCAGGCGTCCAGACACTTTTGACCCTGTTGTGTATATTGATGTGTTCTGGTTTGTGCAGGTTTGATTCCCTCTGTGTGTTGATGTTGAAACGTACACAGATTTTTGTTTGTTTTTTGGGGTTGGTGCCCCCCGGTGCCCCTGTGCCTTGGGGCCCCGGGGCCTCTCTGAGGTTGTACAGTACAGTTGTGGGTTGGTGTTTTTTTTAGGTCCTCATACGTGCCCGCTCTGTCCTCTCTGTTCTAACCCGCTGTGTAATGTAGGCAGATTAATTCCACGTGGCACAGTTGGGGGGGCGCAGAGTGAAACGAGACCCTCTGTGGTTCCGGCAGGGGGTCGGGGCCACGTTTCACCCCCCCGCGTAACCTCAGGAAACGCCGCTGCGCCTCTGATTGATGTGTTTGGATTTCTGACGGCGGCTGAACCGGTGCCAGCGCCAGGCCTCATCCCTTCACCTCAGATCTGTACTGTTATATCAGTATTAGCCTGGTCATGGTCGCTGTGACCACTTTCTTAGGCTGTATGGGCCAGTGATAGCTCAGTGGTTAAGGTACAGGACTAGTAAACAGAAGGTTCCCGGTTCAAGCCCCGCCACCACCAAGTTGCCACTGTTGGGTCCCTGAGCAAGGCCCTTAACCCTCAATTGCTCATCATGTTCCTCTCACTGTGTAAGACGCTTTGCATAAAAGCGTCTGCTAAATGCTGAAAATGTAAATGTATGGCCAAAAGTATTAAGATGCCTGACAGTCAGCTTGTCGGACGCCCCACAAGCCGCTCTTCTGAGAAGCTTCTCACCAGACATGGGGATTTGTGCCCGTTCACTCAAAAGATGGCAGGACTTGATGCTGGATTACACCTGATCATTAACCTCACTCAACACCAGTGGGATGAATTAGAACATTGATTGCAAACCTGGCCTGCTCATCCAACAAGTGTCTGACTTTAGGAGTTGAAATTCCCACAGACACAGTCAAAACGTCCAGTCAAAGCCGCATGGATGGACGTAGTTTTGTTACAGGATGTCCAGCTCAGGTGTCCAAAAACTTTTGGCCATCTGTAAAGGCTGTGGCCCAAAATCTTGTGCCAGCTGTACCTACTGTGGTGGGCAGGGTGCAGCTCACTCCCTTACGCGCTCATGTTAAACCAATTTTAAAGGGTTAAGGAAAAGCTGATGGTTAATTGGACAGTCAGTCGTTGGCATCGTCTGAACTGGTGAGGATGAGGCGCGGGCACGTCACCAGTCCCGTGCCATCCTCTCCTACCCTGGCGTCGTCCGGACAGGAACAAAGCGTCTCTTTTACAGCCGTTGGTGCTCTCTCAGCGTGGAAACTAGCCCGAGATGAAACGCAACACCGTGTTTAAACAGCAGTGAGGTCAGAGATGACGTGTTTCGGGGAGAGCGGTGGCCCCGGGCGCCTGGGCATTAAGGGGCACAGACTAAAAGTAGCCGGCGGCTTTGTTTACACGCTAGGAGCCGAGTACCCACACAAACACCACGGCCGGGGTGCAATGCTAACAGCGCCACACTGAGACCTGTGTGTGTGTGCCCTGTATGAGGAGTTCACGAGGGGTAAGTACACACACACTGAGGGGTAAACACTGCACCCTGTGTTGGCTTTGATCTCGATTCGGCTCGGATGCGCCACGCCTGGTTCAATGCCCACGAGTGAAGTGCATGTGCACGTGGTGAGAATTTATGCCAACGTTAATCGTTCAGGTTTATCTCATGCCAATGCCAGGAGGTGCACTATATGCCAAAAGTATGTGGACACCTTTTGGTCCTGTAGTTTATATTTTTAAGCTTATTAGGTGATGCCACCCTGAACAATGTCTGCATGTAGGTGGATGCCAGTGGAGGGCAGTGTGGGCACAGACTCTACTGTTAATGCATGATGCAATATGATGCATGTAGCGTGTGCGTGTGTGTGTGTATATGTGTGTGTGTGTGTGTGTGTGTGTACTCTGCTGGGGTCAGCGACCGGTGGGCACCGGGGGTCTGTGCCAACTCTCAGTGTGCTATTTTTAACCTGGTGGAAAATTTTGCACAGGTTTTTCAGCTTCATTGAGACATGCTGTGCCAGTGTGTGTGTGTGTGTGTGTGTGTGTTTAGGGTGCAAGGGGGGGAAGGGGGCACAGTTACATTTGGGGGTCAGTAAGGTTGAATTTGACCAAACCTGCAGAACTACAGAGAAAGAAACACACTGACGTGCTTTGGTTCATGGAACAGTCGTCTCTGTGTCAAGTCTACAATTCTGACTTTCCAGCAGCAGTTTAAGGAAGGTCCTGTCCTGTTCCAGCAAGAGCGAGCTCTATAAAGACATGGGCATCAAACAAATGCTGAATGGACACAAATTTCCACTGACATACTCCAATAATACGTCATCCTACACCTTTGAGAAGAGGGCGTGTCTAAATCCTCAGATCCCTTACAATGCTCCTGCTGAGGAGCTGATCAGGTAGGCAGAGGGATCAGGGCGGGTCAGCAGGTTCTAACACAGACCGCAGGCAGAGCCGGATTCCTCTCCATCGTTCCATCTTGGTTTTTGGGTAAGATGAGGGTGGTGAGTTCAGGCTGGCGCTGCCAACGCTCGCCTCCATGATTTGTGATCCGGGGAGTAAAACAGAAAGTCCAGATTTATTTGTGATTTGATATTTTTCAGAAGCAACAAAAGCACCATATAATCACATCGCTCTGCAACCTGACATCACCTGAAACTGAGACGCCTCGGAGCTCGGTCGCGTCGCCGCCCGTCTCTCCCCCTCCCGGGAACCCACGCGCCCGGTGTGTATTTAGAGCGCGGCCGTGGAATGAAAACATCCCGGAATAGCCGCGCTATTCGTGTGGCGCGGGGGTCGGTGTGCGAGCGTTTAGGTCGAGGCCCCCGCCGCAGCCCCGAGGCCACGCCACGAACCCGCTCGTTAAAGCCGCGCGTGGGAGCCCAGAGAAAATAAAGCTGACGGCAGG
Organism: Trichomycterus rosablanca; assembly: GCF_030014385.1. Taxonomy (NCBI): domain Eukaryota; kingdom Metazoa; phylum Chordata; class Actinopteri; order Siluriformes; family Trichomycteridae; genus Trichomycterus; species Trichomycterus rosablanca. Next base: position 460,029 of record NC_086012.1, read on the forward strand.
GTGGTGATTGTCGGTACGGCGGGTACGGTGTCCTCACGCAGAAGTGGACAGGATATTTCCAGCTGCAGCCGCCGGTCAGCGTGTAATCAGAAACCCGCTCATTTCTTGGGTGCGACGCGCTAAGATCAACAACGGCCCGGAATAACGCCGCGTAACAATAGATTAGCGCCGAGTGCAGACCCAACCGGGCCAGTTTCACCCTCATGTGTCAGGTACCCAAATACACCCAATAGTCCACCTCATATAGAGCAGCAGATCTGTGTGTTAACCCCCGGTGTTCCTGTCGCTCAGGGGTGTGTACAGAGTGTGTAACGAGGGTGTAACGAGGGTGTATGGAGTCACTTCCCGACAGTACGACCTGTGAGAACACCAGCGTGTGATTTTTGACGAGGATCTGATGCTTGTCACTTCAGTACGAAGACTCGGAGAGACTCTCAGCATCACACCATGATAAACGTTTGGAAAACACACACACACACACACACACACACAGTGTGGATACGATATGAATCGGTGTGTGTTAGTGAGGTGATTCAATTTCACTCCTTCATTCAGCAGCTCCAGCAAATAAACCAACCAAGAACCACAAAACATCAAACATCTCAGATCATTTTAATAAAAGAGCAGCAAATTTCACCTTCAGTCTGATTATTCAGGTACAAAAATAATAACATAATAAGAAGAATAACAAGAATAATAACTCATCAGTAGCTGATCTGATAATCGATTATATTTTGGGTTATTGGTTGGTTGGTTGATTTCGTGAAAAGAAACCGGAGCCACACAGTCACAGGACCAGGATCAAACCCAGGTCCCAGGATCCCACGCTAATGTGCAGCACCCAAACTAACAGCGGCACCCGTGATTCTGTTACACGCCAATTCAGCAATTAAAGAGGAAGTTTTTTTTCTTGTGTTATTTATTAATTAGGATCGTTTATGTGGAAATCCTGTGCAGCATTCGCTGACTGCTCAGATATCTGTTAAACTAGGTTTAAAAGTCCGTGTAGAAAGAGACGTGTAAAGAATTTCTGCAGGAATAACAGTCTGATATGTTATATCTTGTAACAAGATGCAAAAATGTTCAGGTAAGATAAAAAATATATAAGTAATGTATTATTTTTGGGGTGATGAGTAGCCTGAGGAACCCAAGAAACAAAGCACCCCAGCTGAGGATCAAACCTTTGATTACAGGACCCTCAAGCTGTGCAGCATCCACACTAAAGTTCTCTTTATGACATGAAAAGATATAAAAGCATATAAAAAAGCCCCTACAGTTCTCTTTATGATCTGAAAACATCACAGAAATTAAAAATGCCCCCGTTACGCAGTTCCACGAGCTCCAACGATCCTCTTAGCAAAAATAATTGAGGTTTTTTCTGTGCTGTATGATGCCCCGGCCCGCCAGGTATGAACATCACTACAGCAGCTGAGCACCACGAAGCTCTCGGGTTTAAACACTTCTGAACATGCGCTGTTATATAAATATACGTAAATATTTAAACACTTTAGTCGCTATAAAATCCTGTACATGTGAAATCTAGATGATCCTAAAACGAGAAAACGGTCAACAAAATAAAACCAGAAATCCAGAGAGGCCGAACGTTATCATTTATGTCCTCTTTCTCTTGGTGCTTGTAGCTCGATATCTGAACATGATGCATTATAGACCAGCGTGTAGGCGTGTAGGTTAGCTGTTTATACAGATTTAATCAATGTGTGTAGCCAGAGAGCTATTGAAGGAGCTACAGACGGGCAGGACTGGCACTTGGTCTCTAAATCATCAGCATCAAGGGGTTTGAAATGTTTCGGTGTATAAAACACAGATTTGAGATGCCACCAAAAAGCTACGGTGGACTTTAGGATGCATCTCGAGATCACAAGAGTCTTATTTTTTATTATTACTTATAAAAACCTTGATAACGATGATGATGATGTTCAGCCTCTGTAGCTCCAGCGTGACAGAATTATTAACAGTGATTTTATACACGTTATTTACAGAATAAAATCCACCCGAGGAAACAAACCCTGCAGGAATTCTTCTCACTTCAGCCTCGGCTCCAGGTTTAACGTCTTTATTTCCTGTCCTGAGGGTTTGTCTCAGTCCGGCGGAGCTCAGCGTGAGTGGACGTGTTGTTGTTGGCCGGTTCTCTCCGCGTGGTGGTCGGCGTGTCCTTCTCCGGCCGTCTCAGATCACGGCGAACACTCGGAACGCTCGCCCTCCCGCTGGGTTCTGCAGGCTGAAACAGAGAGAACCAGGATGAACGGATGCCGTTCGTGCGCCTTTGAACGGCGTGTTGATACGGTTGCTATGATGATGTAAACATTATATATAATACAGTAACAGATCTGAAGGTCGTGTGAAATTCCTGGATGCTGAAACCCACGTGTGAATCGTTCCTCAAACCTCCTGAAGGTCTGAAGATGTTCAGAGCTAAAATCAGAACTTCAGACGATCTGAGAAAGTTCAGGGATTTCAGTGACTGTTGCCTTTTCTGTGACTGAATGACTGCAGGAGACGTCTCTATAACATCACTTCTCTGTGCCCATATAAATAGGACTGGTTTGACTGCACCTATTGGACTGAGCCACCAGGAAGCTCAGCACAGATCCCAGATCAGTCAGGAAGGTCACGGCAGGTCCCGAGATTATGAGGTGCCAAGAGCATGGAACAGTGGTCGATTTGTCAAGTTAAAAGTCAAGGTAAATAAAGGGAATAAGGACCTCAAGAAAATCTGCTGGAACATGAGTGACACTGTCCACAGTCAAGCAGGCTTCATTTTTGTAGCTTTCAGCATGGGTTTAAGTTCTTGTGTTTGCAAACACACGGGTGTAGCTCGTTACCTCTCTGATGAGATTCGGTTCTGGTAGGAGCCGGTGTAGTGCTGCCTCCTGTCCACTGGCATCAGGTCCAGATACCCGCCGCTGTGGTTCTGGATCACGCCGGCGTGTAGCGCCGCCCGACAGATACTGGAGCTCTGGTTCATAAAGAGGAGAGAAACTCATCAGTTCAGTTCAGGGTTATAAAGTGTTTTTATTTTTGTTTCATGTGTGTATGCAGCAGGACTCACGTCTGAGTAGTAGCGTGTCCCGATCACGCGTGTGTTGCTGTCGTACAGACAGTTACGATGACAGTACAACCTGAGAACGATACAGGACGGGATTAATAACACGCCGGGACGCCACGGGGTTTAATATTAACGTTATAAGAGTCTCTCAGGGACCTGGGACAGTGTCGGACGGGTCGCCTGTACGGGCAGAACTGAGCCGCCGTCATCTCACAGCTCACCGCCTTTACTACAAAATACAATAATATACACATTTATTTATTTTATCTGTTTATTTATCTGTTATTTGTTTATATATTTGGCCTTAAAATGCCGTGACATATCATAAATTTAAAAAAATGATAATGATTAACTAAATGATTAACGTGATGGTGTAGAAATTCCTATAATGTCTAAATTATTATTATTATTATTATTATTATTATTATCATTATTATTTTAATTATTATTAGTAGTAGTATTAACATAATTTTGTTTATTATTATTATTATTATTTTATTTATTATTATTATTATTTTATTCATTATTATTGTTTTACCTGTTATTATTATTTTAATTATTATTATTATTATTTTTATTATTATTATTATTTAAAGATCTGAGGTGGCACAGTGGCTGGGTGGATAGTACTCTTGCTTCACAGCAAGAAGGTCCTGGGTTCGCATCCCAGGTGGAGCGGCCCAGGTCCTGTCTGTGTGGTGTTTTGCATGTTCTCCCCATGTCTGTGTAGGTTTTCTCTCACAGTACAAAAGCATGCAGTCAGGTTCATTGGAGCTACATACTAAAGTCTCCCTAGGTGTGTGTGTGTGTGTGTGTGTGTGTGTGCTCTGTGATGGACTGGAGACCTGACCTTTTTTTGCTTTTTGCCCAGAGAATTGGACCCACTTTGACCCTGACCAGGATAAAATGTTGGTAAAACAGACACTGAATGAATAAACACGTTTCTAGTTTGTATCTCGATCCATGTTGTATGAAAGTGTCCCAATAATTAACTGAATAAACATGTGGACACTGAGATGATCCTCCGTTTACTGACCTGTTACCGTAGACACGGTGAAGGCGTTGGCGCTCGTGTTCCTCCTGCAGGGGAACAAAAACAACAACCATCAGAAAGGAGCGACCTCCCCCCAAATCACCAAGAGGATAAAATCAACCAAACTCACGCCTGAGTCTGAACTCCGTTCCTGTAGGACCTGCTGAAGCGCGATCGTCTGCCCACTCTGGTGATGTCCAGCCAGCCTCCATCGTTATCAATAATCCCAGCATGCAACGCTGCACCACAGATACTGGATTGCTGAGGAAGAAAGCATCATTATGACATGAACATGAGCCGCGGTGGTTATTACATTTATATTATATCTTATTTACAGTACACACACACACACGTGATCTGAGTGGAACACATAGTCCTCTCTGTTATGAGAACAGAAGTGGGAGCATCATGATGTGGGGCTGCGTCTCTATAAACAGTACAGGGCTTCACATGTCACAGAAATGCTTCAATCCCACAATGCAACAGATTCGGATCATTAATCATGTATAATATAGTGTGATGAAGGTCACCCACCATGTCGTAATGTCCCGAGCCGATCACTTTGCCGTAGCCGTATAAGCAACCCGGTGGGCATTCGTACCTGTTAGTAAGAAGCGGGAGTGTGGATCAGAATCACGTGGATCACAGGAGATCAGGTGATCAGGGTTTGATGACGTACCTGTTGCAGGTGGTTCCTTTACACCGATCCCGTAACCTGGTATCACACTCCACCTGCTGGGCTGCAAAACAGAACACGAGCAGGTAAAAAAACAAACTGACCCACACCCACTCTACCCGCTGTGCCAACTGCAATCCGACATGTGTGTGTAGCTTGAACAGGAAGTTAAAATCTCTTACACATTTGCTCGGTGCTGCTGACGTCGTTCTCTTCCAGGCCGCGGTTATCGGGTGCTGCTGGTTGCGTTGGCACCGATGTTGGCACTGTGGTTGGCACTGGTGTGAAGTAGTAATCAGCGGGTGCAGACGACTGGCTGTGTGATGGCTCCGGCTCTATGTAGTTACTCTCCTCAGGTTCTGAATATCTCTGACTGCCATCGTCTTAAAAAATATATAATAATAATAATCAGTCCCCCGTACACCATCGAGGTCTCGAGTAAAGGAACTGGCTATGACTAAACTGGAAGAAAATGCAGAATAAAAAAAGTAAATAAAGACTGGAGCGTGTGTTCTTACCTTTATAACACAGGTTGTCTCTGCAGCCTCCACCGTAACTGGCTGGACACGCCGAGCACGGACGGCCGTGTTTATACGGCGCATGACCCCACCAGTTCCCCCTGTATCCAACACAATACCAAAATATACATAAATCATAATAAACACTTGATGTAAATGTAAAAATTAACTTGTGACACTAGAGAACTCAACCACGTCCCTCCTGGACTTCAGTCTCAATAATCCCAGAATATAAAACCCTACTTGGGTTCGTTTACTTACGGGGGTGAGTAATTACACACCAGGTACACGGCTTTGGCCCAGATCATTCCCCAAACGTTCATGTTGTAACACACGTTGATGGCGCAGCCGATTTTATTACTGGTGGCCCAAACCAACTGCAAACAAGAGACCAGATCAATCGATCAAAAATCACATTTATTTATTCAGAGCTAAATCATCAAAAACCTGCAATAAAATGTAAATATTAGAATACAAATGTGTGTAGTGTGTGTAGTCTGTGTGTACCTGTGTGTGTAATGTGTGTAGTGTGTGTGTGTGTACCTGTGTGTAGTGTGTACAGACAGGACCGGAGCACCTATAGGGACAGTGGGGGTTACACTCCTGAGGATAGGGGTAACTAAAGTACTGAACCTCATCGTACCACGCCTGCACATGAAAGGTCGGAGGTCGATCCCTGAAAAAGTCCAAAGTAAAGAGGGAACATTTTACTGGTGCTGCAGGGTTCGAAGCCCAAGCGGTGCTATCACCCGGTCAGGCGTCTGCACAGACGTGATTGATGTTTACTGATTGTTTGGACATGAACAGAACACGAGAGGGTGAAGAGTCGATGCCGACCTGCCCCAGTGCGCCCCCAGGTTCTGACCGATCTGGGTCAGGAGGTGAGAGGGTCCATGCTGCCACAGGCACGTATACGCCCAGTCCTCAGCACTGCGCTCCAGCTCGGTGTCCCACACCTGATACACACACACACACACACACACATTTTACACACTAATGTCTAGTGTCCACAGTTAGCCTGACTGCATGTGTTGTGTGAGGAAACCCACACAGACACAGGGAGAACATGCAAACTCCACACAGAAGGAATGATAAGAATTTGAACCCAGACCCTCCTTCTTCGAGTCTCAGCAGTGTTTTATTAAATCGTTGTGATTGTACATCAGTTCATGGCTGTTTCATCGCTCGGTTGGTCAGACAGAGGTCAGAACTGGGACCTGCGGGGTGTAAGTGTTCCCACAGCACCACGTCTGGACAAAGAGCTTTGTGTCGGAACCCAAACTGGGCTCTGTGCTGCTGGTAACTACGTTCCGCTGTTAGATAATTGTACAGTGATCACGTGTAGCGCTGTACAGAACGCCTGTAATTACTAATGTGTTCCATGTGCTCAAGTCCCTGAAACAGCAACGCTCCGTTACATTTACGTCCATTATTGCAAATCATGTTGCGTTAAACGAGTTCTGCGTAAGTTCATATGATAACTTTAATGTACCAGGAGTCGAGAGAGAACGGTCCGGGCGTTCCACGGCATCAAGCGTCCATGAACGCAGCACAGAGTCTCGTTCTGCTCTTACGGTTCTGCCAGCGGTTCTGCCGGCGGTGTTTGGCTTCCTGCCCGTCTTCACTCAATGAAATCCCTCATTACTGTCAGTCAGGCCGAAATACGAACCCTCGGTGACCCACTAGGGTTCCCGTCAAGAGGAATTACGCAGAATCCTCTGAGCAGCGGGTGCTTTCATGCGCCTCTTTTTGGGGCCTCTTGAGATGGTTAGATTTGGTTTGGTTAGATACAGAAGGACAAGAGGAGCACTTTGGTCTCCATCAGAACTGATCCACCTGCTACTAACTTCTCACTATCTTCACCCTGGTCAGGGTCACTGTGGATTCGTGCTCACTTGCAAACCCCACCATCAGGGAATGCACCTTGGACATTGAAAAACACACTCGGTAACACAAAACCAGCTGCAAGTGATGCAGAATCCAGTCTGAGAATAGAACTGAGGGTCAAGGGTCCTGCTCGAGGGCCCATCACTAACCATCTGGGAGCGTTTAAACTCTACAGTCACCAGGGCAGAAGCTAAAACTCTGAGCTACCACTGTTTCTTTATCCCAAATCTGTAATAAAACAAACACCGGGCCTGTGGTTTGACCTCCAGCAGTGAGGAAATTGGAGGGAATTGGAGATGACAACACTTGGAGCGAACTGGACCTGAGACTACGTTGGACTGTACTATAAGATCCGATGACTCTCGTAATCTCCGAACGTGAACTCTTCACCTTTGACACTCAGTGTTTGGTCTCCATTGTTGGCAGCGACATTTTGATGTGATGCCATGGACGAGCGTTTTGAGGAGCAGTGTGTGATGTTTGCTGAAGGCCCTCGGCTCCAGGAACCGAACGGACGGAGGGGAGCGCTGGCTGGAGGCCAGAAACATCATGAGATTTTCGACTAATAAACGATTGAGGGCAGCGCTGACGCCTGGCGGTTCTAAAATGTTTACATTAGACCACAAACGTTCACAAAGTTCAACATGTTTTCTTCCTGCTGTAGTGGCGTGAAACCCGAGCGCTGGTTCAGACAGGTGAAGGGATCACGCCGACAGTGATGGACCTTTAATGGATGGACAACAGCACAGGTATTGAGTCACGCCGCTTAAACTGGTCACCTCAAATTAAGATGATGACTGGATGAGCAAGAGATGACCGATCTCTAATAGATCATCATTTAATCTCATGATCTCTAACAGTGTGAATCACCTCTGATCAGATCTTTAACTGGATCTGTATGATCTCTGACTGGATCTGTATGATCTCGAATTAGATCTGGATGATTTCTAGCTGGATCTGGATAATCTTTTATCAGATCTGTGTGATCTTTAACTGGATCAGAATAACTTCTAATCAGATCTGTAAAGTCTCTAACTGGATCTGGATGATTTCTTATCAGATCTGTATGGCCTCTAACCGGATCAGAATCACATCTAATCTGATCTGTATGATCTCTGACTGGATCTGGATGAGCTTTAATAATGATTTATACTTGGATCTGGATATTTGTACCAGGATGTAGATAATTGTTATTAATTGTTGGCTTCTGTTTGGATCTGGATGAGTTATAATTGGGTAAAGATGATTTCTGTGTTGATCTGGATGTCCTTGTAACCAGGTGATCTTTAACTGGATCTAAAATATCTCTTCCTGGATCTGGCTGATCACTAAAGAAACCACCTTCACCACATTCCTCCACATTCTAGTGATACCTCACCCCATCAGCCCATCACTGAAACCCTTCATGATGTTAAATTCTGCTCTTATTTCTCACCATGTACTCCATGTTGGACGCCGGGGGGTAGACCTGTCCCCTGAGCTTATTGTGCAGGTCCAGGATGAGCTGCATGTCACTCTGAGAGATTGCCCTCTTGCCCCTTGGCTTGGACGCCCACCACGAGTCGTCCTTGTCCATGTACTTTCCCAACATGGCCTCCAGGTGTGTCGCATTAGGGACGAACATGGTCAAACAACCTTGTAGGTAAACGAGGAGCAGGACAAAACTGCTGAACCAGTACTGACTGACGTCCATCATCTCCAGCAAAAACCTCAAGTACACCAAACCCAGTGTGACTTTTCTTCTTCACCTGTAGGAAAGGTAAGAAAGATAAATTAGCACTGCTGAGACTCGAACCCAATAACAGATGCTTAATCTAACTAAATAAACACAGCTACCAACTGGCCTTATGTCTAAACAGACATGGTTGTCTATGTCTAATGGGGAATGGCTGAAGCATTGCAATGGATTGGTGCCGTTTGTTTCCCAGTGGAGCCCTACCGACCACAACCTTACCAAGATATACATTTTATGAAAATGAAATTTATGTAGCTCATTTCCAAATCACAAATCACCCCTACACAATAAAACACAAATAAATCAATATATTTATCTGAAAATAAAATATGTCCATGAGTCTCTCGAGGTTGTGCCAGCACCACAGCCTAAATACCAACAAACCTGCAGGGCTGAAGAATGTGGGTATAGTTTTAGGTTAAGTAAAATGAGCTAAAAGATCAGAATGAACAAAAATGAATATTAGTTTTTATTCCTCTCAGCTTTTGAGTGGTGTTTATTCTTTCTTCCTTTTAGCAGTTTCAGCATTTTGCACATGTGGGTTTATTATTCAGCTCTGCAGAAAGAGCGTCAACACACACGTGTAAGGTTTTATGTGTGTGTGATTTGCAATAAAAATGTGCAAAAATGTGCAAAATGTCATCCATCTATGTTCAAAGTAAAAGCATCAAAGCAACATCAAACATCTGCACAATTGTAGTGCGTTTTAAATGCATGAATGAAGCTCGCATCTATAAGCGTGCAATAATTAAATCATATAGAAATCTATAAACACAGTATAATAAGTCATAGAGCTGCAGTCTGACCTGACTGGATGCTGAAGAGCATTTATTCCTGCAGTAGGTCTCCAGTACTAGGTACTAGATGTTCCTCCTGTATGTATGAAGGTGGATCAGACCTCACCAGTACCGGCCGCGTTTAACACCGGAGCGCCGCCGCTTCCTCTTATACCCAGTTAGGCGGGACTTCAAAACCCCTCCCAGCACCCCTAATACCCCCCAAACATCTACAGCTTCACCCAGTCAGATCCACTGCAAAGGATTTAGGATTTAAAACTCCAACAACAAATCAAACTATTATGTCATTTTTACAAACAGCTTTATCCTGGTTGCGGTCGCGGTGGATCTGGTCTCTTCCCAGAAACCCTGGGCACAAGTCAGACACAAACTTTGTACCTAATAGGTGTTTTCGTAGTGAGGGTGCCTCAAAGGTCAAGGGGACTGGGGACCTATGATCAAACCACTCGTTCAAGCACTGTCTAGGAAGGATTTGGCATGTTCTCCTGGTGTCCACGTGGGTTACCTCCCAAAACATGTCATGCTCCCGATTGTGCGTCCATTGCTTTTGGGTCGGTTCTAAAAGCTCCTCGAACCTGTTGAGGGTGGAACTCAAGATAATTAGAACTGTAGGGAAAAACCCTTAAAAAGCTAAAGGGGGCGACAAATGAATTTAAAATAGTCCATTTCTACAGATGAATGGGGTGGAGGAGGGTGTTTAAGAGTACAGTCAGTAATTGTTTGCCTACACAGCGCACATGTAAAAATGTGACTCCTTATACAGCAGCAAGTGCATGTAATTTAAACGTGTTCTTTAGTCTCATGCTGATTTTCATACCGTTTCTGAATGTGAGGTAGAAATGTGTTGGCAGTAGAGACACTAGGTGGCAGTATTGGGTGGGTTTTCTTAAAGTGCTCCTTCAAATACAGGGGTGTCAAACTCGGGTCCTGTAGGGTCACGGCCATGCAGAGAGCTGTGGTTTCTCTACTCAAACCCACTACTACTGTATTTAATCACCAGTGGTGGATTTCTGAGACTCGAACCCAGGACTCAGCAGTAGTGGACTAGCTGGACAGGGTTCTGTGTCCCAGTTTGGGAGTATGAGGCCTAACACAAGCTTTTACTGGGACACATGAAGACAAGAGTCTCTTGACGTAACATAATAGTGCAGATTTACAGGAGGCCCTGTTCTGTATGTACAGTTTAAGTTCACAGACGTCACATAGAAATGTTCACAAATCCTGGTAATAACCTTCTAATGATCTAATCATCGTCTTCCAATTATTTTACATCCATTCCATGACTTCATCAGCTCGAATGGAACCCCCATAATGGCCTGAAGGATTAAATTAACATCTAGCATTCACGTCAGGAGTGGAACCACAAGTCACTCTGATCAGCCTTTATTTCCTTTTCAAAACAGCAGAGAAAATTGTCAAGCTAACAAGCGTGTAGGATTTAAAACAAGAACTTCATGCTTATTATGTTTAACATGATGTCAGTAGATCTAGTTTTTCAGTTCAGTCATGCTGTAGATCAGGTTATCTGGTTCTTCTACAGTTCAGTTATCTGGTTCTTCTACAGTTCAGTTATCTGGTTCTTCTACAGTTCATGGTTCTTCGGTGCAGATTTAGTGTTTGTCGTTTTCAGTTAGCTGTAAGCACCAGTCTGACCCGCATGTATACTCTGGTACTAAAGCTGAACTAACAGTGCTTTGTTATTCGAAGGATGAAGTGGGGTGGGGTGGGGGGGTCATTTTTCAATTTCCAGTCCCTTTAGATGCTGTGCCAGCTCTAGAGTTTTGCTAAAGTTACAGAAATAAAGGGATCCAGGCTCCGGCCAGAACTAACAAACGATGATTTGCTGTTTCTCATTTTCTCAGGGCTCAGTGATGAAAGTCTCTAAAGGTTCACTCACCTAATTATTACTCTGAGACTCTAAGTGCAAAAACTCGTATTCTGTTCGTATTATAAACTCACTTGTGGTACATTAGGTGTTGTGGTACCATACATGATGTTTAGTGTGTACTGGTTAAAATGGGAAATTAAATAAAGGTTCAAAATATGCAACAAGCTACTTCTATTTCTGAGAGTACAGATGCTATTAAATGCATAAACAAGCTACACACCTGATTATCTCTTTTATTTCTCCTCAAAAACATTACATATACAGTACATATAACAATAACATTTCAGCATGTGTGTGTTTCAGTATTGCTCACTGTATAAACGAGTGGTGTCATAAATGCATGCCTGAATATTTAACTTTAATATATACTCTGACTGTCACACAGCTCACTGTAGCTGCTGTATCAGAACACGGACGTTTACAAGAACCCTGACAGATTAACAAGTCAAAATGAGCACAAACCAAACAGGAATGCACAGTCATGTCAGTATCAGAGCATCAATATGATGGTCTGTGGTAAAAATAGATGAATTTGCTCAACATTAGCACCATTTTAGAAAGTGTGTGTATAATTCATACAAACTTAGTAAATAGAAAATGACACTGACGTTACTCAGATTAACGTTTAAACCAGTACATAAAGTTTGAGTTGATAGAGGGGAAGCACATGTTGTTCCTACACGATCCTCCATAACTTGGTGGGCACGCTGAACACGGGATGCCCACTTGATAAGGCGCCTCTCCTATCCAGTTCCCCCTGCAAAAAATACAATTATATTCAGTTATTGCTAAAGTTTATAAAATAAAGGCCTTCTCATCAAAAAAAGCAAATACAAATTCCCACAGACACGTGTGAAAAGCCTTACCAGAAAAGTGGAGGCTGTTATATACTTCAGTTTCTATAATATATATATATAAAAGCAATATAATTTTTTAATGCGCACTTTAACATCTGCATTTACTCTCTACAGTATTGCCAAAGTCATGCACATCAAAATGAACCTATAATGATGCAGAACTGAAGACACTAGATAGCATAATTACGGTAGTTTTATTATGAGGGCAGAGTGGTGAGGCAGCTGGCAGACTGGGTAATTTAAAGCAGCATGGGTCCTGAGGACCTTGATTTAATACTTGCCTCTGGTCACTGTCTGTAAAGAGTTTTGCATGTTTTACCCCTGTCTGCATAGGTTTCCTCCATGGATTGGCTGGTATGAACTGCCCCTGGCTATGAGTGAAGAAGTGAATGTGTAAGTGATGCCCTGAGAAAGAAAAATATTACTCACTTTAGAGAGTAATTACAGACCAGGTAAGTAGCCTGTCTCCACACGGCACCCCACACCACCATGTTATAACACTCCTGTATTGCACAGCCCACTCGGTTTGACGTTGCCCACACCATCTGAGTACAACAGACACATTACACATCAAGTCATGATCATGTTTATACTTCTAGCTTATGTAAGTATAGAGTGTATGGTATGGATTCTTAACCTGCAGCTTGTGGGCCTGTGACACAAGGAAGTACAAAGAATGCTTTTGAGATTTGGATCTATTATTTAATTCTTCCAGTTTAGCTATTTTTAATTTCCTGTTGATTTTATTGTACATAAATAGAGAAGCACTAATGTATGGAATAGGTCAGTATCATGCATCACCACAGTTTTCTGATTTAGTTGAGGAGAAGATGAGGTGACCCAAACACACCTACCTGGGTGTAATGTGTACATATAGGTCCATAACAGCGCATTGGGCACGAGGGATTGCAGTCACGTGGGTATGGGAACATGTAATGATTCACCTCATCATACCAGGGTTTTACCAGCTGCAAGATTGACCGGTAACTACCAACAGATAATAATAAGTATAATAACAACAACAATAATTATTATAATAACATCAAGGAGAAGAATACTGTTAATACTTTTGATGTCATCTGACTTACTTGCCAGTGCGTACTGACAGATTTTGGCCGAGGTATCGTAGCAAATATGGAGGTCCATGATTCCAGATACAGGTGGCAGCCCAGGACTCAGCTGAGCGCGCCAGAGATTCATCCCACAACTGATCATACAGGGAACACACAGATAAAGCTGTGATCAGCATGGCCATCCATGTATTCACCCAAACACTTACTTCAAGAATAATAATTCGGCTAATCAAAGCAAGTGGCAACCTGTATTAGCAGTATTAAGAAGCAGCCCAACAGGGTAACAATATGAATCCTCCAATTGTATTGTCCCTAACGAAAAGAAGGTGTTTTAAAAATGGTCAAGTTGTTTTTAATTAAATTAAAAGCTTATTCTTCAAATCATACCCACTGTCCATTAAAAACATAAACAATAAGAAGAAGGTCAACAATGCATATGTATTCCTCCACATTAGGTAGTTACTTGGTTAATTTACCTTTGGCACCTGTAAGCCAGCGGCTTAGGATTTATAGCAAACCTGTTGTTTTGGTGGTTCGTTTATGACATCTGTCCGTCCAGAGAGATTTACTTTTAGCATAACATGACAGATCAGATTTGTTTTTCTGATCTTGGCAGAGACCACTGTTCCATGCACTGTGTAATAAGGGCAGACAATTTCAATTTGCTCTAAGTACATTTAACGTATGAAAGAACTAAATTAATGAAAGTTTTTGGGCCAAAGTACTTTGTGGAACATCTAACATGAACTAACAGAAGTAAATATCAAGAATGAGCTGTTTTTTATGAAAAAATGCCCCATTGAAGTGCAGTATTATACTTACTATACTCACCAAGCGGCATGAAATACTGTACCTAATGAATAAATTAAGGTAAATCCAATTGGCTGTGCATGAGCCAATCACGTTTTAACTTTGAATATGGCGCCATAAATTATCCAATCATATCTCTAGCTATTGTTTGCGCGGCAAATATGACCCAATCATGTACGTATCCGACAGCCCCAGTAACCGTTACCATGGCAACCGGAGCATCTGCACGTCTGAAAGGTCTCGAGCGGAATCCGTTAGGGTCAGAAATCGTTCGTCCTGAAGTCGACGGTAAGTTTATTAAATAGTTTTGTTTATTGTCGTTAAATATAATAAACAAAGTTAAAGTAACGACATTTGGGAGCAACTAGGTTACGATCAAAGCTGTAAAGTGTTGTTTTCTTAACAAATAAACAGTTTTTCGTATGAAGTCACCCTGAGGCAAGGATTTAAATGTAGGCAACAGCCGTTACCTCAAGTGACCGTTAATCATTTAATAATAATTAGAGTCTTACATATTTTACAATCTCAAACACTGTGTATGTGTGTTCAGTCACTCACCATGTATTCCATGTTGGCTGCAGGAGGAAACACGCTGGCTCGGACCTGATTGTGATAATCAACGATGGCCATCATATCACTGTGGGAAATAAATCTCTTTCTCCTCGGTTTAACGGCTGATACTGAAATCTGCTCCTCCACAGGATCACTGACGGTGAGGTTCAGTCCTGTCGGCACATCGGTCACATCGCTCACCGAGCGCGCACTCACAAAATCGGCAAGAAGTAGCACGACTAGGTCGATGATTAAATTCCTCATAGTCACAGTTATCCTAAAATGAAATACAGACATAAAGTATGCGAGTTATTCACATTAATACAAAAGCTTTGATTTTTAGACTTGCCAAGACAACGAGTGAACAAAATCAAATAATAAAATCAATAGAGACCCAAAGTGAATAAAAGTTAAAAGTGCAAAGCACATAATAAAGCTGTTACCTTTTAAATATGTGGTGAATATGAGCAGCTACAGTGAATTCTGACTCTGGTTCCTCCTGCTCTTTGCACACTGCACCTCTCTGCTCTTTCAGCTCATTGTGCTTTATATATAGAGTGAAGCAGCTGTAAGGTGCATCCAGTCCCTCCCTCACCTGGACCAAGTGCATCACCCCAGCCAGCTCTCCTTACATGTACAGTGTATCACAAAAGTGAGTACACCCCTCACATTTCTGCAGATATTTAAGTATATCTTTTCATGGGACAACACTGACAAAATGACACTTTGACACAATGAAAAGTAGTCTGTGTGCAGCTTATATAACAGTGTAAATTTATTCTTCCCTCAAAATAACTCAATTTACAGCCATTAATGTCTAAACCACCGGCAACAAAAGTGAGTACACCCCTTAGTGAAAGTTCCTGAAGTGTCAATATTTTGTGTGGCCACCATTATTTCCCAGAACTGCCTTAACTCTCCTGGGCATGGAGTTCACCAGAGCTTCACAGGTTGCCACTGGAATGCTTTTCCACTCCTCCATGACGACATCACGGAGCTGGCGGATATTCGACACTTTGCGCTCCTCCACCTTCCGCTTGAGGATGCCCCAAAGATGTTCTATTGGGTTTAGGTCTGGAGACATGCTTGGCCAGTCCATCACCTTTACCCTCAGCCTCTTCAATAAAGCAGTGGTCGTCTTAGAGGTGTGTTTGGGGTCATTATCATGCTGGAACACTGCCCTGCGACCCAGTTTCCGGAGGGAGGGGATCATGCTCTGCTTCAGTATTTCACAGTACATATTGGAGTTCATGTGTCCCTCAATGAAATGTAACTCCCCAACACCTGCTGCACCCATGCAGCCCCAGACCATGGCATTCCCACCACCATGCTTGACTGTAGGCATGACACACTTATCTTTGTACTCCTCACCTGATTGCCGCCACACATGCTTGAGACCATCTGAACCAAACAAATTAATCTTGGTCTCATCAGACCATAGGACATGGTTCCAGTAATCCATGTCCTTTGTTGACATGTCTTCAGCAAACTGTTTGCGGGCTTTCTTGTGTAGAGACTTCAGAAGAGGCTTCCTTCTGGGGTGACAGCCATGCAGACCAATTTGATGTAGTGTGCGGCGTATGGTCTGAGCACTGACAGGCTGACCCCCCACCTTTTCAATCTCTGCAGCAATGCTGACAGCACTCCTGCGCCTATCTTTCAAAGACAGCAGTTGGATGTGACGCTGAGCACGTGCACTCAGCTTCTTTGGACGACCAACGCGAGGTCTGTTCTGAGTGGACCCTGCTCTTTTAAAACGCTGGATGATCTTGGCCACTGTGCTGCAGCTCAGTTTCAGGGTGTTGCCAATCTTCTTGTAGCCTTGGCCATCTTCATGTAGCGCAACAATTCGTCTTTTAAGATCCTCAGAGAGTTCTTTGCCATGAGGTGCCATGTTGGAACTTTCAGTGACCAGTATGAGAGAGTGTGAGAGCTGTACTACTAAATTGAACACACCTGCTCCCTATGCACACCTGAGACCTAGTAACACTAACAAATCACATGACATTTTGGAGGGATAATGACAAGCAGTGCTCAATTTGGACATTTAGGGGTGTAGTCTCTTAGGGGTGTACTCACTTTTGTTGCCGGTGGTTTAGACATTAATGGCTGTATATTGAGTTATTTTGAGGGAAGAATAAATTTACACTGTTATATAAGCTGCACACAGACTACTTTTCATTGTGTCAAAGTGTCATTTTGTCAGTGTTGTCCCATGAAAAGATATACTTAAATATCTGCAGAAATGTGAGGGGTGTACTCACTTTTGTGATACACTGTAAGTCATCTACCTAAACTAATGATCCAGTCTTCTAAACCAGTACAGTAATGAAATACAATTATAATTCTAACATTACAAATAATACAATGGAGGTATTTACACCCATCTGCATCTAGAGATCAGCTGTACACATGTTAGAATTTGAATAGATCTTCTATTAGTAAATAAAACAAACAAACAAACAAACATGTAAATAGACCATAATATGTATTTATTGATTCACTTTAAGTAACTGCTTCATCCTGGTCAGTTGTGGTGGTATAGAAGCTGAGCTTATACACCCATTACAAGGCACTAATTTATCACAGTGTCCCAAACAACACACAGTCACTCACTTGCAATCACACCTACACAAGAATTTAGAGCAGCTTTAGATTTAGTGGCTAATCCACCTTCTTCATCATTTTGGTAAGTAGAAGGAAATTGTAAACAAAAGAAACCAACATGAATGGGGAGAACTCTTCTTACAGACTGTGAGATACATGAGCAAAAGATGCAAACTTGATGCATATAGAAGTTCTTACTTAATTCATGAAACAAAACACTATCCACTACCTTAAAAAATAATAAACACACTGATAAGCGAACGTCACTGAAAGGGTCCCATAAGCATTGAGTCAGCTACGGTGGGCTTCTTTTGCGTTCATTTTTTCTATCACACTCATTATCTTGCTGCACTTGTTCTGGGTTTTGGACCCAAAGTGCTTTTCTTGCAGCACTTAAGTTGAGAGCCAAATGTTGATGTTGGCAGATAAAACCTGGCAGTGAAAGTAAGGTGACGCAGATCTGTATGACCCCACTGCACTTGATATTCCTCCACCACACTTCCCTCCTTCTCTTTTCTCCTTATCTTTGTACAACTTAGATCTTCTGAATCTTCATATCTATATTTTTACATGCTGCCTAATCATGTAATAATAAATTGGTAATTTTGATGCTCAACCAGTACATCATGTGGATAGCAGTAGTATAAAGTTGTTTTTTAAAAACTGTTGCCACTTTCCCTGATTCAGTTCTTCTTGTCGCTTGTACCACCGGTAATAACTTTATCATTTTGCTAATAAAATTATAAAACGACCTTTAGGATTGCTCGTTTCAAATCGATGTTTTTAATTAAACACTTTAGGTTAGTATGTCCTACAAGTAAAGCAAATATGGATAGCTTTAAACAGTTACCTGATATGTACATTTACAAATACGAATATCCTATTTAAGCTCTTTGTGTGGTGTACTGTCACTGGAAAATAAATGTTTGAGAACAACCTGTACTCAGAAGCAATAGAATGATTTATATATGAGGAGGAACATGAACATTTCCTTACTCCTCTGTGTATGACGCTGAATACTTAATCCCTTAACAGAAATGGGTTTAGCAGAAACACAGCCAGCTCAGAACAACCAGATGTAGACACCTCTGTGCGTAAATGCAACGTAACACAAATAAAAGATGATAGCTGAATTTTGGCCCACTGTAAACTGCAATACAGTAAGGTGATGACTCGACTGGTCATTGCTGTAATAATTCTTTTATAACAGATATCAAAGCCTAGCCAAAGAACAAGGGTAAAAGTTTAACTGGAAAAGCTTCTCCTTTTTGTGCTTGATTTAATGTATAAACACTGTCCATGCAAAACTTCAGAAATATGCTGAAATTACACAGCAGTTCAGTCCAGTCTGTGCTTCCATCTACAACTATTGTAATTATATGCTTAAAATAAATAAATAAAATAATCTGTGATTTAATCTGTAAATGCTGGAATATTAAAAGAAGCAGTTGAGAGGGCAGTTTTAGTGCGGCTGTGGGAGTCTCGTTCTGAGCTGCACTTCAGTGCCTGTGAGCCATCATGATTAGATTTCCATTTCAATAAAGACACTGCTGCTGTTTAATCATGTGTAGAAGTAACTTACTTCAATGTTATGGTGACATTTGCTGTCATCCCAAAAAGGTTTTTATGGTCCACCTGCAGCAGAACAGGAGTTGGGTAACGATGTTCAGCAATAAATAAGTCCTGACGCACAGTCAGTGTTTCAATTCATCCCAGAGATGTTAAATAGAGCTGAAGCCAGGGCTCTAGGTGGGCCAGGTTTTTTTCACACTAAATCAAAACACATGTTATGGCCAAAGTTCTCCAAAAATGTCTTTTGTACCGAAACATGTGTCAGGTAAGTTGTAGCCCTGATGTTTGGAGCAAAAACAGATGTTTGGCTCCACGTAGTGGCATAAACACAAAGTCTTTCAAACAGATATAAATATTATATCAATTTGGATATTATAAGAGTAGTAAATTTGTTTCGACAGCTTGATCTTAAGTCTGTAAGCGCTGTAGTCAGAGTGGTATCCCCATAACTTCATTACATTACAGCACAGTGCCTGTTGTGATTACCCTCCTGTGATTAGAAAAAAAAAAACTATGCAGACCCTTGCTCCATTTTTCATCACACCCTGCTGGCTTTCAGCTTTGCATTTTCAGGATCTGGCCAGCAGAGCTGAAGTTCTGGCCAGAGCTGATGAGAATGTTGTTTGACATTTTGGCTTCATCTCAGACTCTGTGCTGCAGGGTCCAGTGTATGACTCACAGGGGCCACAACACTCAAACTTGAGAAACAGAATAGAGTTATTATTTTTACTAACAAGTCATTGAATGGTGTAAAAGTTTAATAAAACAACATGTTCTAGTTGCCATGTGGTCAGAACTAAGTTCATTTTTATGTGGAGTGATAAAAAGCACACACTTAACCCTAACCTGAAACATAAGTCTTAAAAAATTTTGTAAAATGCATTAAAACATGAATGTGGAATTTGTTAAACGTTTATTTACCTAACGTAAAACGTACCTAAAAATAAATTACTGTTAATGTTTGCAAAAAAGTGTACAAAAATGTCTTGAATTGTCCAAAAAATGGGACTTTCCTGACTGGATCTCCAAGATCAGCAATTTTTAGATCCATAAGCAGACAAACTTTGTAATTAAATGTCTGACCTGATGGATTTTCCCAGACCACCCTGAGCTGTGACCTCAAGCTCAGCCAGATCCATGACATAAACTGCTATTTATTTACACATTTCACCACTCAAGTTGCTGTTTTTGGCATTTACAAAAGCAAAAATGTGGTTAAAATTTTAAAATGTTACTACCCAGAATTATTGTCAGATCATCTAAAAATGACCTGTATAATTATTTATTTATTATGCATGAATCTTAATATATTATTTGTTTCAGAGAGCTACTGTAACTTCTACTGCAAACATTTAATCTCTAGAGATCTTTAACCACCAGTGTGCATAGGGATAGTAAGGTGCCATGCTGGTAAAGCCATGGGGAAGTTCTAAAGAGCCAACGATTGGTCATTTCATTACAATTAATTAGCATTGAGTTACTGTCTTAAAATGTATTTATGTTAGTGGTTTGGTTACTTCTGTCAGTTTGTGGTGATATGACTGTCCAACACTGCCAACAAATCTTCACCACACTCTAGGTCATAGTACAGCTTTTCAGTTCATGTTCAAACCTCTGCTTCACCTCATAACTCCTTAATGAATCCCTCCTAACATGAGCACAGTCAGAAAACTATGTGAGGGAATCCATAATCTTACCAGGAAGCATAAATATAGCCTGTGCTATTACGGTTGACGTTGTGGTAGGCCACCGATTTGTGGCATGTGAATGTGAAATGTCTGGTTTCACAGAGGAGTGTGGAGGACCGTTTCACATGTCGGATTTATTTAGTGGAAAATCCCTGTGAACCCCACGGCCTTGGAGTAATCTCTCGCCCAAATGAAACAAGAGCAGGGTCGTATTTCGTTACATATACTCACTCCAAATAATTGGTGGTCTCCAGTATAGCAGAACGAACAGAGAGAACGTGCAAACAGGAACATCTGATGATGTAATAAATGGTGCTGATTTGATGGCATCATCTTGTTAATTAAGAAATTTGAATTTGTTTTGTTTAAAAAATATGATTCCCAGCATTTAGTGTCTTGTGCAGTAAGCTTAATTTTGTGCTAACATTAATTGTGTGTCACTAACATTCTATGACCTGTTCTACAGGCATGGATTGTTTATAGAGATTGTATAGCATAGGCTTGTGTGTTGTGAAGACTTCCAAATCCTAAAGTTAGAGTGGGTGCCATGTAGGGTATTAAGTGCTGAGACTGAACAAATGGATAGTTTATAGTATACTTGTTTTACGATTTTTCGTTTCCTGGCCCTTATATTTGTTTTGGTTTTTTCCTGGATCCTCTGCAGGAATGTTTGGATGATAACATGTTAAATTCTGTTTTACCCCTTGATGACGGTTCTTAAATAATTCTAAATAAAGAGATTTTGTGAACCTCGCTCTTCCCTTCATTACAGTTTCATGGCATGTTACAATACAAAGCTTTACATAACACTTCTCTGACATTATTGCATTAAAAAAAGATTATGCATCGGTGTTGCTATTTTTATGGACTTGGCATCTCTCTTTTGAAGAAATATCAACATCACTACGAAACTGTGGCTTCAGTGAGGCTATACACATTATTCATTATATGCATCGTGAGTACAAATAGGCTCATCGTGCCAAAAAACTTGATTTTTTATTTATCATTTACACAGAACTATATATGGTGAGTCCTGTGCATTACCTTTTATAGTATCGCACTACAGAATGAGGTGCACACACACAAATAGAGTGCATATGTAGGGCAGTTGTAGCTCAGTGTTTAAAGCACTGGACTAGTGATCAGAGGGTTGTTGGTTCAAGCCCAACCCCTGCCATAGTGCTACTGTTGGGCCCCTGAGCAAGGCCCTTATTTGCTTGTATTGTATTCCATAACAAGTGTAAGTTGCTTTGGATAAATGCACCTGCTAAATGTCATAAATGATTGTATATTTTGGCTTTATTTATATGTACAGGCAGTGGCAGCTCAGTGGTTGAGATTCTGTCCTGGTGATACACCTTGCCAATCCATCTTCTGCATGTTTTGAACCAAGGTCTTTAGAACCCAAGTTCCCTGGAACTGTGCAGCTCCCACACTACTGTGCCCCATTGCTGCCCAAAAACTTGTATAAGCAAACATCTGGATCGGTCTGGATAAAACACTTCAGGTAAAATAAAGAAATAATTTGAAATACATACCAACCTTGTAAACAAGTAACTAAATGAAACATTTGGTCCAAATTGCAGCTGGTTTATTTTTCCGTGTATCAGCTATTCTGAACTATTGAAACCTTTTA
The DNA here is from genome assembly GCF_030014385.1 of Trichomycterus rosablanca. Classification (NCBI taxonomy): domain Eukaryota; kingdom Metazoa; phylum Chordata; class Actinopteri; order Siluriformes; family Trichomycteridae; genus Trichomycterus; species Trichomycterus rosablanca. The sequence goes on from NC_086012.1 coordinate 482,425, forward strand.
GAGAAATAAAGAAACGACTGTTGTTCTGTTCAGTAACATGTGACATAATGGCATGAACTCATTCTGTACCAGATCTCTGTTTCTAAAACAGGCAATGATGTAATTCAACACAGGAGACGATGGAGTGTTTAGTTCTCCTCCGTCTTACTACACCACATCATAAGGGGTTATTACAGCCAGCAGTCTCTACACAATGATTAGTTTAGATTAGTTGGAGAGTGGTTGGTAACAGAAACAATGAGGTCTTCCAACAAATGTACAATGGGTTCATGATCAGGAACCCCTCCGTAGTTGCTTTGAGTCATTGCCTTGCTAAAAAAACCCTCCCTCCCTGTTAAAGCTTTTTATCATCAGAGGGAGGAAGGTGTTTGTCAAAGATCCAGACCAGACAGCTGAAAAGTGTTTCCCTAACATGATGTTCCACCAGCAGATTTAAGTCAGGATGGTTTTATCTGGCTGATGTGCCCTGTAGGATTAACACTGAACAGACGGCTTAGAATTCAAGCAGAAGGTTTTACTTAAGTCTCATCAGACCACAATACTTCTCATTTAAACTCAAACCTTTCACAGCCACTGACTTCTGAAACATTAGTGAACACTGGCGTTAAAATAGTCCTCATAACCAATAACTCTAGTGTGATGACTTGGTGTAGTCGGGCAGCATGACCTCTGCAGCGTGGCTTTAGTTTTCTTCTCTACTCTTACAATGGACTGAATTGAGCTCTGATGTACGTTTAATGCTGTGAGATGGTTTTTTATCAATGTTTAGATCTGGACTTCTCAGTGATTGTATCCCTGACTTGTTTTCAAGAAAGCCTGACCCAGCTCTCATACTTGTTTTATATACAGTATTTCACTCCAGAGTTTTTACCTTTTCGCTGAAGCTTTAGTGCCTTCATATGACTTGGAGACAAAGTCTAGCCGTGTTTACATCTGCTGCAGATTTAAATCTCTGTGCTAAACTTAAACACGCCATCCTGGCTTCGTTTTCTGGTTAGTGATTTAAACACATCTGCTGGAAGGGAACACACACCCTGACATCAGCACCACACCTAACTGCCGTCTGGGAAACTGTCACGAAATGGTTTTCCTTCACTCTTCCTCAGTTCCAGGTCTGGCTACGCATCATCGTGCTCACCTGGGTTCAGTTTGTACCACCTGCGTCTCATTGCGTTAGTTATGCCAGTCTGAATGCTCCTGTGTTGGTCTTCAGAGGTATGGCATGTTTTTAACAGAGACGTGTTTCTGCTACGCTGACCCCATTCGCGTGAGTCTAGACTTTCATTGTGAATTATGCTGACATTTCCTCGTCTGCATGTCTGTAGTGATGAAGACTGCCAGTATTGATGCTAAATTTAAGATTGAAACCCACACACGCACAAATCCCTCCAGGTTCTCTGAATGAATGCACAGGTATGATGCACAGGTTCATGACAAGTCCAGTGTTAAGTTTGTGTTGAGAAGCTCCAGAGAGTGAATCAATTACACTGCATCGTGGAGCTTAACAAAAATAGGAAGACTATTCTGACACCATGTGGAGAGTCAAGGAATTCAACTTCAAAATCTTTCACTGGGAGCTAAACCAAGTTAGCCTGGATAAACTTCTGGATGGATGGATGAATTGATAGAGAGATGGAGCTGCTATCTGGCTGTAATAAGGTCAGATAAGTAAACAGAAACAAACTCAAGTTCATCATGGAAAGAGTCGCAGTGGGTGAGGTGCAATTTAGAGCAGCCAATCCAATTTCTGACTGTTATTTGTGAGGTGGCAGGAAACCGGAGTATCCATAAATGAAGAACATACCAAACCCCTAGTAGGTGTAAAGTGAGAATTGTATATATTGATTTGGAGTAAGGTAAACAGTGTGTTGTTACTGCTGTGTGAACATTGTTGTAGTGAACAGTGGGACGTCCAGTTCTCAGTGGATCTCACTTCCTATTCTGAGGTGGGATGATGTTCTTTGTCACCTTTCAAACAGTGTCGATCCATTAGTCTTTCAGCAGCTGGTGTCTGAGCCGTAACGACAACTGCAAATTGCTGCGAGTGTTACTAATGATGTGAAGCTGATCGTAGAACTGAGAGTAAATTCTAGACCAGTTATGCTACTGTTACAGACGGATCATGTTTTACTTCCCTGTGGGCCATAAAGGTGTTTTTTCTCAATAGATCTGTAAAATAAAAATGATACATGAAAATATTCTTAGTTCAACAAAATCAAAACGTTTAGAAATGAGATGATGCTGGTCTTTATGTTAGTACTTTATTCTGGGTACTTTTCAAACATGATTAAATTAGTCCTCCTAGCACAGCCTGTAAGTCATCCTAGAGTTAGACCATTTCAGTAAAAGTGCTCTGTTAGGGTGTGTTTAGGATTGTGCTCCTGGTTTTCACTCAATTCCAGTGTAAGTAAATCAGCTTTGCTGCATCAGAAACTGGGTGACTTCCCATAAGTGATGGAACAATTAATTTAACTTTCTACTGTAAAATATCCGGCCATCAGTCTTTAATCTGAATGTATTAGAAGTGTTTGACTGCAGTGATTGATTCTGAAGCTAGCAAAACCATTTATAGGTTCAACCATTTAACCCTTAATCCGGGCCTTTAGTCTACAGTTGCTTGGCGTGTAACCTGTTGCATGACAGTGTAGAGCGAATACATAATAAAGTGTTTTAAATACAGAATGGAGCAGGTAGTATTCTCCTCTAAACAAGTAGTTTTTAGATGGAAGCTCTTGTGCAAAAGGCAAAAAAATATCGCCGAGCAGGTGTGAATTGGCTACTAGTACATTTAGTTAAAAAGCTCGAGTTTGGCTGACATTGTGTAGCATGTGTGTGTGGGTGGATGTTACTTCTCACACAAAATGCAAAAATACATGCAGGTTATACAGAAATACTGCGCACAGCCTTGTTGTTTGGGATTTTCTTATTGGTTCTGCTTTCACAGCAAGAAAGAGGTTCAGGTTTGGGGTTCATATGTATTTTGTGCGTTAGAACCAGTACTGTTACAAGTGCAGAGTTTCCTTTTAAATAGCATAAAACACATGTAAAAGTAAAAACAGTGTGGTGTGGTGTAGTGGAGAAGATAACCTAGGATATATCCAAATGAAATGTTGTATCAAACAAAACACATGATTAAAAAGCCCTGAGTGAATCAGTTACATTTAACTAATAGACGGTGGCACTACAATTAATCAGTTATCTTTAACAGAATACCTTACTAAAAGCATAGTAATATTTTACATGAACCACTTTACATTTAATATTATTATTATTTATTTATTAAGTATTTATTCTTAAGCACATCATTTCATCCATATTGCCAAAGTGCACAGTTATGTCTAAATGTACTGGTTCATGATTCAGTGTAAATAACAACAGCAAAACTAAAAAATCCAATCTTCAAAATAATAATAATAATAATAATAACAATAATAAAGAGATTATTTAGATTTTCGTTTCATTAAATAATAAAATCTGTCCTTTAAATAAGTGAGTGGGCGGGTACAACCAGTATTGACGTCATCAGTGATTTGTCTCTTGCACAGTTTTAGGGGCCAATGATGAACCGTTAGGATTCACTTCACTGATTCAAATGATTCAAACAGACACGAATCGACTCCGCTGAGATTAGATTCACTTTCTGAGAGTGAATGTTTGGTATAAAATATGCACGTAACAAAAAACCGGTCACACGAGCAGCATCAAAAACATGAAAATACAATAAAGAATAATTATTAAATGCATAACATGGTAAAATAAGAGTCTGCTCCATTTTCTAAGAATATTTCTAAAATAATTACAATCACTGATTAGACTACAGGATGACAAGCTGGTGCAGCTATTAAAGTGGGGGCCACAATTCTGGGTTCATTGTCTGTAGGAATTTTGCATGTTCCCATGTGTGTATGCGGATGCAGCAAGTGAATTAGCTACTGACAATCATGCCTAGGTATGAGTGAGTGACTGTGTGTTTGATAGACTGGAAACCAGTCCATGGTGTTTTACCAGTATCTGCACTGTGGTTGCACGACCAGCCCCAGATTAAAGTGGCGAGTGAAATAGTAATAAATAATTAATTACAGTGCAATAAACAAATTCCAGTCTACTGTTTTATCCTTTGCATGAGCACATAGATGTAGTGATGTAAGCCCCCACAGAGATGTTACTAAATCTGCTCATGTTTTGTCATTAAGAAGTGCATTGTTGTGTTTCTTTTACAGATGTTTTTACATCATGTGTTCAGGGGCTTTGAGGCAGTCAGTCACTGAGTACTCATGGCTGTCGATTCATTTGTGAATCGATTGGATTGATTCAATGAAGTCAGAAAAGGAACCGACTCTTCAGTGAATCGCTCATCATCATTACATCGGGAGGTCTGCTGCTTTCCTCCTCTCTGGCGGCCCGGGGGCAGAGAGAGGATCCTCCGAAGATTATAGCGGCGCTGACAGCGTGCGTGTCCGGTGTGCGCGCTCTCTCAACCCCGCCGACACCGATCCAGATGCGCGCCCGACTCTCTCCGGTCATCAGGCGCGGCTTCGGCTTTCCAATCATCTTTCCAATCAATAATCACAAGATTCGCTTCTGATCCACCGACAGCCGCGAGCTGCGCGCTTCCTCCAGCTGAATGACGGGCGGTCGGTTCGACTTCGACGATGGCGGCACGTACTGCGGCGGCTGGGCAGACGGTAAAGCCCACGGGCACGGCGTCTGTACCGGCCCCAAGGGCCAGGGCGAGTACGCGGGCTCGTGGCGCAACGGCTTCGAGGCGGTCGGTGTGTACACCTGGCCCAGCGGGAACACCTTCCAGGGCCACTGGGCGCAGGGCAAGCGGCATGGACTCGGCGTGGAGGCCAAGGGCCGATGGCTGTACCGGGGCGAGTGGAGCCACGGGCTGAAGGGACGCTACGGTGTGCGCCAGAGCCTCAACACACCCGCCCGGTACGAGGGCACATGGAGTAACGGGCTGCAGGACGGCTACGGTGTCGAAACCTACGGAGACGGGGGTGAGTTTTTATTCCTGCTGGTACTTAAGAGTGAACAAAACTGTAAATAATAATAACAATGACCAAATTATAGGGGACAGCTTCCATACCGGTGCACCATCTGTTGCTATGCGCACGTTACCTACCACTCTCGAGTGGGAAGGGACTACCACAGGACCATCTCTGATTAGATAAACAGCCATTATCAGTATATCAGTATCACTGCCAAATCATTGTTACTGCTCTCCTACCGAATACAGTCCATTTTCACTGATGGGTATGGTGGAGAGGGTTATACAGTAAACGTAGCTGTTAATCTCATCAGTAAGTATCAACTCAAAGAGGTGAATCTAATAACATAGCTACTAAGTGCACAGTGTAGGACCACAATGAGCCACCAGTAAGTCTTACAGCACCTTGACATTAATCTCACAAGGATCTGGATCCCAATTTTTGTTATATCCACTACTGCGACACCTGTCGCGTGTACGACACCTTAACTTGCTAAAGGGGGCTGCATGTGTGAAAGATCATACTATACACTTTTCTGTACGACTCACGTCCACGCCTTAGACATGCAATAGGAGTCGCTGTTGTGAAGCGCTTAACCTGGCTAGTGGCAGCGAGACTCGAACCTGGGTGTTCCCACTATAGACTGTTGCATCAGACCCTTGTGCCATACAGGCACCCTTCCCAGAAGATCCTCCCTCAGTTGTAGGTGTTAAACTGGTTGAGCTCTGGTGATCAGACAAAATAGATTTATTGACTGACTTAGTAATGTTCACAGTCACCTGAGAAACACTGATGATGCACAAACCTGATGCACTGATTCATTTCCTATAGATCTAAACACCGTCACATGAGCCAGTTGAGCAGCGTTTGTGAATGAAGTTATTGCCTTACCTGCCCAAATACTTTTCCTATTTTATAGGCCGATCGTAATGTCACATAGTGTAGTGAGATATTTACTGATCAATTGTATTATGCAGTAGAACCTGTATGTAAACATCTGCACTAGTTTTACTACTCTTGTACCCGTCACCTGTTTTTACGAACAAAATACATACCGAATACATACATCGGTTACTAATACGTTTCCTAGTTTTACAGAACCAGTGCATTTTAGTGTCTGTATGGCCATTCATAGTAGGTGTTGCCAGCATCTGTAGTTGTCTTTTTTAATTTTGTTTACAAGCTAATGGTAGCTGAGTATTGCCTTTCCATCCATCCATCCATCTAATGATAGACAATCAAATCTACCTCTTTATTTATGTTTATTTTAGCTTATTAAAGGTAAAATAACTTATATAAATTATTTAATTTGAGTTACTGACACTCAGCCAAACCCACCACAGAAAGAGACGTCAGTGCTTATATCACTCAACTAAAAATGTGAGACTTTTTGTGGCAAGAGTTTGGGGAAGGCCCTTTTCTGTTTTAGTGCGACTGTGGCCTGCACAGAACTCCAACCTTACTTCCTATAAATACCTTTGGGATGAATTGAAACCCGGATGGCAAGCCATGCCTTCTTGTCCAACACCAGTGCCTGACCTTGCAAATTCTCTTTTAAGTGAATGGGCACAGATTCCCATAGACACTGTTGAAAATCTTGTGAAGCAACCTCATAGTAATGACTTTGGAATTGGATTTCTCTCTCTCTCTCTGTGTGTGTGTGTGTGTGTACAGCACTATGAGAAATGGAGAGTTTATTTACCCAAAAATGACAGTTATAAATATTTCAAGTTAAAAAAAGGAATGAAAACATTCTGAAATGGTTCTTGTAAATGTGTGGAAGGCCTGATAAACACCAAGCTTTAAATTTACACTTACATAACACACAACCTCCTATAGGCTATAATACGGAATATTGGAATAGAGCTTTTTTAAAGGGAATCTAATCCTGTGCATTTATATTGTTCCTGTTTCACTAGAAACTCCATCGTTTGCTCCCAGCTTACACAACGGCGTTATCTAAGTTACCGCTGGGCTGATTGAGTTGATTTATTGGCGTCAGATTGGACGGGTTAGTCACAGAGGTCACGGCTAATTATAGTAACTTCTGCAACACTTCAGATCTTTGAACCAGCACAAAGCTAAATACCTGGATTGATTCTCCATCACATGTCTGTTGTGGTCTTTGATTGGCTGTTGTGTTTATTAAGTGCAAATGTCCTAAACACACGTTCATAAGAAGTGCAGGAAGTTTGGTGTAATCTGGATATCTGAGGCTGCACATTAAAACCAGCACCATGCTGCTTAGCCTTTAAATCACTTTAAATCCCTCCTGCTATCTAAACCTTCCTGAGATACTGAGATTGAACAGAATAAACTGAGTAGTGTGGCAGCAAAGCTTCATTCCAAACTGTCCAGATTATGGAGCATTAGAGCCGATCTGTGTGTACGCTGCTGGATTAATGGGACAGAATTTAAACAGGAAGGCAACATGATCACAAAATGCTTCCTATCAACACAGCCGACGTTAGGTGCTAACGTTAATTATGTGTTAAGTAACGACAGGGAAGGTAATTTTGTAGATATACCGTATGTGCTTCTACAAATGTAGCTGTTCTTTATTTCTCACACATTATTGATTACTGATTAGGACGTTGTGATGTAAAACAGAGAAAAGTGTTTTGTCTAAATTCACTTTTTTGAATTAAGGAGAGTTCTGGTTAGTTAAAGCTGTGAACTTCAGCTGGTCTCGGGTTACTTCCACGATTTAAAATAGTGCTGTGTGTTCAGGACTGAGGTATGAGAGCCATGACTGTTCACTCCGTCACACTCTCGTCATTCCACAGCTCCAGTTACACACAGCACAGAGCTGACATGAGCCACTACCACCATTTTATATCAGCTCTTATCACCATCAGTGCTTTACATGTTTATCCTACTGCTTTATAGAACTTAAATAGAACCCACAGCAGAACTCACAGCGGTGGACAGCAGAACCCACAGCGGTGGACAGCAGAACCCACAGCAGTGGACAGCAGAACCCACAGTAGAACCCACAGCAGTGACATGACATGATTTATAAAACATAGCCTTTTATAAATGTACACAAATAGTTGAAACTCACTGTTCTCATGTTCTGGTCTGGAGTATAAATGTCCTGTATTTTAAAGTACGAGATATTTATTACATACAGGACAATAATATACAATAATAAACATTTGCTTTTTCTAATGAAGAGAACATTCCTTAGATATTCCGGGCTCTGGAACCAATCAACATCTCTATCTGTAAGAGCAGTCATGTATTTATAACGTTGTACCTTCCTGTCCCAGTTTTAAACATATTAAGAAGAATTTATGCACATTTTATGAATAAAATATGAAACGGGTGTAATAACCGTGCTTATTACACGTCCACACATTTTCAAGTCTCAGTTGCTCAGTTATTCATGTGATTAAAAAATATGTATATATTTATATGAAAATACATCTTTGTAAAACTACTGACAGCAAACTGTCAGAAATAAATTACAATAAAACGTTGTACACCAGTGATACTGTGCTTTAGCTCTAATGGAGCAGTTTATCCAGCTGCAGCTGTTACATTACAGTGCATCTTATTTTCCCAACTGTAAAGAAATAATAAACTCAGATATGTTAACACCAGATTAGAAAGTGACTGTTTGATATAATGAGTCAATAACATAGAGGTAGAAAGGAAAACATATCATCTGGGTTTTAATAGATGGTAAAAGCAGTTTGAACAACTGTACAGTGCATCAGTGTTGTATTTTTAAGAGACAGGTGTAGACTGCAGGCAGGACGGTCTAGCACTCAGTAAACTTTCTGATTACGCTGCCATCTGTTGTAACACTTGCAGAATGTGGCTTAATGTGGTCCTGTGGACTTTGTTGATGTAAAACTTAAGCCCAGCTTGAGTTTTTCCAATCGTTTCTATTTGTTTTCTGAAGAATGGTAAGACCCTCATGATGTCTTGTGTGTTTTTTATTAAAAATAAAGTTGATTGTGCTGCTGGGATTCATTTCTTCCCTGATAGTTTTTAACTCAACACTGTTCGTGTCTTTACTGACTGATGGCTCTTGTTGATGGACAGGAACGTATCAGGGCCAGTGGATGGGTGGCATGCGCCATGGTTACGGCGTGAGGCAGAGCGTCCCTTACGGCATGGCGACGATGATCCGCTCTCCATTGCGCACCTCTCTGGCCTCCCTGCGCAGCGAGCAGAGCAACGGTTCCGTCCTGAACGAGCGCATGTCAGACAGCCCAGCTGGTACGCGCGGCGGCTTCGTCCTCAACGTGCACAGCGACGGCGAGCTCGGGTCAGGCAGGAAGAAGGGCCTGTTCCGCCGCGGCTCCCTGTTCGGCAGCCTGAGGCAGCTGAGGAAGTCAGACTCGCGCTCGTCCATCTCGAGCAAGCGCAGCTCGGCACGCAGCGACGCCGCCATAAGTCGCATCAGCTCGAGCGACGCCAACTCCACGCTTAGCTTCGGCGAGGACGACGACAACGTGCAGACGGAGGACAACGTGGACGCCACCACCACAGAGTCCTACACGGGCGAGTGGAAGAACGACAAGCGCAGCGGATTCGGCGTGAGCGAGCGCTCCAACGGCATGAAGCACGAGGGCGAGTGGGCCAACAACAAGCGCCACGGATACGGCTGCACCGTCTTTCCCGATGGAACTCGAGAGGAGGGCAAGTACAAGAACAACGTGCTGGTGCGCGGCATCAAGAAGCAGCTCATCCCGCTCAAAAATGCCAAGACCAAACAGAAGGTGGAGCGGGCAGTCGAGGGAGCCATCAGAGCCGCCGCCATCGCCAGGACGAAAGTGGAGATCGCCACCTCCAGGTAAATGCCCACTCTGAAACCAGGCATGTAACGTGTTATTGTTCTAATAGAGTTAATTCTCCAATCGTACTGATGTTAGTGATGATAAGTGATTCAGAACCTGGTTGTTCAGTCTGAGCAGGATTCACTGGTACGTTCTTATTCCTGTATTGAGTAGGACTTCAATAGTAAGAGCTCTGAATGGAGCCGAGTGTTACAGACCAGAGTGAGTGAGCATAAAAGAGTGAACCTACTACACATGTTGAACGCGATTACTAACCCTATTAGGCCTATTAGAGTGTGTTTACATGCTCTAATCTGATTAAGCTCAGGTTCTGGCAGTGATCTGATGATTTATACGCTCATATAAACAGCACACTTTCTTTATCTCAATCTAATTATGAGTTATTCCAGTAAGATTGCTGGATTTGTGCCCACTAGTCTGGGTTTCAGCTTTGTATGCGGAGGACAATGTAACTCTGCATATGTGAGGACTCCTCAGCACCGTCGGAGATTTAAACCATCGATCCCAGCTCCTCTCATGATGGATAATAACAGGGTTAAAGTCCTTGAGAAAATGTAAATTTGATGAAAATGAAATTTACTCTAATTTACCCTGATTGTTCTGGATTCAGATGAGTAACTGTGTAATCCTGTAATGCACTGTCCAGTGGAGTAGTGCTTTACACCCCAATAGCAGGGAGACATTCATTGTGTCAGGGGTCACAGATGAAGAGAAAAGTGTGCAGGTACCCAGCCAGAAAAGATATAACAGAAATCACAATAAAATACAGAGAAATGACCAGAACAGAGAGAGAGAGAGAGAGAGAGAGAGAGAGAGTGGTGCTGAATGTTTGCATGAGTGGCGTTGTTTGCCCGGCAGCTCCAACTCGGTCTGACCAGATAATCAATGCAGAGCCAACAGGATGTGTTAGTGATGAGATCACAGAGACGTCGGGGTGGCCGCATCACAAACTCACAACCAGAACTCACTGTATGGTTCTCACAGTACAGACCTGCAGTGACACATAGTCATATACAGTCATGTATGGTCTCGTACAGTCAGATACAGTCATATACAATAACAAACAGTATTACATATTATATACAATCACATACAGTTATATATAGTCACATATAATCACGTATAGTAACATACAGTTATATACAGCCATACACAATCATATACAGTCACATACAATTACACACAGTCATGTACAGGTATATACAGTCATATCTGTGTTCCTCTAAACCCAGCAAACACTCGCTTCAATAGAAATAGCGTACACTAGAAATAAAGTGCTAACTGAGTGGAGGTAGGTAGCTTGTGTGTACAGAGCTGATGGAGGACAGGATGTCCATGACTGCATGTATGGAACGTGAATTTTAGTTACACAAGGCTTACACAATCTCATCAAATAGTGATGCGTCCCCGGGCTGGAGTATGAATTAAATATCTCTCTCTGCCTTTGAAGACTGTTATAGAGAGAAGTGATAAGCACTGAGGGGGGGGCAAGGGAATGTAATGAGCGAGACTCTCTCTCTCTCTCTCTCTCCGTCTGTCTGTCTCTCTCTCTCTCTCTCTCTCTCTCTCTCTGTGACTAAATAAGGTGAGGTAGTATTTGGCTTTTGGCTAGTCAGTGCAGATAAGAATATAGCAGTGTGAGTGATACAGTAGTGGATGTGTGTGTTTGCTGTCCTATCACGTGTTGAAACTTCATGTGCGTGTTCATGTGTGTCCCGACTCTGCTGCTCATGTTCAGGTTCTGCAGCTGCTCAGCATTTTAGCATGTTACTACACATACAATCCTCACAAGGTTTAGAAGAGACATTGTCTCACTGTGTGTGTGTGTGTGTGTGTGTGTGTGTGTTATATCTGATTTTAGAGAATCATCCATTTCTGTAATCTGACTGTAGAACAGTATTTCATACAGTATCTGATTAACTCTCTTATTAAAACATAATATCCACCCTTTCACTGAGCATGTGCGATCACCATATACAGTATCGGAATGTTTTCAGATCACTTGAAATACGAGATTATATGTCGGGTAAAAGCTGTACGGCTCATAGTCTGATTACAGAGAAGCACAGCACCAGGCTGTGCTTTAATCACATTATATTGTTATATACTGTTTTATTGTTCTCTGCACTGCAATTAGATAGTTAATCATTTAGAATATTTATGATGGTGTATTAACTCTGATCACACTCTCCTCTCCTCTTTACCTATCTGAAACATGTTCTAAGCTCTTTGTGCTCGTTATCCCGCGAGAGCTGATTAATAAAGTCATTAGACTGAGTTTAATGTCTCCATCAGGCTCAGGCTGTAGTGCAGAGATGAACCTGTGCAGATTAATAATCCCCTCTAATCCTGACGGAGTGTGTAGTGCCGTGTGTGTGTGTGTGTGTGTGTGTTCAGTGAACTGGAAGAGGTTCAGACTGTGTGTATTTAGTCAGACCCTCCTGATCTGGGGCATCTGCTTCCTGCTCAAACTAATCCACTGCAGAAAATTACAATCATGGGGACACAGTCCGACATCCACATTCACAAAGAAATTACATCCAGTCTGCTGAGTGCACAATCTTTATAAATCCCAACAACACTGCTGCACCTGATACACTTGTTCAGAACAACACACACTGCCGTCATTACCATGTTAACGTCAGGCACCAAACTGTGATATAAAGCATTCTTTATATATATATAGAATAAAGTTAAGAGAGGTTGATATGAGTATGTCTGTTATCTGAGTTGATTTATAGTAAACATACAGATATTCTCTCTCTCTCTCTCTCTCTCTCTCTCTCTCTCTCTCGCTCTCGCTCTCGCGTGGAATTAACAGTATATAGAAAAATAAGGAAGATTCAGGGACGACACGTCGAATCCCGGCGCCGTTTGATGTGAGCGATTCTAAAGGACGTTGGGAGGATGTGCGCCTCTTGACATCTTTATCTGCACTAGGAGAGTGGGTGGATGTGTGGTGAAGGGGGTGACGACTGCCAAATTAAAAGCTCAGAATTTCTGCAACTGCTCCATCTGTCGCCAAGGAGATGGAGCTCAGTCTCTCCTGTACAAAGCGTTAGATACAGAGCGTTCAGTAAAGAAACAGCACCGGTGGACGAAACACGCCGTCACCTCCTTAACCACACGCTTGATTTTATTCCTCCTCACCTGCCCGTCTTCAGGTGTGAGTCTCCTCAAGGTTCCACTGCTCTCTGTGCTTCATCTTCTGAACTCAAAAGTCTTGGTGTAAAGTACTAAATGTTCTGTATTATTAGTTATTCTTACACACGTTAAGGCCAAAACTAGAACCTGGGCTTGTGGTCTGTTCATATCAGGATTGTTATTAAGATTCTACATGAAACGTCTCTGTTGTTTTGCTGATAGAAAGTACTGGAACTGTTCTAATAACACAACAGGACTTTATTAATCCCCCAATGAATTAATGAAACGAAGTCCAGGTCTCATCAGTACACGTGTTTTATCACTGATGGCCAGTTGAAATAGGACAGCGCTGTAACGAGGACTCGTCCACTCGGACCGACATGAAAAACAGCCAAACAGGCCACAGCGCTGCTGCTCTGAAACACAAGACGGGACTAAAATTAGAGACTCGTCGTTTTGGCCGAGTGGCTGAAGCGCTCATAACCTCTGCTGTACAGCACTGCATGTTCACATCACTCAGACTGCTCAGCGTCACCTCCACTTCATCTACTGCATTAGCACTAGCACAAACCGCTACTGTAGAAAACGAGCACTAAAACCCAAACTAACAGCTTATCTTCCTTAGAATTTAGCAGAGAGAAAAAGTCTGAACCTGTGCAAGAACTACTCCAAACACAAACACATTCTGATCAAACGAAACTCTGTTCAATTTATTTAATACACTGATTCATCAGAGTCATTCACAAACTGACTAATACTTCTCCAAAACTAATGTGGGGTCCGTGATTTAAAAATATAAAATCTGTATTTGGTAACGTCCATGTCAGTGTGATATTAGGATGCTGCTAAATTAGCTCATACCAGTTATTATATTAGGGTTTCAATAATCATCCCAGGCTGGACTGTGTGTGATTATTAGAAGCTAAATGACAATCAGACCAATTTGTTTTAGGGTTTGTTTCTCCGTAATTGTTGCCTGGTTTTGTTTGAACAGTAAATGATCAAATGACTAAAGGTAAATTACCCAACTAGGATTTTTAATCTTTGGTGTTTACACAGATTCAGCAAAACATAATTAATGGAATGAACAATTTACATTTTCATAGAATATAAAAAGTCTCCTGGGAAGCCAGAAGACAGGCACAAACATAAGCCGAACATTAACAGCACATTAGCTGAGTTACATCATCAAACAACCGCAAACCGACCAGTGGATGAACGTTCAGACAAACTGGTTAGAAAAGTTCTCACGTGTCCAAACAATAATAACTTATAGTTAAATGCTGCAGCAGCAACGGAAAAACAGCATCATCATCATCATAATAATGATGTTGGGACAGTAACTGAATTTGATTTTCTACATGAACCAGACTTCACTCTGCTTCATTCTGCTCTTCCTCAGAACAGCCCACGCCAGAGCTAAAGCGGAAGCTTCAGACCAGGCAGCCCTAGCAGCGTGCCAGGATGCAGACATCGCTCGCGCCGTGGCACGGGAGCTCTCACCAAACTTCCACCAGCCAGGTATCCCCCACCATTACACCCCTACTGACACACACATTCAGCAGAAGTTTGTGAGTTGTGTCGTTTTACGAAACGGGTGTGGTCAGAAAATAGTCCAGCACTGTGCTTTAGTTAGCATGTAGCCTAATAGCTGTATCTTTCATGTCATTTGAAATTATCTTGGTTTTACAAGCTTTATTAGTACAATTTAACATCCTGATATTAACCTGTGGACCAAATTGTTTTGTACATTTGGACGTACGTTTGTTGCTTTGACTTTGAGTGTCAAATTACAGGTCGACATGAAGCTGTTTTCCTTTTGCTTGTAGACCTGAATTCACAGCTTAAATATTTTGACTTTTGTGATTGGAATTTTGTATTGAATAACCTGCTGTGGCTGCACCTCAATTCAACAATAATAATGAATGATTTACAGTCAGTACCGACTACGATGTGGACAACCTTCCAAATCCATGAAGTTCATTCTAACGCTAACAGATTTATTTCAGTAGAGAATAAAAGCATCTTGTTTTTCAAACTATAATTTGATTAAATGTACTAACACTTCTGTTGAAACACATAAGCGTTAAGTTCTGTGTCCTTGCTGTCGTCTTTGTGTTCAGTGTTTTTTATTAAATGAGAGAAGGACGAGCTGATGTAAATGTAAATGAGATGTGAAGAGAAAGCATATCATTTACATAATGTTTCTGCTGTTGTTGCAGCTCCTGCTGCTTCTGAGCATGAGGAGATTATTTAAGGACAGTGTGGGGGTCTGCTCGACTTGAAAGCACCCTGAAAATGCTAGAGTGGCTACTTCTAATATTAATATAGCACTCGCTTACAGAATAGAGAGCTTCTTTCCATCCACCCAACACATCAGCTTTAGACATAAACATCACACAACATCATAAATAACACACAGCTTAGAGCGCTGCTGACCTAGATGGTCCTAAATCCTCCAAACACATACGACTGCTCATGTCAGACTCCTAAACCCAACCAGTATCTGCTCTCAGAGACTCCAAAACTCTACATTCCTCCCAGTACAGTTGTCTCGAAACCTACTTAAATACATCCAAACGCTGAAGCCCACTCTAAAGCTGGTCCTGAAAACCAGAAACTAGCGTCAGTCCCTTAAATCCAATCATTTTAGCTTTAAATGCCTTAATTTGGCTCAATAGATCCTGAACCATGTAATAATTAGTCTGATCAAGCCTCAAGTCATCAAACCAAACCAATGTCTGATCTGTAATTCTACAACCTCTTCAATAGCTGCACTTAGACCCAAACAAAACCAATAGTCAGTGTGTCTAACTAAACCATCCCAAATGCAAAGGTTGACCATGAACCACATAGTGGACAGTGGTAGCCTTGAAAGGTTGAGAGATTAAATCCCAGCTCTGCCATGCAGCCACTGTTGGGCCCTTGACAACGACTGACCCTGCGCCCCTAAAACCCAGTATTAACTGCTCTCAGACTTCTGTTTTCATTCAGCAGATTAAATCAGATCCCTAAACTGAAAATTCGGTCTTAAAACAAACCCATTTGTAGGCTTTGTGTCAGAGGTATTTAGCTATACCCTGTTCCCTTTGTGGACACCTCTATTAGCTTGCTTTGTCTCTCATTTCCAGCTTCTTGCACTGCAGTGCTGCTGTAAGAGACACAATGCAGCAAGTGTTTGTGTAGAACATAAAAACAAGCATCATGCCAGTGCCGTCACTGACCTCACATCAGCTTAGCACTGCGCTTCCCATCACAATTCACCCAATAACAACAGTGTGGGAGGAAGCTTTCATTTCATCCCTTCAGTAACGTTCCTGTCTCTACTTAACCAGCTGAGACATTTATAGATTCAGGGACACGTGACTTTATTCATTCTGCTCATTTAATATCATTCAGGATTTTTTGCTGCGCTACCGATAATCAGAACCAAAAAATTATAATAATAAACAATATTTACACCTGATCTGGTCTGTAAGCTTCCAAAAATACAAACTAACCTGGTGCATGTGATGAGAATAAATTTCAGCTGAATTCATTTCCGAGGTTTTTAATACCGTTATTACCAGGTCTGGTCTAGTACAGACCCTAAACAATCTCAGGAGATTCAAACCCCTCTCCTGTACGTCTCCGCAGCCTCTTTTCGGACTCTGTCGTCAGCTCGGTGAGGCATCTGATAAACAGGCTGATTTACTGGCCCATCTATGGCCGGATCTGGACGCATCCCAGTAGGGGTTTTAGCGAGCCTATCCACGTCAGCTGTGAGAGCACACTGGCCCTGCGAAGAATGTGGAGAATGTATGGAAGCTCACACTCCTGTCGTGAAGCAGAATCCGACTCTGTAGCCCAGCACCACCACTAATGGAGCGATGCTGTTTATACTGGGTTTAGCTCCGACTCCACAAAGTCAGGATTAGGACTAAAGGACACAGAGGCACCCAGCCAGGGTTTATATTGTAGGCAGGAGTGTTCAGATATCCACATATACGAACACTCATTACTATTAGTGTACTGATTTTTACTTGTAAGAAGTTCAGAGGTGTCCAACAGTCATACTTCAGAGTCTTGTGAAAAGCCAAAAGTATGAAATAATGTTTTTATTAATACAAAATTACAAATGATGCCATGTGCTCGACTGGTGCAGCAGCCTATTTGATCAGGGTTCGAATGTCAGTGGTGCTATTGACCGGCTGGGTGTCTACACAGACACGATTGGCTGTACCTGAGGATGGATGCTACCCAAAGTTCTGTGATGAATTGACATTCTGTCCAGGACTCACCATGACCCTGACCAGGATAAAGAAGTGGATATAAATTATATTAGGTGCCCTTTACTGCAATATTTATCTTTTTCGGTAAATTTAGGAACGTAACTGCTAGGATTTACTTACAATTTAGATACAAGAGCATTATTGAGTTTGTGTACTAGTGTTGGGCGAGGCTCACAGTTGGTGTGCCAGTTCATCCTAAAGGTGTTGACTGGAGATCAGGTTCTACCAAAGCTCACTTTCCTTGAAACAGGAACTGTGTAAACAGTGTAAACTCATGATAAATATACGTTTATACTCCATAAAATCAACTTCTTCTCTCTCTTGTACAGGACCTGATTACATTAAGCAGAAGTTCTCCAGCGAGCCTATCGAGATCAAAGAAGTCATTGAAGAGAAGAAAGAGAAAACACCCTCAGGAAGTCCTCATTTCTATCGCAAGGGCACCACGCCCACCCAAACGCCCACCCAGAGTCCAGGTCCGACCCCTCCTCCCTCCCCACCAGTCACCAAAAAGAAGTCCTTCTTCAACAGAAGCACCCCGAAACCTGCCAAAGAGAGCCCCGTCGAGAACCCGGCACCCAGCGTCGTCGCCAAAACTGCCCCCAGAGCGCCAGCCAAACAGGAAGTCAAGAACGAAGTGGCAACCGCCCTCGTGCCCAATAAACCCATGGTGCCGGTCGCCAATCCCTCCAGTCCTGGCAACGGCGAGCTCCACACACAGTACCACAGCTACTACGTTAAAGCCGAGGTGTCCATTCCACCCGACGAATCCGAGGAGCAGGCGAAGCACGAAAGCTCCGTCGCCCTCGCCAAGGCGCCCGCTCCCGTCAGGCAATATCGCGCCCCCACACCCTCTATGGTCGCTGCCAAGCTCCCCATGACCAGAGAGGTTAAACCAGAGCCCAAACTCAAGAAGCAGGATTCGGTGAAGCCAAAGAGCCTAGCAGAAACCAAGAAAGCGAGCATGGAGACGAGCACAGACGTGGTGGAGGAGCAGACGGTGAGGACTGAAAACACATCAAATAAAACAAGCTAGAATTTGGGGGAAATTGTATAGCTTAGGGTCATGTGAAAAAGTTTGTGCACCCCTAATGAAATGACAATTTGTCTTTTTTTTTGGCACGCGACCCACCCGAGCGTTTGAAGAGCCCTGCTGTATATAACCGTATAATAACAGTAATATTGAACTGTGCAGAGGTCTGTGTCCTCTACAGGATGTGTTTACTTATTTTCACTTATATATTTGACACTCATCTTCACGTTTGGCTGCTCTGCCACTCACTGGATGTTTTTTCTTTGCATAATTCTATGGAAACTCATGTGGTGCATGAAACTGATTCCAGATCAGCAGTTTCTGAAAACCCAGACCAGCCTGTATGGTACCAACAACCATAATATGACATGACATTAGATCACCCCCACCACCATCAGCACCAACACCACACTTATTATGATCTCTGATGTGAACATGAACATGAAGGTTCCCACATGCCTAGCTGACTGGATCCAGTAATATACAGCTGTGCAGGTGTTTTAAATGTACATGAAGATGTACGTGAATTCATTTCCCGGTGTCCTCTCTCTGCAGGGTCCGAACTCCATACTGGTGGCACTGGTGATGCTGATAAATATCGGCCTAGCAATTATTTTTGTCCATTTCCTGACTTGATGAATCTTGAACCTCAGGTAAGAGAAACTGATCCACACACAACATCTACACATGTTCAGGGTCCAGTTCTACATTAGTTTAGTAAGGAGTTAGTACCTGTAATCGAAAGGTCGCTCGTTCAAGCCCCACCACTGTTAGGTAGCCACTGTTGGGCCCTTAAACAAGGCCCTTAACCCTCAATTGCTTAGGCAGTATACTGTCACAGCACTGTAAGTCACTTTGGATAAAAGCGTCCGCAAAATGCCAAAAATGTAAAAGAACTGTACACATCAGCTTTACTCAGAACAGGTGTGTGTGTGTGTGTGTGTGTGTGTGTACATGCACCAGCTGACTAGAGTAGAATAGAAGAACTTCTACAGGAACTAAACCTGGGTCAGAACTGTACTGGTGCTGAGAGATCAGATCACAGGTCCTGGAAGCTCAAGCACCAAAAATTTCATTCAATTTCATTTCCATGTTTTACCACCACTTTATCCTGGTCAGGGTTGCAGTGGGTCTGGTTTCCTTGAAATCACAGGGTTTGAATTCCAAGTCAGATTGTTAGCATCACTAGAAACCTCTGATATTCTGTGACCTTTGACCTTGTGTACAGTAGTGTATACTGTAGTTTGCTGAGATGTGACGGCCTCTCTGACTGTTTTCAGCGAGTTCTTCAGAAGAACGTGCGGCGTTGGGCCCATCCTTCTCTGCCGTTGTGTGGACGGCCTTTCGAACACGCCGCTCAGAATCAGACGCAGGCAACGGACGACTGGAATTAAAGCGGAGTGGAGAACGTCTGAGTGTCCCGCAGCCGAGCTCACCCAGCACCCCCCCGACAAGCCACCCCAACCCCTCTCCGCCTCGCCCGGCCACGATTTACGACTCGCTTGGGCTCTGACAGCTGAAGCCAGAAGTCCCTGGGAGAGGGGGGTGTAAAAAAAATACACATAAAAATGTGCTGATCCAAGGCGTAGCCGGTGTGAAGTGCATGGATGGGCTGCAGGTGTGTGTGTGTGTGTGCGTGTGTGTCTCAGTGGGGGGGGTTAAACTGGATATGTTCAGCGATGCACTTTTAGTTGACAGAAGAGAACAGCTGCCTTACAATTTTACCCTCTTGACGTGGTCAGGGGAGATGTCTGAGTGTGTGTGTGTGTGTGTGTGCGCGCAGTGGGAGTCCAGAATGTGTGTGTGTGTGTGTGTGTGTGTGTGTGTGTGCACTCTTTGCTCTAATCTAAACACCATGCCCATGTTTAAAAGGAAGGGGGGCACTCGCCGTCTTATTGCATTACCCGTTTCTGAAGCCTTGTCTAGCTGCACCTGCTCGCGTTGCAGGGGATTATGGGATGCCGTGCCCGGGCGTGGCGCTGCTTTAACTCGAGGGTTAGCTTTTTTATTTTTGTGTTTTGTGTGTTTGTTTTTTATGTCACCTTCAGTTATGCGAGAGAAAAAAAGCAGTTCGTGTATTTGTGTCGCCTCGTACGAGCGTCCCATCTAATAATGATAATGTTTTGTTCTCGTGTGTTTGTGTTCATGATCCCTAAAAATCAAAGCAAATATTTTTGATTGGCACCTGATAAACGATCAGAACGAGCAGCTGGGATTCTGACACGGGGCTGTCACGGTGTCCGTAACATCCATCATTCACTCACCTCAATTTTCTAGTGGATTTTTTTTACTGAGCAGTAAAACAACATTATTATTAATATTTGTAATCAATAATATTAATCCATGTGAGACTTTACAGGTCACATGGTCACCGTGAGCGATCAGATCAGTCTGTGTTGTTTTTTGGTCTGATGCTGCACACACAGGACTGGAGATATCAGACATGAGGAGCGTGTTCTTATCTTTACACTGTTGAGTAGTGACGTGTAGTTTTAGTTTATTACACTGAATATTATTTTCCTACTTTATTTATTAGTATTTTATTTCATTTGGTGTCACAGAGGAAGCTGATATTAGTACAACGCTGCGTTATGATTAAACTTCACTGGAAAGAAGGAGCGCTGCCCGAACTGTTAGCACTCACGCCATTATTTCTAAGCGCTATGCATTCGGCGGGTATCTTTACTCCACCCCAGTCGAAGCCAGGCATTGCACATGGTGATGTTAGGCTTGTGTGGCGACCCTCCTCTAGCTTCCTGTGTTTGTGTAGTAATTATTTTAGACGCTATGCTTCAGCGCTTCAGCATTTCAGCCCTTCGCTGAGCTGTTGTTGCTCCTTGATGTTTCCTCTTCACTGAAATTCTGTGACACTGCCATGTTCAGAGTGGCCGAGCTGTGGAGATGAAGTGGCCGTGTACTCGATGTGATCTTGCACTAGTTGGAGAGGACGTTTACGTACTGTTAGCCTGGTGGTGTTGATCCAGGTGCTGAGGTTTGATGACGTTAATCACTTGAACTTTGACTGTATTGTGTTCAGCTTCCAATATCAAGGGCGTAAAATCACCAGTTCCATTTAACACGGCGTGTACGGGGGATTAAACCGGAGCGGAACTGTGACAGCTCTAACGACATGATACACACTCATTATACGCTGCAGGATTGTACATTAGCTGTAGGATAGAACGCATGGTGTTGGATTATTTATTTATTTATTTATTCGACTGGTTATTGCACTGGATTTTGCACGTGATGGTCCGAGCCCGCGCTGGTTTGGACCGTCTGCCCCCGCCGCTGCATCTCCATCACCAGCCTGGGCGTGACCCTGACCTGCTGGGTCGAGTTCGGGTTGATTCACTGGTTCTGCACACGAATGTAGACACATGTAGATGCCTTAAAGGACTTTTCTAAACAGTGCTGAGAGTTTTTACCTCGATTACCGTAGTGATTCGGACATTTTGTGTCTTAATGCGTCGGAGGTTTGACTGAAATCTAATATTGATGTTCATGTGTATATTTATTGACGTGGTGGTGCATGACACTGTGCTTTTACTTTAGATTTATGGAGATGTGGCACTTTTGTGCTGGTATTTGAATAAAAGTATATACAGATATATTTTATATACATAGTAGAATATATTCGGTGAGTAATTTTATTGTTCTATTTAGCACATTATTTTCTTGCTGATGTTTCATCGTGTGCATGGAATTGGGTAATTAGACGTAGGCGCAGGCTAAACCACTAGCAGTGTTAGCGGACGCTGCCAGCATCCTGATGCTCAGTATGTGTGTGTGTGTGTGTGTGTGTGTGACTACCACAGACAATCATGTCAACACATCCTCCAGTACTGAGAAAAGAACAGAAGCCGTGATTCCCAGCAGCGCTCTGAGAATCAGGAGAACTAGATTCCCTCAGTATGCTGGTGATGGGTGTGAATGTTCCAGAACTAGCAGCACGCTTCTCATGTGTAGGATTTTTCTTCTAAACGACTTGTGTTCGAGTCTCAGCAGATCTCTGTTCTACCTGAGCATAGCGCTTCTGTTCTTTCCTCAGTCTGTAGAGATGATACACACACGTATGTGCAGGAGAATGAGGGTCGAGATCATGATATGAACCTGTACCGTCACACGTACGCTCAGAAACGACTGTTCAGCGTCGGCGTGTTTGAGGGGATGTATTGTGTTATGGGGCGACTGCAGATGATTGATCAGAGTGTGAAAGCATGTGAGAAGAATAAAGAAGGAATAAAGATCGGTAACATTGATCACATGTAGAACCCAGCCCTCCTCATTTTGTTTTCTTTTGTTCTTAAGAACTCTATTTGTATGAACTGACTCTGACGGCTGTTTATGTTGCTTTGATATTTTTGTTCGGCCCCTAGTTGAAGTAAAACACGGACGTTTAATAAAAGCAGAATCGTTTCAGTCTTCTGAATGTTTGTGTGATTTTTAAAGCATTTCTACGAACTGCAGCAGAATCTGAGTGTATTTTTCTAAACTGATTAAAACTCAAAGTTTAAATGAAACGTTTCTGATTATATTTGTGTTTAATAGTAACAGGTTTAAAATGATTTAATACCTTGATAATAGATTTTGCTTTGAATGCTTTTCTTTACATTCAGAAAGATGAAAACATCAAGACATTTTGGTATATTTGGTAACCCCCCCCCCAAACCTTGTGAAAATATTTTAATAAAATAAACTTTTATTGTATAAATGTTTGGGCTTTATTGCTTTATGATTCACAGTCTGATAAAGATTCATTCTGTTTATATTAATTTATTTATTACCTTTATTATAAAAGTGTATTTAATAAAATACTAATGAGTAATAAAGCTTCATTCATAAAAAACATTCATTTATTTTTACTAACCAGCCAGAAAACAAAGCAGGAAATTCATCAACACGACACCATCACACTCACACACACTCACTCAATCACACATTCACTCATTCACTCACTCACAGGGGTAATTACATCCACCTTGTGTGTTTTTGGAAGTTGGAAGGAAACCCACACAGGGAGAACATACAAATCTAATCACAGATAAACTAAAGGCCATGTTACTTTGACTTGTTCCACCAGGTCACGTTTACACCCGTGATCTATAGTGTTTCCACCCAAAGAGGATGGAGGTCTTGTATTGTTCATTTTTACTGTATAACTACTGAACTCATGTCAGAATGAAGCCAGTTTGGATTAAAGAGTTAAAATGAAAATAATGACCTGATTATCATGGTATCGTTTACTGTCAGTGTTTTGTTTTTGTCATTTCAGTGCTCGTACATGAACGTGCAGGAAGGTCAGACCGAAACGCTTTATTATAAACAGATAAAGACGTGAATCTGAGCGGATCTGAAGGTCGTGTGAAGGTAACATGAAGGTCGTGTGAATGTGTTTTAGGTGGTTTTGTTACGGCTCTCCGGTTTACTGCAGGTCGTTTCTTCAGAGCTGAAACTCGAGCTCAGGTGGAAGTGCGGATCTGATGAGCTGATTTTTGAGAGCTTGACCTCCTGGTTTCAGTCGAAGCTCTTTAGAGCTGAAGGTTACGCTTGTTATTTTAGAGATCAGACTCAGAGACCTTGGTGTGAAACCTGCCTCTTGTCTGGGGGATTCGCCTGGTGATCCTACAACCAAAATAGTGCCCAACAGCTGCTCTCTCGCTCTCTCTCTCTCTCTCTCTCTCTGCCTGTCTCTTTTGCTCTCTCTCTCTGGATGAAGGTAGAAATGGAAGGTCGTGTTGTAGTTTCTTCACTCTGCTGCTTCTGTAGGTCACGTTTTCCTGAAACTTCTCTGTTCAGTTTCTTTATAAGTTTATAGATAGATTTTATAGAAAATCTGCAGGGTGAAAATCCTCCAGAGTTAAGCGAAGATGATCAATGTGGTGTAGAAAGTGTTCCCAGTTATTGATTACACTTGACTGTAGCTGGTGGGTGCTTGTGAGGTACCGGTACATGGAACAGTGGCCCTCGTCAGTCGGAGTCTGACTGGCGTGTATTAAAGGGGGCACACGGTTCAGAACCCGTCACCTTCACAGTCACTGCAGCACCTGTTCTGTGCCCCCTGTACCAGTCAGCACATTTTTTCACCTTTACCTCTGACTGCTTTAACACAGGGAGGGTTGGTTTACATGGAGGCTCCTTAATTACCCCTCTACCCCACCTCATCCACCATTAGGGTGAGATTTATGACCCTGAAGCTCAAACAGGCTCATCTTAAAAACACCTGCTGCCACCCATCAGGACCAGAGTGGCACAGTTAGTCAGAACGACTCGGTCAGGTACCACTGACCCACTGATTCATCTTATTAATCACAGAAGAGAAATTAATCTTTAATAACAGCTGGATGATTGGAAGCTGCTGGGTTTTGATCATGTGACTTCGTGTATTTATTAAATGATGTAATATAGATTCAAAACTGCGTCTCATGGATAGTTAACACATTGTCCTGTAGCGCCCCCTCATGGTGAGGTATCATCATCGCGCTTCATTCCTCACATTCAGAGTTAAATTTATGATGATTAAGATTCAGCATCATGGACCATGTTGATCCTGATTATCAGATCTTCACCCTGAGGAGTATTATGGTGGACACGTTCAGGAGGAGGTGGTATTCTTTACAGAGGCAACAGAATCTCTCATCCTCACATGAACCCTCAAACTGGAAAAGTTTCACCCATTTTTACACTTCATCTCACTTGCACTAGGTCCATACTGGGCTACAGAAACGCCAGGGCTAGCAAGTAAAGCAACAGTCTTAAAAGTATGTGGACACCCCTCTTATATGATGACAAAAATTAATGTTATAAACGTATTTAGGAGTGCAGGCAAACACCTTCCCCCATACTGTATGTGTGGTGATTATGAGACAGTATTGGTCGTGGGAGGGTGAGGGGTTCTGGGATTATTGAGCTGGAGTTCAGGGTGTCTCCTTGCCTAAGAGGAGGTTGGGGCGAGGATTAATCAAGGAGTAAAGAGGGGAATGATGGGTGAATATTTAGGATTCCTAAATCCCAGAACTCCAACTGTATTATACAGACAGCAGTGCCTGCAACCCAGAACAAAGCATGGTCCATAAAGACCAGGTGAGACACATTTGATGCTTGGAAATTCCACAGAGTCCTGACCTCAGCCCTAGTCAGCATATATGGGATGAATTGGAATTCCGATTGAAGCCAGGCCTTTTACTAAACCATCAGTTTCTCTCCTCACAAAAACTCTTCTGACTGACTGGACAAACGAAGCAGCTCTGGGTGCTGAAGGAACTAAAACTCTCTTTATTTCAGCCCTCGGTACTCCCACAACATAGATCACTATTAGGACTCCTCTATTAGATTATTATAACTTTATCTCTTATACATTATACATTATACATTATACATTACCTATTACCTGTTACCTGTTACCTATTACCTATTACCTGTTACCTGTTACCTGTTACCTGTTACCTTATCGGCTGGTCAGTGAGACGCAGCACTGCGCGCCTGTGTGAGCGCACTTTAATAGAGCTGAACGCAGCTGAACTGAATGAGCGCTGATGAGCGCGGGGGTTTGTGGGAAATGTCGTTTATTTAGAACTACAACGCGTCCATCTGCGCTTAGGTAGGTGTTGGTGGAGGCGGTGGAAACTCATGGACCTTTACACATCTTATCTTTAATACCCTGTACACTACACACACCGGTCACTTCTATTCTTTTCTGTATATACTGGATACAATTATTTTGACTAAAAATAACATTTAAAAAATAATACAAACAACTTCAGTTTTCCTGTTTTTATTAATGACATAGACTTAAATAAGCAACTGCTAATAATTAAATGAGGTCGTTTCGTATCTCTAGAGTTACATTAACATTAACACTTAATTCATTTTCAAGGTCGTCAATGATGATCACTCTGGCGATACCTTGATATTCACCCTAAAGAGATAAATAAAAAGAACCAATATCAATAAAATCAGAAATTTAGGCAGAACTGTGTATAATTGTTAAAGATTATTTTTAATCTGAAGAACTCACCTCAGTAGCAAAGTATTCCTTTAGTGGAAGTGTTATCGACTCACTGATAGTTTCTGAAATGAGGAACCAAACAGTCAGCAAGAACAAAATAAAAATAAAATGTACATTTCTACATCTACATTCTACTGTTATTTACAAAAATATCTGGTGCAAGAGAGACTCCTGATTCCACTTTTAAGACTTTTAAACCATTGAATTTCCACAGGACTTTAAAGCGTCATAACTAAATAGACAATACATGGCCAGTATATGTGGTTATTCCTCACAAATTATTCTGTTTTAAAGCCACATTTATTGCTAACGTGTTACAATTAATTCTATGCATCTTCAGTGTCTGACCTCACAAACCCACTTACTGTTTTGATATTTTTTATATCTAATATATTTTACACACTTTGTATCAATGGGTGTGACTGTAACACCTAAACTCAATCATTAGAAAGTATGTCTACATACTTTTGGCCATATATTATAGAGGTAAATGTGCTAAAGGGAATCAAATCTCAATGTGTCTGGTCTTGGTCTGGAGTCTAAAATAAATAATTCTTTGTGAGCTTTTCAGGTTTGATCGGTTGGTTCGTACCTCCTTTAATGAGGTTGCAGACTGCGAGGTGAGAGCACTGTACCGGGGTTTGGTAAAACTCCAACCACTTCTTCTTTCTGTAGAATGTGGTGATGAGGTACCCAGCGCGGGAGATGGTAAACTCTAAAGAATCAAACACCAAGAGAAGATCAGGTACAAATAAACTCAACATCAAGAGAAAAAAGCTCCTAGTGTTTCACATTTCTATACAGGGTTCATGTAGAGAACACACCAGCACTGGGGGGTCGGTGCCAAACACCCTGTGTGGCCAAAATATGTGGAAACCCCCTAATGATTGAGATTGGATGTTTTAACCAGATTCATAGCAAGGTCCATAAAGACGTGGTTTGATGAGTTTGCTCCGGAGAACCTCCAAACAGCTTTGGGATGAATTGGAATGTCAGTTGCAAGCCAGGATTCCCTGTCCAGTGTCAGTACCTGATCTTACTAACACTCTTTTGACTGAAAGGAACACTGTTGGACCTCCCAAAACAGTGCAAAGAGGAGCAACTGGATATTAATACTCATGGCTTTGAATTGGGATGTTTAGCAAGCTCATGCGCAGGCGTCCACATACTTGTAGCCTCGTAGGGTTAAGACAGACAATCATGTTATCATGGGGATATCGAAGAAAAGCATCTTACTGGGAACCAGCGTGTAGTTGAAATGCACCATGTGCATTCCATTGGTGCAGGTTTGTGTGTTCAACTGGAAATAAAACACCGGTCCTGTAACACCAAGCACACCAGAGTTCAGTCTTATTTTGATTTATTTTTTTTATTATTATTATTTTTTTTAATTACTATTAATTAAAAACGTTCCCCTAAACTTGGCATCTAATGTAAAACTAACAACTATTCACCGTAGCTCAGCTGGGATGCCCATATGTGCCCAACATAGAATCATTGGCTGCAGTTTGGGTCCCTTTTGCAAATCCAGATTCATTCATGTGTACAGGTGATGTGGACATAATCTAACAGTTTATGGGCCCTATAAGGGTTAGCCTGTGTGGGCTACGAGTAGGTATATATTTATAACTATAACAATATCCATATCTCTATATTTATTCTTATATATCTGTATATATTGGTTATAATAGATACACTACTGCTTCTATCACATGTACCAGATGCACAGTTTGCACATACTGTTTTTCTGTTGCAGACCATTTGCTGTATAAATGCACCTTATTTACTTACTTAATTTATATTTGTATTAGTTTCTCTTCTTTTGCTTGCTAAACTACTGGAGAGCTATAATTTCCTTCGGGATAAATAAAGTATCTTATCTATAACTCACACAGCTTTGGAACCCATGTAGCAAGACGGGCTCCAAGCTTGGACCATGTAAGTCATTAAGTTCTGGTCGTATGTGGCCAGTACACGCTTTCTTGTTTTCATGGGCAGCCCAACACTACCCCAGCTAAACCATTTGGGTCCCATATATAGCCATGTCACCATCACTGTGAGAATGGACCAGAACGCGAACATCAGTGCTGATCATATAAACGCTCCCTTGTTACACTGAACGGGCACAAATTCCCATACACAGACATACTTCAGTCTTGTGTGAAGCTTCTCAGAATCAGAATAACAGCTGTTCCTGCTGAATAGATCACACAGAGAGCGCTGTTTTAATACTAATTATTTTTGTAATACTCGGTCAGGTGTCCAAATACTTTCTGCCATATAGTGTTTTTGACACAGCAGTTACCAGCTACTTTAAATACTTTTCAGATGCTGCATCTATGCGTGTCAGAATACTTTTATTAAAAAACAATTTTGTAAATGAAGTCCACATATTAAACATCGGATATCACTGCTAACCGAGCCAGTCCTCCCATACAGCAACTTCTACTCACCATCATACTCGTACCAAACACTCATGGATTTTGAAGAACAAAGGAGCCGCTTTTCTGTCAAAGCTCTCAGACTAAACCATCCAATCAGAAGAACTTTCAACCTGAGAAGATATAAAGTGCTCAACATCTCCACCACGTTCTCTTCAGTCAGAAGATCAAAACTGCACCAGCTTAAACCTCCTGCTTCACGAAAGCTTCATTCATCCACGAATGAGGCAGAAGTTGAAGGTTCCAGTGGAGAACTGAACGGCTGAGATGAAACAATGGCAAACAGTAAACCAGTTCCCTCCTCCCACATGATTCCAGTAAAACACACCTACACGAGACACGATGACCGTTTTCCAGGTCCAGTCTTCAGACCCACATCTGAGAGTGGAACCTGAAGGAGCTGGAGAACACTTCTGTGCTCTGAAGACACCAGATCATCCGAGTGTAACACAAAGAGCCGAGATGTTCTGTTCAGGCTCTGGATTTGGTTACGTCCGACTTCCCCAGTAAAGAAGCATAAATGTTATAATGCATTACACTAAAAACACTGTGGTGGAGGGAGGGATGTATTTACCCTCCAATGATTTACTTTTATAATACAAAATCCCATCAAAAACACATGAAAGTTCCCTCATTTTAATCAGTGTGTGGGGTGAGACGTTTCTCCTCATCCATCCCACACAGCTTTGTTTTATTAGGGTTTAACTTTGATGTTTTACACTTCGGTTCCCTTCATGACAGGGCAGGTAAATACAGGTTACCCGTGATGCATCAGTTTAATTTTGTATCTCTAATTCACCTCACTTACAGACACTGGGAGAACATGCAAACTCCACAGAGAAAGGACCCGCGCCACTTCACCTGGGAATTAAACCCAGGACCTTCGGGTCGTCAGAGGACAGTGCCACCCCCATCCTATAGAGCTTTATGAGCAAGTCTAAGTATCATTAATACTCCATCAGGAGAACCTACAAGATTTCTTAAGCAATAATACATTTTCACCATGTGTAGATTTGCATGTTCTTCATGAGACCACCACATGAACGTTAAGCAAATGAACGAGAACGTGATTGAAGCACAAAACAAACACAGGAAATAAAAACCAAAACACCAGCAGTGTGTATTAAACATTTTTATTGTTAATCACACCAAAAATGTCCGGCTCCACCTGCACACAGAGAGAGAAACACAATTAGGAACGTAAACAATCCATACATTAACACTCCAGAATCTAAAAGTACCTAACAGTGGCACCATATTAATGCCCGCAGTTTGTCCAAATACTTTTGGCTATAAAGTGTACACCCCCCGCCTTACCCCAGCTCTACTTCAAATGGGACAGCAGTGGATCCAAAACCCAGCTGGCATCACCCGAGTGGGCACTGAACAAATCCCCCACCCGGAGCTGTGTGTGCAGCTACTCACTCCTAGTTCATCCTCCTGATGAGTCTGTTGATCTGGTCCTCGCGGTTTCCAGCGTCTCCTCCCTCCACGAAGTGGGTGGTCTTCTTGTTCATGCCACCGCGGGGAGACGACAGCTTGAAGGGCCACAGGAAGTTGTTGGCGGATTTGAAGTTCTTGCCCACGGTGTAGATCTCGTGGATCAGATCCTCCATGCAGATGATTCCGCAAGAACCTGGAGAGAAGAGCGACCGGTGTAAGCAGCAGTGAGTTCCAGTGTTCGTACCTTTAAGGTCAGACATGCAGGACCAGTCTGAACATCCACAGCGCTGGAGGGTCCGAGTGGTGCGGGAAGCTTACCGAGGGTCTTCTCGATGAGAGCGTTGTCCGTCATAGGGATGCGCTGCTTACGGATCTTGCCGAATCCTCGCTTGTAGATGAGCTCACGCACAGATTTCAGGTTGGGGTAACTGAGGAGGAAAGAGACGCAAGATTTAATCAGCTGACAGCATCAGCGCATTCATGCTTCAGGTCTCAAATGTGTGTGTTCAGTGACCAAATGTAGCTCAATCAAGTATTCAGACCCAAGTCCTGCCTGCGGTGGACAGTCCAGTATAGTGCAGTGGTGGCTCAGCTGGACGGTGTGGGTCAGTATGAGTTTAATGTTTAAAGATCTTTGCTTCCCTATTAGAGCCTAAAGCTTAAATTTCTGCTTTAATAGGATAATAACGATGTTTTACACTTTGGTTCATTCATGACTGTGCAGGTAGTTACTGCTCACACAAGATTCATCAGTTCAGGTTTAATATCAAACACAGTCATGAACTATTTAATGTCTCAAATTAACACTAACCTGACTGCATGTCTTTGGACTGTGAGAGGAAACTCACACAGACACAGGGAGAACGTGCAAAATCCACACAGAAAGGACCCGGGCCACTCCACCGGGGGATCAAACCCAGGACAGAGCTGCCCACCTAAAGCTTAAAAGCCCCAGGATGTTATTTAGAGCAGCTTCGCCGGATTTTCCACACATTTAAACCAGAATGAGCTTCTCAGCTCTGCCACTAATGTGCTCTGATGAGACACTTCCAACATGTTTATGGCATTGGGAGCAGAACTAAGCTAAGAAGAAGCACACGTCAGTGTAGTGGAAGCCCAGCAGTTAAGGTGCTAGACCACTGAGTGAATGGTCGCTGGTTCAAATAAAGTAAATAAATCAAAATGAAGCAAAAAGCACCAGTTTAATACCATTAATGTAAAACCCGAACCTAAATCTGACAACAGGGGCCACCCTGTACCCCTGGGTAGACCTGTGAACGTGTGTGTGTGTGCATGTACATATGAAACACGTCTGTCGTACCCCCAGGCGATGTAGGGCTCGGCGATACGCAGCATGTTGATGGAGGCCTTGTTGAGCTTGACGAAGACGCCGTTGAAGATCTGGCGCAGACGCAGGAGCTGCAGCACCTTGCGCACTTTGGGGCTCACGCCATTTATACTGCGGAGGAGAGAGAGAGAGAGAGAGAGAGAGAGAGAGAGAGAGAAAGCTTGCTGCATTAACAGGATCGCTCACAAAAACACCATTCCTGAGCACCAGTGCGGTTTCAGAGCGACTGGCAAAGTTTGCAGAGGAATCACCACGGTCGATAAGACGGGGAAAAAAGAGCTGCATCATGAACCACGGGAACGTCTCACCCCAAAACACTGGTAATACCAGGGTACATTTCAGAACGGTCGGCAGAAAACGATCATCAAAGAGTCATGGGCTGCATCCCAAACCACTAAGGTGTTGCCAACACATCTCCACCGGTGGATTTTCAGGGTGAAACGTTCCTCTAACAAACAGCAGATCCAGATTCACGCGCTCACCCTCTGATCCTGACGACGAAGGCCAGTTTGGGCTCGGCAGGGACGTAGAAGTTTCCGGCTTTGCGGGCCATGCGGTGCATGCGGATCTCGCCCCTGTACAGCTGCCTGTACTCCTTGTGGTACGCCTCGGCTCTCTTAAAGATCAAGTTGCTGGTGACTCTGCGAGTCTAACGGGGGGAGAGAAAACATTCAATAAGATTCGTTTGTAAACCCAGACCTCAAAAATCTTTAATTTAATATTAACATTATAAGGTTTTAAAATGACAGATGCTCTTTAGATAAGAAGACGGACTCACTCTTTTATCTGCGCGCAGGGCCTTGACACGGTGGGCCTTGACTGCAGCATAGTGCTTTCTCTTTTTCAAGAGACTTTCAGGAACCGAGGTGACCTTCTCTCTGAAAACAAGCAGAAAACCTTTATTTATTTATTTATTTATTTATGATGATTATAACGTGATGTTTTACACTCTGGTTCCATCATGACAAGACGGGTCGTTACTGCTTACACAAGATTCATCAGTTCAAGTTTAATATCAAACAGTCATGAACTATTTAGTGTCTCCAGTTCACCTCACTTACATGACTGTGGGAGGAAACCCACACAAACACAGGGAGAACATGCAAACTTCACACAGGAAGGAACCGGACCCCACCCCTACTAGGGGATCAAACCCAGGACCTTCTTGCTGTGCCGCCCAAGCAGACAACAAGGGCAACTGATGAGCACAATATTTAGTAGCCGTTACCCTCTAAAGAACTGAACCATCTACCATCCCCGAGTTAATCCTATATAAACGAAACTCCAACACTATTTCAAATGACGGTCACTACAGCACTGAAGGTCCTACAACCTGTGGTGCCCGCGACAAGGAATCTGAATCATCTAATCGCATTTTATCTTGACTTCCTCACAAGCAAACATCACGCTGTTGTTCAAGTGTGGCATTTCCCCACTATCCTAATCTGATCCCAGTATAAAAGATCAGAAGTACCAGTAGATACTGACAACAGCCTCCAATCTGAGTTGGGTCACTTCATGGCAGGTAAACTCCAACACAACAGGTAATGAATGTGTCCAAGGTGTTAAGTTCACAACATTTAGGATCATTTGTTGGACCTCAGTGTGATTTCACAACATGATATGAGATAATCAGACACAAGACTATCAAATATATCATAATCCATTAGACACTGAGCTCTATTGCTCAAGGAGCATCCAAAATACCAGTTACCAACTGCAGGACATTTACCCAACCTGTTGAGCTACATATATAGATTTATTATTTATGACTATATTTGCTTCCCATCATTAATAACCACAGAGGTTTCGATTGTTAGAATATAAAGCGTGTTGCACATTATTAGGTGACCTACAGTAGCCGTCACTGCACCATGACCGGACATGATCCAAATCTAACTGAATTTTGAACAATCAAAGTTTGAAACCGAACATTTTACTGTATTAATTTACACCAGTCTGATAATGTGGTAACAACCGGTGCTGCTAACCAGCCAACACACACGATCAGGTTCACACAGCTTATATACATTATACACACTTTACTAAAGCTTTATAATAAACATGGGTACTATTATAGAGACGAAAAACACAACAGGACCTTATAAACTTAAATACTCGCTTTTAACAAGCCAGCATGGGTTTAGCCACTCGGGCCAGTTAGCACACGATGCTAACGCTACACTGATCCCAGCGGCTGAACCGCTTCAATCATTTCCATTTAATTTACACACACAATCCTCCATAAACCACCGAAATATCAACGCCACAGCACACACGGGTGTTTTAACAGCAATCTCGGTGTTTTACTGACCCTGGATTATTATCACAGAAGCCGATGGAAGACGATTTAAACGACAAGAAAGACAACTTACGTTTCACCCGCCATTGTGCCCACGGTAAAAGAGAGATTCACGCATGCGCAAAGAAGTCTTATACGTCCACACACTTCCGGTTAGCTCTAGCGACACCATGGAGAGTTTAAACATCGACATATTTAATCATGTATGTGTTAAATTTATCGGTTAAATACTCAATAAAAGTGTAAAATAGCTCAAATACGAGCTGTTCGTGGATGTGTTGGTTCAGTTTCAAGCGTTTAGGCTCTTTAGTTTGAAGAAGCAAACATCGCTGATCTTTAAATCATCTGTGACAGGAACAAGGGAGGAATATGATCTATAAATCAAGATTTACGTCTACAGCTTAGAATGAGAGGCTTACATTTCTACTGTAGTTTCATCAAATCATAGAATTTATTTTATTTATAATGGAGCCTGAATGTTTTTCTTAATTAATATACTTTCTTAAAAGCATTCCTGGTTTATCATCTTGAATATGTTTAATTCGTAAAGGTTGCCAATACTTCTGATTTATTCAGTTTAAGAGGCAGCCTGGTTAAGGAAGCACGGCTGTAGTTTCATATATCTTTATTTCTTTATTATGGACTAAACTAAGCCTACGAAAGCATTGGGCACAAGGCAGGAATACACCAGGAATACAGGGACGGTTCAATTTACTTACTCAGAATGATTTAAATTATCGGTGGCATCAATCCCACAAGGTTCTGGAAACATTTATTTCAGATTCTGGACCATATTGATATTATATAATTGTATAATTGCTGATGTTTTGATGAATTTAACATATTGAAAAAAATAAACATATTACAAACAATATTGATATACATTTTTTCTTGCATGTGCCACATTTTATGTTTTATTTGATAGGTTAGACCCAGCAAGAAAACAACATTGTGCAATAAAATGTGCTGAAGTTTCCAACAGAGCAGTGAATCTCAAGCTGTGTGAAGTAAAAACAGCCAGATAGTACTTCACCTGACCCTAAAAATAATTTTAAGATCATTAAAAATAACACTTTGTGAAGGTTTTTGTGTGAAAGGTTTTTATATTTTATTTTAATAAGACTTGAGTGTTTAGTGTTCATTTTAACACTACATATTCCACTCAGACGCAGAACTTTATTACAGACAAACAAACATATTCTCCTTCTAGCAGAATAATAAATAAAGCTTTTAGATTTGAGTAAACATTTGCAAATAATAACATTTTATTATAAGAAATGATGTAGAATGTTAACTGTCTTAAAGCAGTTTAGATTTATGTAAAGATAACACATTTCTAAGGAGGGTTTTATTTTATTTTTCTTTATTATTTTAAATTCTTATTTCTTAAATGATTTGTATTTTTTATTGTTGTTGAACATATTTTGGTTATTGTTGTATTAATGTTAAAACATATTGTTGATAATATGTTCATAAGTGTACCTGTATGTTTACTGTATTTGTTACTTTAAAGAAAACAAAAATAAAATAAATAAATAATAAATAAAGCTCTGACAGATCAGACACATCTGATGAAAATGAGGAGGATGGAGGATGGAGGAAACCTGACCAGGTCATTTCTGATGTTTATCTCACCTGTAGAAGCAAGCCTCATTTTGGGGGATTTTGGACAGGCTCACCTCTCTTCCTGAACCTGAAGGTACTTACAGCCCTAACAGGCTCACTCTTTATGTGTGTTTGTGGACCTCGGAGTGGGTACATGGACCAAAAGTTTGGAGAATTTCCACTAATATATGTGATGTTATTCAGAACGTTAAATCTCATCAAGGGTGCCTGAACTTTTGCATAAGTTCCAGTCTGTGGTTATGAAAGGTTATGAATGGATTATACAACAATGATTCCGTGAACAAAGTATTGGGGAATCGACTGCGTCATGGGCGTGACGTCACTCCCAGTACTCCAGCAGGTTTATATGGAAGTGAAGCAGGACGAGATGAAGTTGGATCAGATTGTTTTGGACTGAGGTTCTGCTCATTGTACCTGGTTGTACTGGTTCTGTACTGGGGTTGACGGTCAGATCTCAGGATGTATATCGTGCTTGAGCTGGTGCTGGTGTGTTATAAGGTGCTGTACTCGGTGCTGCTGGCCGCGGGGAGGTGGTTGGTGAAAGCCCGGGAGAAGAGCGTTCATGGCCGGTTGTGTGTGATCACCGGGGCGGGGAGCGGGCTGGGCCGCCTGTTTGCCCTGCAGTTCGCCCACAGAGGTGCCAGCCTGGTACTGTGGGACATCAACCGATCTGCCAACGAGGAGACCGCCGACATGGTGCGGGAGATTTACCGCAAAATGTCACCGTGCACAGGTAAGGGGGGTATACAATCACCGACTGTGTGGTTATGTTTAGTACCAGTGTTTACTTGCAAACGATGCATCTAGTAACCAAAGCAGAAGAAGGAAGTGATCATTCACCACAGATTTTACTTTGCAGGCGTGAATTAATTATTATTAATATAATATATTATTGCTTTTTAATTGCATAAAATGTTCATTTATATTTCTGTCTGTTATAAATAAAGTGAAAATATACACAACCCATCAATCACTAGTATTTTTTTACTATATTTTATCTTATTGACAAAACCCAAAGTATTCTGTACTCCATCACAATATGTACTGCTCACAAATGAAAACATGTCAGACTTATGTGCTAATTTATAATGATGGTAACCACTACAAACTAAGGATTTTGTAGATGCTTGATTTTGATGCATAGATAGTTTCAGCTCAAGTGTCAAACGCAGAAGCATATTTTGAATATTTGGCTGTTATTTCTTCATCAAAAATTAACCAAGGACCCTAAAGTGACTGTGAGGGTTTGACACCCTGTACAGAACATATATTTCTGACTGTGAAGTGAAGACTGAAGTGTTTTAATGATACTGGACTGCTACAATTGGTGAATTTAAATCCCAGCATCATTCTATCTCTCAGCTGCTCGACTTTACTAAACGTTTTTAAAATTGTTAAGAATGTCTGACGAATGTTTGGCGGACGTCATCAAGAAACCACATTATCATCATTCATGCTGTACACACCGTACACGAACAAACCACAATGTGCCAAATATAGAACGCTTTGTTGTAGTCTGGTACACACGACACAATAGGAATGAATTCCCACACAGACCGTCCATCCGTGTGTCCTCATGTTAATTGTGATAATTATTAACCAAATGATTTTGACCCACCTCAGCTTACATTATTATATTGAATCTTTTGC
This sequence comes from Trichomycterus rosablanca, assembly GCF_030014385.1. NCBI lineage: Eukaryota > Metazoa > Chordata > Actinopteri > Siluriformes > Trichomycteridae > Trichomycterus > Trichomycterus rosablanca. The sequence continues at coordinate 519,496 of NC_086012.1, forward strand.
GTCATTTTCAGGTTCAGGTGACAGCATTCAGGAGGTCCCTGTGTTCCAGCCCAAGGTTTACACCTACGTGTGTGACGTGAGCAACCGTGAGAGCGTTTACGCCACAGCCGAGCTGGTGAGACGAGACGTGGGTGACGTTACGTTCCTCGTTAACAACGCGGGCGTGGTTTCAGGACGCCACCTCCTCGAATGTCCTGATGAACTGATCGAGAGGACCATGATGGTCAACTGCCACGCCCACTTCTGGGTGAGTTTGGGGCAGAACTGTAATGGAGAGCTGAAGAACTGTAATAATGTGGTAGAAGCATGAAAATGTTTAAATGATGCACATGGTTCATATTTTTGGGGAGTAAATGGCATAACAAACATGATGAAGCACAAAGTTCTGGTGCTGCCGTTTATACTGGATTTTGATGGGTTGTGTGTATATATGTGCTTTGCAGACCACCAAGGCATTCTTACCGCGGATGTTGGAGTTAAATCACGGGCACATTGTGACCGTCGCCAGCTCACTGGGTCTGTTCAGTACCGCCGGGGTGGAGGTGTGTGTTCAACATCCATCGTGTCTCTGAATATCAGAATAAAACCTTGATTTTTTTTGCTCTGAATTGATGTTGTGTCGGTTACAGGATTACTGCGCGAGTAAATTTGGCGCTATAGGATTTCACGAGTCTCTGAGTCACGAGTTGAAGGCGGCCGAGAAGGACGGGATAAAGATGACCCTGGTCTGCCCCTTCCTGGTGGATACGGGGATGTTTGAAGGCTGTCAGATCAGGTAGAGCAGATACTCAGCACTTCTATATTAGCTGTAAATGAGCGTGAACTTGAGGGAAGGTCCTCATTCATACCAGTAATAACATCAGCTAATAACATTGTTATAATCGCTGAAAAGAACTTAGCACGTCAAAATAGCATGTTTGGTGGGAGGAAACGATCTCCTACCGTGGCCACATGTCCGTTTGCCAGCCAATAACAGCAGCCGCCAGCATTTAAAATGACAACGTACGTCATAATCTCTTCACTACTGGCGTAATGGATCATTGTTGTGTAATACCTGTTTGCATGTTAAATGAAACTTGAGATGTTTATTTAGTATGTAATGAAGTAGCTGATTTGTTTGGGTTGATGTATTTATTCTTCACAGGAAGGAGATAGCGCCTCTCTTTCCCCCGCTGAAGGCCGAGTACTGCGTGGAAAGAGCCATGAGGGCGATCCTGACCGACCAGCCGATGGTCTGCATGCCGCGAGCCATGTACGTCGTCACCTTCATGAAAACGTAAGTAAAGACGTAACCAGTAAATATAACAGGTGTGTGTGTGTGTATATAAATATAAATGGTTCCTATTTCACCAGTTTGGTTTGTTTCTCATTCCTTACAGGATTTTGCCGTTCGAAGCCGTCGTGTGCATGTACCGCTTCCTTGGTGCTGATAAGTGCATGTACCCGTTCCTCGCCCATCGGAAAGAGTCCACCAACAACAACGAGGCCAAAAGTCACATGTAGTCCCCCGGTGTTCTGATGTACAGGACCGCGGTGGCGTCTCTCTGGACTAAACTGTGATATCAGTGTGTACAGAACTACAGAACGTATTGATGAGATTATGTGCTGTTATTATGTTTTATTATGTATTTTTATTCAATATTTTCATAATGTTATATTATAAACACCCCATCACTGATTACTGGCACGTGTCTGGGTGAAATTCATCGATCAGTTTGATTATAATATGATGATGCAGTATGTTACTGTAAGAATGTACAGTGTCTTATTTATTATTAATAATCATTTGTATTATTTGTATTCCTCTTCTGTTTTACATTGTGACCAAAAGTTTGAAGCTTCGTCACATCAGAGCTTCCAGACGATCCTAAAGTGTGTTTATGTCTGTGTGCAGTAAACGACTGTAATAATAAAATATGTATACAGGAATGTCAGTCGAGTGTGTTTTTTAAAAATATTATTATTTCAGATTCACCATTAGTTGTGAAGTACAAAGTCTGATTAGTTTACCGGTTCTTACTCTTCTTTATCTAAACCACTTTAGAAAATACTTCTCAAAACGCTTCAGAAGATCAGTAAGATTTACAAACCACTTTTATTATGAATAAAAATAGCCACTTCTTATCACCCGACAGTCTTGGGTTCCCACAAAGAGCCGTATTGCGCCCGGAAAGACACGCTAAGCTCCATGTGACGCACCCCTCAACTTCCTCATGTGTCCAGACCGATCTCTGAGATCACATATTGCAGCGGTGGCAAAAAAGAGACCCCGCCCGACCTTCTCTCTATCTAACACCCCCAACTGTGTTTGTGTGACCTTCGACCAGGTCGACCAGCTCAGAGATTCGAACTCACAGTGCACTGTTTTTTTCTTTTTTACATCAGTGTATAATTTAAGTTTTTTTCACCATTTAACAAGTAAAAAGTTTTAAAGATTCGTATTTGAGATAAAAAACTCATCATGCATTTCATCCTGCTGTCAAACCACCTGAATAAAACCACCAATAAAAAATGACAAATAAATATGTGTGAGAGTTACTGATCTTGTCACTGCACCAAAAAGGTCACGTTTAGTCTTTTCCTGAGTAAATATCCTGCCTACATCGTTCCTAACAGCACACAACCATATTAAAAGTACCACGGTTTAAATGTAAGGTTTCAGACATAAATTCTGACCACTGTTCTTCTCTGTTTGGACTAAACCCCTCTTTATAATCAGTTGTTTGAATATAGGGATGAGTGATCACGCCACTTGATGTGTTAAAGATTCATCAGAACTGAAGTAACTAGGAAATTCTAAACTGTGCATCATATTTAAGGTATTTTGTGCTCGATGATGGTCACTAATCTGCACAGTGACCAGATGAACCTCAGAATTAAACACAGTCGAGTTCATGTAGATTCCCTGATGGACCTGAACTGATGATTAATCCCTGTGTGGGGAATCTCTGAGTTGGAATGATAAGAGCTGCTTCCTCCTCTCTGTTTCGGTTATGACACACGGGGGGCCGGTGAACGGGATTCCGTCTCTCCCTCCAGGAACTCACTAACTGATCTGCCTGTCTGACATTTAAACTCCCCACATGTGTTATCACAGTGGAACGTTAGAACGATGATGTTCGGTCAGAATCACTGTGGGGATTCCAACAAACACACGTGGGAGGTCAGAAACGTTGGTCCAGTTTCCTAAAGGTTTGGGTCATCAAGCACAAGTCAGTCATTTACTGGAACAAACGGAGTAAACTGGAACTGTTACTGCAGCTCCACACCCGGGTTATTACGAAAGTGTGAAACATCTGAAATTCAGAAATACTGGCTTATAAGCTTTTATTTCTTCATCCTAAGACCACTCCATGTATTCTTTGATGGAAAATTGATTTGACAACAAGAAACAAGACATTAGAGGTCCACCACGAAGTTAAATAACATTATAGTTTTTACATCATCGTAGGAATCACCTGATTTGCTTTGTGTATCTTTTTGAGACGTTTTGAGAACCAGTTGTGTCTGGCTGAAACAATTACTGGAATTTTGTTTCATAAAATACCGAAAGTATAAAAAAGAACCTGAAGAAACATCTACAGCCTGTACAATGAGCTTCAGACACTCAACTCAGTGAAGCTCCACCAGTTTGTTCATCCACATTTGACATTCAGATGAAAAACGTTCATTTATTATCTTTAGAAATAAAGCAAGTGGAGTTCATGTGATGATTTATATTAACAGGTGTTCCGTAGGAGGCCAAATCAGTGATAACGGGATCTGCTCTACACACAGAACATCCAGCACCATTTATATTCTGTCCTTCTTATGGTTAAAGGTTCTAAAAGGTTCTTTTTATAAAAAGTAAACGTAAATGATGTTTGTAAGAATCTAGTAACTGAAAGTTCATCAGTCAGAGGATTTCAAGTGGGTGTGAATGTATGCGGATATAAAAGAGAAGTTGAGTGTTTTAGGGGTGGTTGTGGTTTTAAATGTCAGATATTTCACATCCGCGCTTCATCACTAAATTTACACTCATTTAAAGTCATCTGAGGGAGTTACGATGCCAAACAAAACAAGGCAGCTTTTATTCTGAAGACCCACGTTAATCCAGAGACACTTACAGTGTCTCCCAAACCGAAGGTCACGACATAAAAGTGATACTGATAAAGAATTCCAGTAAGGGAGACACAGTGGGATAAAAATTCCCCTGTAGATAAAGTGAACGAGTGTAACGTCCATGACGAAATACACACACCGGACCGTCTGTCTGATTACTCATTACAACTGAATCCAGTGGTGAGAACCGCCAAACATACAGGAGGAAACACTACTAGTTCCTTGATGTTGGGAAAGATCATGTTTTCGGGAAGTGTAACCTCCGTTTTCTTTAGCTCAGTCTCTCTTAAAATTCATTAGGTTAGAATGGAGGACAAAATAACAGAAACAGACGATAAGGTAAACCAAAATAGCACTAAATATGACAACTTTTTTGAGGCGTCCTGGCTTGTTTTGGAAAGATGATGCCAAGCTGCTTCTCACAGGTGTTACAACAGCGTGGCTTCATAGTAGAGTCCAGGTGCTAGGCAGGGTCGCCTGCAGTCCAGACCTGTTTTCTATTAAATATATGTGACGTGAGACCACAGACTGTTGAGCCTTTGAGCAGCTTTAAAACGTGTGTGAGTTGATGGTGCTGAATTATTGATTACTCTAAATTATCTTAATTCCGAAGAGCAAAATGTTCTGACCAGCAACTCAAATCAGAGCGCCATCTAGAGTTCACAGCCTTATAAAACAGGGCCAAAAGTGTATAAACTCTAAAACCATGGAGATTGTTAGTCACAATTTTCCCCTTTTGGGACACTTAACAGCTTCCACTCTTGGAGAAGGATTCCACTGGAATTTGGAGTGCGTCTGTGGGTATTTGTGCAGATTCGGTTCAATCAAAACAGCATTTATGAAGCCGGCTGTCTCACAATGATCGTTTTAACTCTTAGCAATGTGTTTAGTGGTTTAAATTTAGGGTTTCTCTGTAGTCCATTGAAGCTCCTTCATGTAATGTCTACAGGAACCTCTACTTTGTAAAAATGCTGCTGAAAGTCAACAGAAATTGTTATTATATACATTATACATCCTCACAGCCATCAGCAGTGACCACTCAGAGCCTGGAGTCATTTCAAAATATATTATATATATTTGGAATTAGAACATTTCATTTAAATAATGATAAATAACAAAAACATAGAGCGTCACACATTTTTAAACCGAAGGTACACTAGCCCTAAAGCCCCAGCCGAAAATCCTACGTAAACCTGCGACAGACACGCGGCGCTCCGACAGATCTGATCCGGTTTCTTCATCAGGACTTTAATCAGCCAAAATAAAGAAATAAAATCAGCCTGCGGAACCAGAACCGCAGCGTTTACGACGTCTCACCCTCACCGCGCGTCCAGAGCTGCTTCTAATCCTGACGCCCAAAATCACGAACGCCCACGCTGGTTCCTCTGTCTGTGGTAAATCCAGACCAGGCACGTGCCGACGGTACACACTAGCACCTGTACACCCAGTCTTCCTGTGCACTCTGGCGACCTCTGCTGGTCGAGAAGGGTTAGCACACACCGGTCAGTGGTGGATTTCAAGAGTGAGCCTAAACAGTTAGCACCTCATCGTGTCAGTGCCTCGACCAGACAGCAGGAGTCGCTGTTGCAGCAGGAAGGAGGCTAAAACCAATCAACCAATCATACAAGTCGAGCAGCCGAGACTGGAACCAGAGACCCGACACGTGAACTTTTTAACGGTGCGCAGAGGCATGACATGCTGCGAGGTTCCAGCACTGCTAAAATGCAAACACGGCGGACTCCCACGCTAAATAACCAACACTGTGGGGATCCAACGGTCACCTGAAGACCCCTAAATTTGACCCAGTGCGCCTTTAATCTGACCAATCAGAGCTGGAATGTGAAGGGAAGCAATCTGTGAGGGTTATTACTGGGGCACGGATGGCAGGAGCTTCAGTCGCTTGTGGGGCATACACCAGAAGAACAGAACAAGCCTGAATGCTTAAGCAGTGTAAGTGTTATGCTCTGGGAGGCAGTTTGCTCGTCATTATTAGAGGAAAGAGGACCTGCAAATCAACATAAAATAACGAGTATGCACTACCTTGATGGGAGTGGTCTCTTCCAGGATGGTAGTGCCCCATACACAGGGTATAATGGTTGATTGAAGGGTTCACTAAATGCTGCAGAGCCGCTCTAAACACACCTATCGGCACATGCCTGGTCACGGCTAAACTAAGGTTTCATTCTTCTACGATCACAACTAAGAGCCGAACGGCGCCCCCTACAGTTCACAGTGCACATGACGCGAGGCGTGTGTCTCCGTTTCGAACGCCTCCACTCGTACAGTAGTTTGAGCAGTTTAGATTCGGACAGGCTGGAAGCATGCGGATGATTTACTGCACAAAATAATCATCATCAACCTGCAGAAACGTAAAATCAAGAGAGAGAAAAGGAAAGAAGACTTTTCCACTGAGACCGGGTCGGTGCTGGGGCTGAAACCGGGGGCCTGGATACGGACGCGGGGGGAATTTCTTCATGACGAGGACTGGAGGCGCGAGAATGATTTAAACGATGATGGAGTTTTACAGTCACAGCAGTACTGAGGTGAACAGACGTTTCCCAGCATCAGTGCTGACTGAACATCTATTATTCTGCTCATTTATCTTAAATAAATCATTAATTAGGACTTAAATGACACAGTAGGTGTGGCCACGTCACCCCCAGCTTTATGGAATTATTGCTAAACACATTTGAGATCTATATTTATTTATTTATTTGGGTTTATTTATTTATTTATTTGGGGCTTGAACCAGCACCCTTTTGATTACTAGTCTAGTACCTTAAACTTCTAACCACTTCTTATTCATTCTCTTTTATGCATTTTGTTCCTTTTCTCCCAATTTAGTCGTATCCAATTCCCCAGCCGTGTCTACTGTACTGCTGCAGACCCCGATACTGGATCCTGATTGAGGAGGGCTGCTCAAAAGAGTCCCAAAATTGGACTGAATTGTTTACATTCCACCAAACCCTGAAGTGTTTTCACTCCACCAGTACATTCACTGCTCAGATACACAAACGTGACCCTCGATAATAATTAGCACCTAATGAGACGAGGGGGGAGAGGGACCGGCTGGAATGGAATGAGGAACATTTTTGGATAATCCAGCACTGATCGCTGGGAAAAGTTTGTTCACCCTGACATTACAGCAGCCAAAAAATTCAATCCCGGGCGTGGTCTGGAACACGAGTCTGCGACTACTAAATAAAACCCTTGATTTAAATTGCTGTCGATACTGCATAGATGTTCCATCTGACACCGAACAGTGAAACCTGGTAAAGATCCCTGAGGACGCAGGACGAAACCCCGACACCGTACACCAGCTCTCTCACACACACACACACACACACACACACGTTTCTCTGCACCAGCACCGGCTCGGCTCGGTCAGTGGAAAGACGTCAAACGAACCCAAAATAATCATAATCATAAAAATAATAATAATAATCCCTAAACACTAGTAGAACCTCCTGCTTCTGATCATGTTTACATTCCTGGAGTGGTGTCAGGTTATTGTTTCAGCAGGCTGAAGTTTCACGCTCCCAGCGACTCCTCTCTCTCTCCGCAGAGGTCCGATCAGTCCGACGCCCGAGACCGAATATGGAAAAAAAGTGCAGGTGTACCGTCCGTGAGTCCGTCCGCGACCGGAGCGCGCTACGAGTCCCCGAACTACTAGCATGTATCGTCTGGAACCACAGAGAAAAACCCAGGGTTTATTATGATGCAGCGAATAAAACCTCTAAATCCACAGAGATAAACGAAACCCTGCAGCTCATTTCTGGATCTTTAATCAGATCATAATTCTATTAGATTTTTATTTCATTCATAAATAATCACACTCACCGTGATACCACCACTTTGTTTTCTTTGGATTTTTGTTACACGTCCGTACGTAGAAGGAGTTATCAGGAGGCCGTCGCTACCGGGGGAGAGCGAGAGAACGGCTCGTCAGAAAAACCACTCATCACAGAAAATTCAATAAATAATAAATAATAATAAATAAACTTCAATTAAATAATAAATAACATTTAAAGTCAATTAAATAAACATTTTTTTAAATACAATTCAATTAAATAATAAGTAATATTAAAATCATTAATTAAACAATAAATAATGTTAAATACAATTTAATTAAATAATACATATTTAAAAAATCCAATTAAATAACAAATATGATTAAATTCAAATAAATAATATTAAATCAAATTCATATAAATAATACTAGACACAATTAAAAAATAAATAATATTTAAAAATTCAATTAAATAATAAAAAATACTAAATCAAATTCAATAAATAATAATAATATTAAATTCAAATAAATAATACTAAATAAACTTCAATTAAATAATAAATACTTAAAAATTCAATAAAATAAAAAAATATTAAATATAATTATATTCACGGTATTCACTTTAAAAATCACAAACCAGTGCTTTTATTTAAAAACGTCTCTTACTTCCAACTGGGAGAGGATACAATCCAAGCAAATGGTGGTGGTGGGACTCGAGCCCTTAACCTTCCGACGAATATAGTGGAACATCCAGCTGAGCCAGAACTGTCCTTCTTACTTTCTCACTGCAGTAACTCATTTGCATTCCTGACTGAACTCACCGCTCTTAGTAAAATCTGCTCGGTCTGTTTAACCGGTTTGTTCAGGTTTTGGAACTCTGAGCAGAATTTTGGGCTCCGGTAGCACCGGCACTCACTCACCTTCTCTTTGCAGCTGGACAGCATGCTGATGATGCTCAGACACACGGACTGGACGGACAGCGCCGGACTCCAGTCCTCTGTTAGGATGGACAGGCAGATGTGCCCGTTACTGTACACGTGTGGATGGACGGGGATGTTCTCGCCCGTAAACATGACCTGCAAGTCAAAATTTGAGGTCAGATGTAGGTCACATGACTGCTGCTCCCACATTTAGGCATCGGGGACCGTTCTGGTCTGTCTACATTATTTGGTATCAGGGCAGTTTTGGCCACCCACTCCCCCCTCAGGCACATCCAATCACACTCCGCCACCCTTTTTTCTTCCAATTTAATCAATCCCAATTCTCGATTGTAACCCTGTTGCGTGTTGCAATACCTCAGTTCAGGACAGGGAGCGCTACAGACCATGACGCCGCCCAGTTCCCAGTCGCCAGCCCACACAGAGCTGTACAGTGCTCCATGTGACCCCATGTGACCCCATGTGACCTACCCTCCCTTAAACACGCCCGACTGTGTGCTAGCCCATTAGGCCGCTGCACCACCAGAGCGCCCGGTACATGTCGACACTTCTCTATACTGCCTGGCCACTAGGGTGCGCCACCAGGATGCTCTCTGTGTTTTATTTACATTTTCAGCATTCAGCAGATGCCTTTATCCAAAACGACTTACAATAGTGTGACAGTATACAGTCTGAGCAACTGAGGGTTAAGGGCCTCGCTCAAGGGCCCAACAGCAGCAACCTGGCAGTAGTGGAGTTTGAACCAGAGACCCTCTGATTACTAGTCCAGTACCTTACCCACTAGGCTACACTTGCCCTACGACTGTATTTTATGATGTGAATTTTTGATTTACAGCTCGACACTTTCAACATTTCATCTTAGCAAACCTGAATAAAGGTACATTTATCATCAGGAGATTATTATACACACATAAAATATATTTTATATTTCATAATGCAAAACTACAGTGAATAAATAAAGCTTTACTGTGTTCTAAATAAATGTAAATATTTGATTAATTTCCATATTTAGTTTCTTTTCTTTCAGTAAAATTGTTTTATTTTCTTACATCACTTGCATGACACTGTAGAATGTTTTAGAAAACACGACTGAATAATAAATCCAGCTGTTTATATTATTATTATTTTCCCAGGTATAACTTTTAGTTTAATTTAATTTCATGTCTGTATGATTTATGTAAGTCTAATTCATTAAAGTGATTCTCCAGGCCACCTGAGGCCTGTCAGGGTTTCTTCCTGTAATCTTAAGAGGGTTTTTTCTTGCCGCTGTCGCCCTCGGCTGCTCAACAGGGGATTTTTTGTTCTGTCGGTCCTGGATTCTGTAAAGTTGCTCGATGACATAATAAATAAACTCTTTAAAAATGGTCAACACGGCCACTTTAATCCTACAGCTCGGTGTGAAACTCTACCTGAGGTGAATCGAACGGGTATCTGTTGCTGAACTTGAAGAGAAGCTGGAACTTCTCCCCCTCGTACAGGGTGCCCGGTGCTCCCTCCATGTCTATAAACCACCTACGGAAAAACAAAACGCTGACAAATCAGTCATGCTGAAAAAACTAAATAATAAATAATAAACAAACTCCTTTAACAGTGTCTGAACAAATAAGATCAATAGGTTCATGAAAAACACAGCTCTTTATTTCCAAAAACCAGTGCCCCTATAGACCAAACAGACCAGTTATTGTTGGGGAAAAAATAGAAGGACTTACTCAGTGATTGTATTTTGGACACTCCTTTCATTCAGGGTCATTCCAGGCGGGGGGTCACTCTGCAAAGCCAACAGCTCTTTTTGTAACCGTTTCTAAAAGATGGAAAGAAAGGAAGAAAATAAACACCGGCATCATTGTGATGATATAAAGGATGAAAATAGCTGCGGTTGCTTAGTTGTTAAGGTGCTGGAGTTGGATTAGTAATCAGAAGGTTGCTAGGTTAATACCCAGCACAACAGAGTTGCCACTGTTGGACCCTTGAGCCAAACCATAAACCTTCAATTAACCCTCCTGGATTAACATGGATTATCAAGAAAGGGTCTGCTAAACGCCATAAATGTATTAAGGAAAGTCACTGGTTCCCAGTAACACCAGTGTTCCAGCAGCTCCCTTCAGCTCATAATTTACATTTTCGGCATTTCTTTTATCCAAAGCGACCTACAGCACTGTGACAGTATACTGTCTGAGCAATTGAGGGTTAAAGGCCTTGCTCAAGGGCCCAACAGCGGCAACCTGGCAGTGGTGGGGCTTGAACTGGCACCCCTTTGATTACTGGACCAGTACCTTAACCACTAGGCTATACCTGCCCTGCCATAATGACACATCTTTTTCCTCATAGCATAACATCAGGTAACAGTTGGGTCCTCTTCCTGACCTTGGCAGGGAACAGTGTTCCATGTCACTCTTAATCAGTGCACTTAAACTAGCCCTGTTGGCATATGGGCACAGAGAAGTGACCAGCTTCCACACCCGAATTCACAAAAAACAACTTTCGTATTTGATGCAGATGACAATCACTAAATGAGGACATTCAAAATACTATAAACAACTAAAACATAAACCCCCAATATAATAATAATAAATCTGTATTTATTTAACGTGTCTCACTTCTAAGGTTCGATTCTATTAGAATAAACACAGATGAAACTCGAAACGTTCGCTTATCACAAGTCTATAAGATACTAAAATATAACAAACAAAGCAATGACATTTCTATTTACCAATGCCACAAGTTTAATAAAGAATAAATACACTTTATTTTTAAAATAACCGTTGCTAATCAGTTAGCTTAGCGATGCTAATATGAAAGGTAAAGGGATTCTCGTTAGCCAGCTGGCTAGCATCACAGCTACCGGTTAAACATCCCTGATTCCACTTCAGCCCCCAAATAACGGTTAAAAAGCATGCTTCATATGAGCAACGAATTTAAAGCCATAAATAACAGTGAAACGTGCTCACACTGTATTAAGTCCATTATAATCATTTAAATCAATCCGATTTGTTTACTATATTTCGATAGTCACCTGCATTGACGCCATGATGGAAACCTGAACTGGACGCGGTGGTTTTTCTTTCCACACCCGTTTTCAGACAAGTCCCGCCTCAAAACAGTTATTTCAACACTCGGATTGGATAATTGTTTCAGGATTCTGAGTCAGGATTGGCTTTCAATACACAAGCTGTGCTACGATTGGCTAGAACGTTTCACATGCTGGTCATACTGTCCGGATTACTGTATAAACTGACCACTGCTTGTAGGATTTGCTAATATTTAACATGTGAAGGAATCTGTGACCAAAATATACTTTCCTTCTTCATTTTAATACAAAATCATATAACACTTATCGACCCTAGTATTTAGAGAAGTCAATCATAACAGATCAATGGATATGTTTAACAGATAAATGTAAATTGTGGATGTATTCGGCGGTCTGATGTCCATTTGTGATTAAACATTATTTGTCTAAATAGAGACTTTTGGATGTTTTTAATGGTTAGTGTGTGTAAACCCACATAAGCCTACATAAATACACTAAAGAAATGAAACAAAAGTGGTATATACATGGCTCTAATGAAATGTGAAACTAGAAGTGAGCTGTTTACACCTTTACCTTAGTTTGTTTATTGTTTATTTATTAGGATTTTAACGTCATGTTTTACACTTTGGTTACATTCATGGCAGGAACGGTAGGTACTCATTACACAAGGTTCATCAGTTCACAAGGTTATATCAAACACAGTCATGGACAATTTAGTGTCTCTAATTCACCTCACTTGCATGTTTTTGGACTATGGGAGGAAACCGGAGCACCTGGAGGAAACCCACGTGGACACAGGGAGAACATGCAAACTCCACACAGACAGGACCCGGACCACCCCACCTGGGGATCAAAGCCCCAACCTAAATCCTTAACAAGAACGTTTTAGAAATAAGCTAAGCATTTGACTTCTTTCCTTCAGAGGTGTTTGAACACACTGGTGTGATTTGTGTGCCTGCTCCTGGGAGAAAGAACATTATTTAGCTCCATTATAAATCCTACTGTTGACATTTGTGACTGTAGCTGCCTGTTTTTATTGAATATTTACTCCGACTGTATCAGCTCATCACAGATCAGAAGAATCTCTTGGTAGAATCGTGAGCTTTACCTGCAGAACTCTCCTGGTGCTACAGTAATATACAGAGTAATTGATGTGCATTAAAAAGATCAAGATTAATTTGATTACAGTAGCCATGCAATCTTATGTCTGTGGTTATGCCATACATGATGTTATAGCTGGACAGGATGAGTAAGTGGAAGGTCGGCACTGTTGGGCCTCTGAGCAAGGCCCTTAAACCTCACCTGCCTGCATGGTTTGTTTGTTTATTAGGATTTTAACGTGATGTTTTACACTCTGGTTACATTCATGACAGGAACGGTAGTTACTCGCTACACAAGATTCATCAGATCACAAGGTTATATCAAACACAGTCATGGACAATTTAGTGTCTCCAATTCACCTCACTTGCACGTCTTTGGACTGTGGGAGGAAACCGGAGCTCCCAGAGGAAACACAGACACGGGGAGAACATGCAAACTCCAAACAGAAAGGACCTGGACCGCCCCCCCCTGGGGATCGAACCCAGGACTTCTTGCTGTAAGACTACAGTGCTACCCACTTAGCCACCGTGCCACCCTGCCTGAATGGTACATGGTCACAACTGTAAGTCACTTTGGATGAGAGCGTCTGCTAAATGCCTCAAATGTAAATGACTAGTAGCAGCCAAGTTGCCACTGTTGGACCCCTGAGCAAGGCCCTTAATCCTAAATGATAAAAGCATCTGCTAAATGGTACAAATGTAAATGTAAATATTGATAGCAAAGCTGGAGATTCAAACCTGGATCCCAGTAATGTGGCTCGCGTGATTTACCGCTGCATAAATGAGCTTAAAACATAAAACCCAGTTAATTTCAAACTGGTTTTAATTCCTCACAAGTTTCTCTAGACGTCAGATCTCTTGAAGGAAATATTTCTTTTATTTTCCACAAAAAAAGATTTATTACAGACTGGTTTCCATGTAACTGTGGGGAGAAATGTTTATGTGTATCACATCTAGCATCACATTAATAGATAATGACATATTTATTGAAATACTGAGATAAGCACTGATGACTAAAATATAAAAAAACAGGTGAATTTACTGCCGAGGCGTCGCTCGTTCTTTCATCCGCTCCGTTACGATCGGGCCCGGGCACGGCGGGGGAGAGAAAATAAATAGATGATATAGTTCACCATGCGGGTGGACGCGGGCGTTTAACAATCTAAGAAGTTGGCGGCCATGAGCAGCTCCAGGGCGATCTCGGGCGCGATGGGGAACTCTGGGATCTCTGTGGAGCTGTTGGTGTATCGGACCTTGTACGTGAAATACATGCAGACTTTGGACAGGACGTGAGACGGGATCTCTCTGAAGTTCACCTCGTTCGTCTCGTTCTCGGCAAACTGACCTGTTCGGAGGGGAGAGATTCAAATCAGAAAAAATATAATAACAAGTAACAAAGAAATTCCAGAGCATCCTAAACATACTCATTCATTCATTTTATATTCATGTTTTACCTCCATCAACACCATTACTTTGTCCCCAGGAACACATGAATATTGATGTTGATTTAAAGGCGCATTCACATGAGAAACGGCAGAACTGCTTTTGCACTGGCAGTTTGCCGCTGACCTTTTCAAAGCTCCTCCAATGAGACGAACTGTTTGAAATGAGGTGGTAAAAGTGACGCTTACCGTGACTTATTGTAGTAAAACAGCGAGTGAGGAATGTGATTAGTGGAGGAACTTATGAGCAGTAATAATGAAGAGAAGTTTAGTGCTCCTGTCTCCTTCTTTTACTACATTAAACCACGTTAAGCTTTATTTTCAACCAGAAGCGTTTTAGACTCTGGGAGAAGCTGATTCTGATTCTCATTATTTCTCAGAAGCTGGAGCTGTAACACAAGTTTAAAAGTGAAACAGGGAGGAGAATCCAGATAAACACAGATACATGTGGAGCTGTACATTTACATTTTCAGCATTTAGCAGACGCTTTTATCCAAAGCGACTTACACAATGAGCTGAACACGATGAGCAATTGAGGATTAAGGGCCTCGCTCAGGGACCCAACAGTGGTAACTTGGTGGCAACCTTCTGTTTACTAGTCCAGTACCTTAACCACTGAGCTATCACTGGCACTACCACTGGAGCTGTAACCCTGAATCTGACGCTTATTCCACACTGATGCAGATTCAGCTCAGATTCACACGCTGGTGAGGTTTTACCGCTCAAGCCGAGCGCCGAACAAAGCGATGATTTGTGTCAAGGCTCGCGGTTTTGCCGCTTCCCATGTAAATGCGCCCTAAGACAGTGACAATAGCACCAATAAGGATTCAAACCCTGGATTTATCGCTACCCGAGTGCCTCACATGGTTAAAATACACAATAAGACCAAAACTATTTTGACACCTGACTGTGAGCTTGTTGGACGTCCTATTTCAACTATAAATGGTATTAAAATAAAGTGACATTCGCTTTTCTGAGAAGCTTCTCTCAAGACTGAAAGCATGTCTGTGTATGGGAATTTGTGCCCATTCAGTCCAGGCATAGTTCCAGTTTAGGAAAAACCCCACCACTTTGTTCCCAGGAACACTGCTGAATTTTGGTGTTAATGTAACTGCCACTCAGTCGTTACCCACCGGGCCCGCTCAGCATAGCCTTGATGGTTCCAGACGTCAGAGCGTGTTCTCTCTTCACGATGAACTCGTGACCATCGGAGGAGATCAGCTTGACGTACATGGCGTCTGGGCCTTCACAGCCACCGTACGTCTTCTCTTCACAGTCTGAAAAAGATCCAGAGGGGTAAGCAAAAACATCCAGTGCATCACTGACCGAAACATACCGAGTAGCTTTAATATCATCCACTCTTCTGAGAAGCCTTTCTACAAGACCCATCCAATGAGGTGTTATAAAAGAAGCCACAGTTGACCCCTGTGTAGGGGCCCGAACACGAGAGCTCGAGACATCAGCACTGGAAAGCTGCACTCACCTAAATGTTTACAGACTCATATTACAGACAGAGAATGAATATAAGAACTCACCCATGTTCTGTACACTTGAATGTTTCTTTCTCTAAAACACACAAATAGAATTACAATATGAGTAAAACTTTAGTAAAATATGAATGCCTAGTATGGTGTACGCCTTCCTCCTGCTGCCAAAACAGCTCTGACCCGTCGAGACACAGACTCCACAAGAACTCAGAGGGTGTGGTATCTGGTGCCAAAATGTTTTCAGTAAACCTTTTAAGTTCTGCAAGGTGTAAAGAGGGGTCTCCATGGACCAGAGAATCTAAAGTTTTATTTTGGAAAACAAGAAAACAAACCAACAACAAAAGAAACAATCACTGATCACAGGGAGCGACAGTGGAGTAAAGAAACACTGACAGCTGATGGATGGAATGTTCACACCTGTTGGTTCATCTGCTCAAATCTAAATCACTGCAAACCCCCGCAGGTCCCAAACCAACAAACCGTGTTGTGGAGACGTCCTGCAGAATAAATTCCCATAAAAGTTTTACACATGGACAATTTAGTCTCTCATCTAAAGTGGACTTTGGGAACTGATGGAAAATAAACATTTTAACAGACAGGAGGGTGAAAACTGTGGATCGAGTCCTGGTCAGCTTTCAGTCTTCCTTTAAATCTTTAATCCTTTAATATTATATATTATACTATAATTTTCCCACATCAGGTCTTTTGCATCATTTGTTCTAGTATACAAGCTTTTAATAAATAATAAAAACTACAACAACAAATGTGAAGAACCTGCTAAATCCCTCACAATGTGAACTCAGATGTAAACAACAGAATCACTCATTAAAAAAAGAAAACATGACAATCTGAGATCACAATAATTAACACTTTATATTGGTGCTTGTTTATGTGAACCAAATCTCGCGAGACTTATCAAGCACAAATAAACAAATTCAACTATCGCGATATCTTGTCTGTCATATCGCTCACACCTAGTGAACATTTCTATTCCGTAAAACAATAAATTACCATCTAAACTAACAAAGTATATATAAATACTCTTTATTACTTTAATAAAAATTGTGTTCGATTAAAAAACAAGGAATTTTAGATAAAGATTAAAGAGCCCCGGTGCTAGTGTTAGCTTTTAGCTCGTCACTAAGCTGACATAAATGTGTCTGTATCAAACAAAACATTCATATAATAACATAAAACACTAAATAAGGATTATTAATAGAGAATATGTGATATATTATTATATATTTACCTCCTCCTGGTTGCGCTGGACGGCGATTTGTTTCAGCAAGTCCAAGAATAAACTGCCTCACGACCGAATGTGATGTCACTTCCGGCAAATACAGTAAAAGACTTAATTGTACTTTATATGATTGTTTTCACAGCAAATTGTTCATTTCATTTAAAACCTAAAAATATATGTATTCATTAAAATAAATTATTCGGTTAGATTCAAGTCTTACATTCCCTCTAAGTGTCACGGTTGCTTTAAATTGCGCTTTGTCAATACTCGGTGGTGTTCCAAATTGCCATTTTACCCTATTCCCTACAGAAAGTGCAGTAATATTTTCTAAAAGTTTTTTCTTCTTATTGTGCTCTATTTTAAGCATCAGTAGAGAGTAAATGCATTTAAAAAATATGTGTGTTTTGTATATTTCATTATATGTTAAGGCATTTTACGCGAACGCAAACCTTCCTACGTAGTGCACTACATAGTAAACATGTTGTGATTTGGGACGCTGTTTGTTGAAAGCGTTCCGGGTGTTCCATGCTGGTTCTTGTGATCTGACAGCAGTTTTGTAGGTTAAACAGAATTATCTGTGTTTTATGAACATGTTTGTCCTAAACGTTTTATCCAGGACGCGATATTTCACAAGAAACAATCAGATATTTAGACAGATCCATTGTTGCAGCGTTTATCTTCCCAACAGCTCAAACCAGCCGTGTTTATCTACTTTAGTTTATACCAGGGAACACCAGAGGACCTTCCTCAGATCTCACAACAACAAGGTAAGTACATGCAAAACAGGATTCAAATGTGCAGAACAGGATTCAAATGTGCAGAACAGGATTCAAATGTGCACACTGTTACATTAAATAAGAAGATGTACAATAAATGCATACATCAGCTTTAATGCAGGGAAATGAACCATTGAGATGCATTGTGGGTTTTCTTTTTATGGATAAAAATATCAAATTAGATTATTAATTTAGTGGTAAAGAACTTAATTTTGTGGCATAGCCTCCTGGTTCCTTTGTGACTAGTGACACTATAATACAATATATTACAGTATGGTATATTACAGTATAATAGAGTTTATTACAGTGTATTACTGTATAATACAGTATATAACAGTGCAGTATATTACGGTATAATAAAGTTTATTACAGTGCATTACAGTATACATCATATTAGAGTATGGTACAGTGTATTACAGTACAATACAGTATATTACAGTGTAATGCAGTATATTGCAGTATAATACAGTAAATACTGTTTAATGCAGTACATTACATTACAGTACAATACAGTATATTATCGTATAATACAGTATATTACAGTATGCTACATCATATTAGAGTATATTACAGTATGGTATAGTGTGATACACCATAGTACAGTTTGATACAGCTGCTTGGTCTAAACAAAACTAATTCTATCTGATGAATTGTGACTCTGTATTTCTGTTGTTGATGCCTCAGGTTTTACCTTACACGTACAGACGATGGTGTTCCTCCACACCGAAAAGCACAAATGACGGAGTCCTGATCTACTCGGGCAACCTGGGCAAAGCCGTGCTGGGTAATTAGGTTTGATATGTGTAATTTACAGTATATTATATGTGCTGAAGCATCGTAGTATAGTATTTTAAGCATTAAAGTAATGGAAACATAGTTTAAAAGACTTGATTTTCCGTCATGGAAAACCTCCTGTTTCCAAAACTGACGTCCAACTAGTGTCATAGAGCTTAATAAATATAAAAAATATTTATTTACACAAATAATTGCAAAGAAGATCAGAGAATTTGTTCTGAAGAAAAGATTTAAGCTGAAATATGAATGATAATATCACTGATGTTTGAAATGTGTAAAAAAATAAGTGTGTTTTTGATGTGACAATTAAAACATAAAAACATATTAGAGTTTTTCTCTTCACAATGTATAAAATGTTTATTTTCAGGTGTGAAGTTCTTCTCCTACTCCAGCAGCATGTTCAGTCTGTGCCTGATGCCCTACATCCTCACCAAGACGGGCCTGGGCGTGAGCAGCCTGGCTCTGAAGGTGGCGTTCTGCGGCTTCATCGGCTTCTTCACCTTCCTCACGCCGGTCCTCCTCCACCTGGTGACCAAAGGCTACGTGGTGCGCCTGTATCACAACAGAGAGACCGACGTGTACACGGCCGTCACGTACAACGCTCTGCTGGTGGAGAAGAAGACCGCGTTCCACCAGAGCGACGTGAAGGTCCCGGACGCCAGCCGCATGTTCACCAGCTTCTACGCCAAGAAGCGCTCCATGCTGGTGAACCCGGAGCTGTTCCAGATACCGCACGATTACAATCACCTGATGGGCTACGATCGGCCGTTCTCCTTCGATCTGGACGAGATTAATAAATCTGATCGAAGTTAGCTGCTCTGTTGTGTGTGATTGTGTTCAGTAGTTTGGTCTGATTTGTCAGTGACGGTCACGTTCTGTAAGTGTTTAGCATTGAGAAAGGCAGAGTGATACCAGATTTTGTCGAAAGGTCCAATTGTTCTATTCAAAATGCAGGAATATATGGTCTTATACATGCTCCAATATTTTGAAAGCTCTGATATTTCACTGCGTATTTTTTATAATATTAAAAACGTACCAAAAGTGACCGTCCACCTCTAACGGTTAACATGCTTGCTATCATATCCTTTCTACAGTGTGATTCTGTAGCAGTCTTCATTCATTTTTACTAATTGCTTCAACCTGGTCAGGGTCATGGTGGGTCTGTCACCACCGGAAAACACTGGCGCAAGACCCTGCAATGCCAATCCATCACACACACACACACACACACACTCGCAATTTTACTCTCACACTCTTATCCAGACCTGAATTCATTGCTTCCATCTGGTTAGTGTCAGTGAGGAGTTTTACATGTTCTTCTCACAGTCAATGTTCCAAGTCATCCCAATTGCTTTTAACAGGGGTGAAGGTCAGGGTTCGGTATAGTTACTTCAAAACTAACTTGTCAAATTAAACCATGTCATACAAAAGGAAAAGGAATATTTATAGACGTACGTTATTTTAAATAATTAATTTAATACATCTTATAGGAACGGGTATATTACAGTAAGTGGGATGGTGATATAGCTGGTTGAGTGGGTGCCACAGAGTAACACAGACCCTAAGAGTCTGGGTTCAATCCTCATCTTTGGTCAATGTCAGTGAGGAGTTTGGTTTGTTCTCTCCACGTCTTTGTTTCTTATAGGACAGTTGTAGCCTAGCGGTTAAGGTACTGGACTAGTAAGCAGAAGGTTGCTGGTTCAAACCCCACCACTGTGAGGTTGCAACTGTTGGGCCCTTGAGCATAGACTGCTGCATGAACGCAGTCCCATCAGTGTTAAGTACCAGTCACAGGAGAAGCTGAATGTAAAATGTAATGTAAATGTTTCAGTTCCCCGACCGTCTGCTTCTATTTTCCTCTAAATGTGAGTAAAGAAGGCGGCTGCACGGTTCTGTACAAAGATCTTTATTTCACCGTGTTCGAAACAATCCATTCACTATTCAAATGTAAATTCATGAACAATAAATATGAACTACTGGTGCTACTGGGACAAACTACCAACCGAGAAAGAAAAGAAAAACCATCAGCATGATGAGAGTAAATGCAGAAATGAGAGACGTTCCAGCTTTTCTTTCCATTGTGCAGGTTAAATATTCATGTGCATCATCAGTACAAGAACTAACATTTGATTTGATTATGTGCAGAGAAGCTGCAGCTCATCCTTCATCAGATCAGTGAATGAACACACGAAGCTTCTTCATTTATACAAAACCTGAGAGCTCGATAATACTTGCATATTTTAACTCTATATAAAAAAAGAGAATTTTCTGTACAGACCCCCCCCCCCCCCCCCCCCACATCAGGATTTAGCACAAGGCACCATCATTATTCATGAACTCAGAGAAGATCAGCCGCTCCTGTCTGAGAGGGACTTTATAAATAAAGTAAAATCTGAGAGAATAATCGATGTGTTCCTGCAGACTGTCGCGTTTATATACAGATGAAATGAAAACCGGTCCGAATGATCAGACAGAAACCGAAACGCTGTGATAAAGTGCTCCTCTCATCCTGCAGGTGGCGCTGCTGCACACTTTACCTACACGATCCTCCGCTCGCCTGTGTTCTTGCTAATACTGGAATACTGGTACTGGAACCAGTAAACTCATTTAGGAATTTCCACTGGTTTATAAGCTAAACTGGAATCTTAGATCATAACAATACACAAAGAAATAAAAGACATGTTGTTGTCAGGTTGCTTTCACATGATTGGCTAATAGGCCAGTTGTAGCCTAGTGGTTAAGGTACTGGACTAGTAATCAAAAGGTTATTGGTTCAAGCCCCACTACTGCCGGGTTGCCACTGGTGGGCCCTTGAGCAAGGCCCTTAACCCTCAATTGCTTAGACTGTATACTGTCACAGTACTGTAAGTCGCTTTTGATAATAGCGTCTGCTAAATGACAAAAATGTAAATGTAAAAAAAAAAAAATAGTTTGGATAATAATTTTATTATTATTATTTTTGTTTTGTTTTCAGTCTGTGTGGCAGGATTGACCAGAATTCAACTCAAATTTGAATTAAATACTCGTTTTGCTGTGTTTATATTTAAATTAAAATAAATTCTATGAATATTTTAATTGCACACACTGGCTAAAGCCATCTTTGTTGTAAAAAGTGCAGCCTGAGCCATTAAAATAAATAAACTTTTATTTTTGTATGCATTTTCTCCCCATTTTCCTCCCGATTTAGTGCACTCAATCTGTCTTCCGCTGCTGAGAGATACCTGATTGCAGCCAAGGAGAGCACGTCGCTGTACACGCCTCTCCCGACACGTGTACAGCCCTCCTCTTCTCGCCCCTGCATTCTGCACAGGCGTCTCTTCCACCAATCAGGGTCCTTACACAGCGTATGAAGACCCACGCACCCACACATATTCCGGCCCCCACCCTGCAGATACGGTGGCCATTTAGTATCTGCTGCAGGCACTGCCCGCTAGATGGCACCCAGCCGACCGGTGACAACGCAGAGTGTCGAACCGAGGAGTTCAGAATCTCTGCGCTGGTGTGCTAGCGGAATATCCTGCTGCGCCACCTGGGCGCCTAAAATAAATAAACTTTAAATGTTAATAATCACATTGTAAACTAAAGTGCTGATTTTACAATTATATATCTTAAAACAAATCAGTGTATTTA
This sequence comes from Trichomycterus rosablanca, assembly GCF_030014385.1. Classification (NCBI taxonomy): domain Eukaryota; kingdom Metazoa; phylum Chordata; class Actinopteri; order Siluriformes; family Trichomycteridae; genus Trichomycterus; species Trichomycterus rosablanca. The sequence continues at coordinate 541,823 of NC_086012.1, forward strand.
CTAATAACCGTCTGTAAACCCTTGACCTTCGCTCTGCTCCCTCGCTCTGCTGCAGTGGAATTGTTGACCAGTTCCAGATCAGGCACCAGCACTGGAACCAGCACAGGCATCATGTCAGAATATCTGATGTTCAGAAAAGGCAGCATTTTTGTTCCCATCTCATTTTATTCCCCAAAGTGATATATCCTCAACATAGCAACGTGCACATGCGCCGATTCTCCTGAATAAATGTTCAGCTAGCATGCTAACATAGATCTGAACAATGACGTGTTCCACATTTCCACATTTTTGTTTTATTTTATTTTATTTTATTTTGGTCTCGTACCTCAGATGCTGCTTCTTAAGCTTATCAATCAGGAGGAAATCCCCTCTGCAAGGCATATTCTGAGCAGTTTAATGCTCGTTGTTAATTCTGATGTGCTAGATCGAGTACTGTGGTGAGACTTTCCCAGTAAATGGAAACCCAAACAAAACTGACTATGTTGCTACAAGCTTTGAGATCATGGGGTGGCAGGAAGGATTTTGGGTCACCTGGCAGACCAATGCGCCAGCCTGGGCCTTGGACCTTTGATTACGTTGAGGTCCTTTATGGTGACGCTGGGGTTAACCTAGCTTCTCAGACTCAGATTCTACCACTGGCAAAGTACAACACTGATTGGTCCCGTCACACCAAGTCCTTGAGCACCATCTACTTAGGGTCTCTGGAAGCATCCCCACCTTTTCCTGTGCTTAGTTAAAAAGGTTTACGTTGTCCGTTCTTTTTTATGACGGGACTGTGATGACGACCTTGATCACGCCGTCATCCCATCTGCATTTCCCTTTATGTTCAAACACGCTATATAAGTGAAGTCAGCTCACCCGAAGATGATGCGCACATCCGAGGGAAAAAGCCGAACATTCGCGAGCGGTAAAAAGAAAATGCATGGGTGTTGACACAATGATAAAAGAACTGTGAACATTAAGAAGTCCCTTTTCAGTGGTTTTCCTCGCTCCTCTCCTTGACTGCTATGACTACGCAGTTAACAGCATCACAGGGACCATGTCGGTCTAGTCCCTTGTGCTGCATGAACGCAGTCCCATCAGTGTTAAGTACCAATCCCAGTCACAGGAGAAGCTGAAGAACATCCTCCCTTGCTGAATCAGAGTTTATGTGCTTCCCTATCGGTCACTCGACAGTCAGTCCTTGGGTATCTATGCCATGCCGTCACATGCTGGTCTCGCACGGGGGTGAAATATTCCCGTCCCCTGTCGACTTGAGAATATCCGGCGACAGGAGGTGGTTGGCGGCTTTCTGTCCGCCGCTGTCCGCCGCGCCCTGCGTTCCGGGGGAACAATTCAGAAGAGATTGAGGAGAAGCCGGAGAAACTCTTGACTTGTCGATGTGATTCTTCCCTCTTTGGCTCCCACCGAAGGATGACATGAAGCCGGGGGAACTCATCGCTCCTGCTCCTTCAGATCCTCTCCCTGGGGTTCTGGGACTCTGTCGGGAACACGGTGACAGAGTCGTCGTGTTATCGGTCACGACCAGATGCAAGCTGGACGATCCGTCCCCTCCAGACTCGTTGAAATTGACCTGGAGTCCCTTGGTGTTGCCTCTGGGAGACGTCACGTTCTCTGTGCTCATGTCAAAGCTTCGGTTCTCCTCGCCTTGAGAGCGGGCGCTGCCCTCGGGCTTGGACTGGACGAATTCGTACAGACCCTCCTTAATGATCAAGGGCTGCTTGGACGTTTCGTTTGCCTTGGTGTTCAGGGAGGTGATCTGGCTCAGATCTAGAGGAGGAGGAGCACGAGGATGTCTCGACTGAGGGATGTTCGGGAGCAGCGCCGTCCTCTCCACTTCGCTGATGTCCGTGGAGCAACTTGCGAAGCTGTCGATGCTCGATATGCTCCTGATCTCTGTGACTGGACGATCCTTGGCGGAGTCGGGCTGAACCACCTTCATCTCCAGACTCTCCTCCCTGCCTATCTTGGCGTCTTCCTTGGGAGCAGGGAACATCGCCATCTGATTGTACATTTGCTCCAGAGACTTTGCATTCAGTCCTTGAGGACTCAGGTCCGGCTTGATCGTTCTCTCGGGAGACCTTAACTGAGCCAAGTCCTGATATTTGGCATCGCAGCATTTGGTGACGGAGAGCGGGCTTTTATGAAGACCACATCGATTTGGGGAAAGGTGGTTGTCTGAGGTCTTCTCTTCACCCTTCTCTATCACCACGTCCATCAGCTCCATGTTGCGCACAAAGCTGTCCTTCATGTTCATGGAGATGATGCTGCCGTTCCTCTTAGCCCTTTCCAAAGCCTCCCTCCGCTTAATGGCCTTCTCCTGCCTCTTCTGCTCCTTGTAGAACTCGGAGAAGTTGTTCACGATGATCGGGATGGGCAAAGCGATCACCAAGACGCCGGCAATACAGCAGAGCCCACCGACTATTTTACCCAGAAGCGTCTGCGGATAGATGTCTCCGTAACCCACGGTGGTCATCGTGATGGTGGCCCACCAGAACGACGCTGGGATGCTGGTGAATTTTGTCGCATCTTCATCCTTCTCAGCAAAGAACACCAGACTGGAGAAGATCATGATCCCCATGGCCAGGAACAAGATCAGCAAGCCCAGCTCGTTGTAGCTCCTCCTGAGGGTGAAGCCCAGGGACTGGAGGCCGGTCGAGTGTCTGGCCAGCTTCAGGATCCTGAGGATCCTCATGATGCGGAAGATCTGCACCACCCGGCGCACGTTCTGGAACTGCAGGACGCTTTTGTTGGACTCGGTGAGGAAGATGGTGATGTAGTAGGGGAGGATCGCCAGCAGGTCGATGACGTTCAGGGGACCTTTGAAGAACTTCCACTTGTTGGGCGAGGACAGGAAGCGCAGAAGGTACTCCATGGTGAACCAGGCTATGCACACAGCTTCCACGTGGGCGAGGTTGGGGTTGTCGTTGGACACCCCGAACTCGTCGATGACTTGGAAGTCTGGTAGGGTGTTGAGGGACAGCGCGATGGTGGACAGGATGATGAACAGGATGGAGATTATGGCCAGGATCTGCAAGAGAAAGAAACATTTCATGTCATAACAAGGCAGTCGTAGCGTTCAATTCCATTTTAGAATTTGACAGTTATGCTTTGGCCAAAAGTATTTGGACGCCCGACCATCAGCTTGTCAAGACTGACCTCTGTGTAATCTTTTAAGCTAGAACCCTCTGAGAAGCTTCTGACTAGACTTTGCAGTGTTTCTGTGTATGGGAATTTGTGCCAGCATTTGTATTTGTATGGTGGGCACTAATTAATCAGTTGGTGTTCCGGTTCACCCCAAAGCTCTTGAGTGGGGCTGAGGTCAGGATTGCAGGACACTGGAGTTTCTTGGTGTTTATAGAGCTCGCTCTGTGCAGGAAGGGCCTTCCCTAAACTGTTGCTGCAAAGTCGGAAGCGCATCTCTGGCGCTAAGCGCTGCCAGGCGCGCATCGATCAGCTGCCGTGTTAGTTTGTGGGATTGATTCCTCCGGAGGTTTTTTCCACTCTGCTCGAGCGGGTTAAGTAGATGTTCCAGACTGAGCTGGCGTTCTTCCTATTACATTTCACACCATTAAATCACTCGCGGCGTCTGCAGGAGTGCAGCGGAAGGCACCGCGCGAATACGCGCTCCACTCCAGATCGCTAATGTTGCTAATACCGCGCATGTATATCGACTGCTGCGCTCGCTAATACCTGCCGTTTCGCACAGTGATCGCTGCTCTGTATAACGGGCGTCGCCCTGAGAGAAACCCTCACGGTCAGCGCTGCGTCGGGTGCCTTCATTCAACATCCGGTTCCAAAACCATGCTCCCACCTTTGCGAATCCACTCTTCTAGCAAGATTTCAGAGCGTGTCTGTGGGAATTTGTGCCTATTTAGCGAACAGAGCATTGGTGTGGTCACACATTTACGTTTACATTTTCAGAATTTAGCAGATGCGTTAATCCAAACTGAATACAGTTCGAATAATTGAGGATTAAGGGCCTCGCTCAGGGGCCCATCAGTGGCAACTTGGCAGAAGTGAGGCTTGAACCTGCAACCTTCAGATTACTAGTCCAGTACCTTAACCGCTGATCTACCACCGTCCCTGACGTTGGATCAGAAAGTCTGGCTTGTAACGGACGTTTCGATTTAATAGGGTTCAGCGCCTCACTTTGTGCACATGGACACAAAACAGGACCTTCCCCAAACTGTTGCCACAAGCGAAAAACAGGTGCATATCGTCAGTCGTTAATAAAGGAAAGAACAGATATATTTAGAAATAAATACTATATTGTTACCAATTCAGGGTTCGAATCTTAGTGGTGCTATCAGCCGGTCAGGCGTCTGCATGGACGTAGGCTGAACAGTCTAACCTTTTGGGAGGTGCACTTCTCAGTGCAGGTCCCAAGCCCGGACAGAATAGGGTGGATTTTGTAAACAATTAAAATTTTAAATAATAAATAAACAGTAAATGTGACTAAACTAAGGGGCGTATTGTATGCTGCCCAAATGAGGCGGGCTTACCTACACGCTCAGCCAATAACCATTCAGTTAACTCAGCCAATCAGCGGCATGAATACGAATAATAACTTCTAGGCGGAATTGAGATGAATTTCACCTCTACTGCTGCAGACCTCCATGCCTGACTAACACACGCCCCCTCCGACATGTGTACAGTACCGACCGCTTCTGTTCACCTGCACCAGGCGGGTTCATACGGAGATCTGTACAGCACACGGAGAGTCACGCACTGCTGTCCGTTATTCACCATCTTTGTCAGCGCTGCGTCGGACTACAGAGCTTGCCGAGCTATGTGGGCGCCTTCATTCAACGTCCAGTTCCAAAACCATGCTCCCACCTTCGTGAGTTCACTCTTCTGGCAAAGTTTCTGAGTGTGTCTTTGGGAATTTGTGCCCCTTCAGCGAACAGAGCGTTTGTGTGGGCAAGCAATATCGTGTCTCTGTGCGGTGCATAGATCAGCCAGCAGAGGTCGTAACTGCAGCACTTATGAGGAATCACTACGGCGTGTTTTACGCCACCCGAGCGCCTAAATACTTATTTTTTATTTTGATTTAAAACCAAAAATAATAAAAAGATGAAGCACCAAAATGTTTCTGGTCCTAAATGGAGGAAACATGATGAATAAATAATGATTAGGATTTTATTGTTAAGTGATAATACTGGAATATCGTGGCACTAACAGCCTCAGCTCAGAAAACGTTGATCGCAGCGTTTCATGGCTTCAGGACGTCGACTCTCATCAGGACTTCCTCTCGGGTTGGAAAGAGTGAGTAACCAGGTGTAACCTTTCCATATCCCACCTATAGATAGTAACTAAATCCTATAATTACTAAATCCTCAAACATCCGGCACGCAGGAGACAATGTGAGCGCCCTCGCCCCGGCTCAGGAACATCACCCCCGTCCCGGGCACTATCGGTTACGTCCGGCGGTGCCGTGTGATGTTCACCTGCTCCTGTATTTAGACTGTTCGTACTTGAGGGAGGTGAAACTGGCAGGTCACGAAATGCCACGTCAAATCCTCCTGCACCAGGGTACAGCCAGATCTGCACCCAAATCCAATCAGACGCTCGGAAATCTCCTTCACCAGGAACACGAGGAACATGAGGAACATGAGGAGGCTCCTGCAGCAAAAATCAGCTCTTGTGGCTGGTGCTGCACTCAAACCCAACATCCCTGTACCTACTGTAAAGTGTGTGTGTGTATATGTGTGTGTACACCTCCAGAGTGCACTGATAGGGTAATAAAAAGCTCAGTACGAGTACATAAGTGTTCCTATATTTCAGTTCCTGTATGAGAGGAATTTCCTGCCAGAGATCAATAATAAAGTGTTTTTATAGAATTATATTTTATTCATGGTCAGTAAAATCGTCCAGCATCAGTCAGGATCCAGCGGCCGGAAACACACGGAGAAGAAACACCACATAGAGACGTGGAGAAGATCAAACCCCACACCCTGAGGACCAAACACTTCAGGGAAGGTCCTTCAGAGGACGGCATTAAAAATGGAATCGCCTAAAGGCTAAACTTCAGGAAGACACAAATTCCCACAGTACATTCACACCAGGGTCTCATTCATCAAAACAGCAGCAGATGTTCAAATCGCGGAGCGTCTTTATTTATTTATATGTTTATAAAAACTCAAACTAGGATCAAATCTGGACTCGTTTGAGACAAAGAGAGAGACGGGACTGCAGGATTGTGTTCCGAAACACAGCACCAATTATTATTATTATTATTTAACATTTATTATTATTATTATTATTATTTAACCTTTACTATATTATTATAATTTAACATTGTTATTATCATTAATAATTTAATGTAATATCTTTATTATTATTATTATTATTATTATTATTTAACATTTATTATTATTATTATTTAACCTTTATTATTATTATTTTAATTTAACATTGTTATTTTATTATTAATTTAATATAATATTTTTATTATTATTTAATCTTTTTTTATTATTATTATTTAACATTTATTATTATTTAACATTTATTATTATTATTTAACATTTATTATTATTATTATTTAATCGTTAGTATTATTATATAACAATCAATATTATTATTTTGTCATTAATATAATTTAGTTAGTATTATATTATTATAATTAATATTTTCATGATTATGTTTATTATCATAATTGTTAGTTATTATTATATTATTACTATTATTATGTAATTAGTATTATCATCTTCATTGTTGTTTTTATTATTATTATAACATTTTTACTATTACACTTTTACTTTTACTACTAATAACTTTATTTTAATATTATTATTGATATTAATGCCCAGGTTTTTGGAATGTGATGTCCAACAAGCTCATGGTCAGGTGTCCACATGCTTTTAGTGGCCCTTATATATGTGTGTGTGTGTGTGTGTGTGTGTATGTGTGTGTGAGAGAGAGAGAGAGAGAGAGAGAGAGAGAGAGAGAGAGAGAGAGAGAAAGTGTGTGTGTGTGTGTGTGTGTGTGTGTGTGTGACCTTGGAACATGTGGCCCCTGAGTTAAGCAGATTAATTGAAGGATCTGGATGATTTTTCCTCCTGCACACCGAGTTCCTACAGAAACTTAATCAGGTTCCTTTGAACCACGGTGAGATATTAAAGCTCACGGACTAATCTGCTCCGGCCCCGGGATCTGGGGCTGATTTACCGGGCGTGGTTAACTTCTACACTACAGTATATCATCACTGAGGGTGGGTCAAGGATGAGGGAGGGTGTGAGTTCTAATCCCACTCTGAATAATGTACACTACAGTAGATCCTCACTGCGGGTGAGTGAAGGATGAGGGAGGGTGTGAGTTCTAATCCCACTCTGAATAATGTACACTACAGTAGATCCTCAATGTGGTTGAGTGAAGGATGAGGGAGGGTGTGAGTTCTAATCCCATACTGAATCATATCATTACAGTAGGTTGAATGAAAATTAAAAGAGGGTGTGAGTTCTAATCCCATTCTGAGTAACGTACACTACACAAGATCCTTACTGCAGGGGGCTGAAGGATGAGGGAGGGTGTGAGTTCTAATCCCACTCTGAGTAACATACACTACAGTAGGTTAAGTGAAGGTTTAGGGACGTTGTGAGTAACGTACACTACAGTACATCATTACTGAGGGTGGGTGAAGGATGAGGGAGGTTGTGAGTTCTAATCCCACTCTGAATAAAGTAGATCCTCAGTGCGGTTGAGTGAAGGTTGAGGAAGGGTATGAGTTCTAATCCCACTCTGAATAAAGTAGATCCTCAGTGCGGTTGAGTGAAGGTTGAGGAAGGGTATGAGTTCTAATCCCACTCTGAATAAAGTAGATCCTCAGTGCGGTTGAGTGAAGGTTGAATTATTTCGGTCATCACCCCCGTCACCGGCGCCCCGCTCAGGGGAACAGGACACTGTGCCTGAAGAGCCGAGGATGTCGTGATCGATACGCTGGGGGGGCGGAGGGGAGAGGAACGAGGGGGGGTTGGTGTATTTTTGGAAGCCTGATACAGGATCTGTTTGATTGGGGTTTTTTTATAGACGAGGTTTATTTAGAGCAGATCAGTCGTTCTGCTGAGCGAGTGAAATTCTGTCCTTTTACACTCGAACAATCACAAAACTGAGAGACACGACACCACCACTCACAACGTCTACATCATTTATATATTTATATATATATATATATATACACTCCATAAGTCAAAAGTATTTGGACGGCACTTCTATTCACTGAATTCATGTGTTTCAACCACAACAGTTGCTAACAAATGTAATAAATCAACCATATAAAGAAAACAATCTGCTTCTGACTCGTCGACGCTCTTATCTATTGACTGGACGGGCACAAATCCCCACAGACACACTTGGAAATCTTGTGAGAAGCCTCTCAGAAGTAGAAGAATGGCTAAAAAAGATCACATAGAGGACAACCAACCATCCAGACCAATTCTCTCACAATGAGGTGACATTTTTCCTTATGACCTTGGCAAAGAGACGACTGTTCCATGCTCTACCGAACACTTTGCTTGGTGGAACACAGGAAGGTCAGAAAGTCTTTAATGAATTAAATTTGGGTTTTTATTCACCTCAATCATGAAAATATGTAGAAATAAATAAACGTGGAGCTACATGAAGAAGATTCGGGAGGGAGTGTTCCAACATCCCGATCTACGACAACAGAGCCGCGGGGGGTCTGCGTTTATATTTCACTGCTGTCTTCTGAGCAGTGTGGGAGGCAGGAAGTGTGTGTGTGTGTGTGTGTGTGTGAGGGTTTGATTACAGTGATTAGTCGATAGCGATGGTCCTGATGACTGAGTGTGATTTACAGAGGAACTGGTACTGGTGCTTTTCCAGTTCATCTCTCTCTCACAGTGAATCCCATTCCACCACCGTGTGTGCCACACACACACACACACACACCCCTTTTGCCCCCCTCAGTTGCACCGAGTGTGTTCTGTTATAAACGCTGGGTGCGTGTTGATGATCCTACTGTTCAACCAGCATCATACCGTCTTACCTGCCACCCCTACCAACACCCCCAGTACCAGCACTACCAATACCAGTACTATCACCAAAATCAACACACTACCAGCACTCCCAGTACCAGTACCCTCATCACCACCCTCATAACCACAACCATCAACACCAGCACCACTATCATGATCAAAACATTAACACAGTGCCATCACCACCACAACCACCATGCTACATCACCACACTACCAACACCCCCACCAACACTACTACCAGTTCCAAAACCAGAACCACTACCACCATCACCTTAATATCAACACACTGCCACACTGTACCAGCTCACATCAACACACTACCAGTACCACCAGTACCAGGACCCTCACCACCACCACCATTACCAACATCATCAAAACATCAACACAATGCCATCACTACCACCAGAACCAACACTCCAATTACCACACTACCAGAACCACCAGTACCAGTACCATCAATACCACCAGCATCAACACACCAGCACTCCAATCACCACCACCACCATTAAAAACATCAGTACGACTACCACATCATCAAAACGTCAACACAATGCCATCACTACCACCAGCACCAACACTCCAACCATCATTCTAATGCCACCCCAATCACCACACTACCAGCACTACCAATACCAGTACCATCACCACCAGCACTGCCATCACCATGCTACTTCACCACCACTTCCAACTCCACCTGTACCAGTACCCTCACCACCACCACCCTCATTACCACAACCACCAGCACCAACACTGCCGCCACCACTACAACCACCATATCACCAGCACCAGTACCACCATCATCCCTACATCACCACTCTGCCATTACCACCACCAACACCACACTACCATTATCGGTGGCATTCTTCAGATGTTCCTGAAAGCCTGCAGCAGGGGTGTTTGGAGGGTAAATTCGGTAAAGCTCAGAGCGCTGGCGCAGCTCCCGACCGCCTCAGCCAGCGATGAGCCCGAGTGGGCCAAGCAGCTGCGCCTAATGACATGCAATTTAGGCGTCACGTCAGGCTAATAACACACAGCTCGGCCGAGCGCGAGCATCATTAGCGCGCGGGGCGTTCCGCTGCTCATCTGGTCTCGGCTAGTTTACGCAGAGGGCGACACGGAGAGAATCCTAAAACCATCAGGAGGAACAAGAAGATCCAAAATAAATCAGCAGCAGGGTCACGATCTGAGATATTTATTACAGGAATATACCGTAATAATCCCCGAATTTAATCAGGTACACCAGCAAACGTGTACGATATATAGCCAAAAGTATGTGGACGCCTCTTCTAATGATTAAACAGTGTAGGGAAGATTTTTAAAAACCACAGAGCCCTAAGCTCAACCCCACTCAACAGATCTTGGATGAACAGGAACACCGACTGATCTATCCATGCCAGCTGTACAAATGCTGTCATCTTTTGTACTACTGAACAGGCACAAATTCCCACACACAGACACACTCCAAAGTCTTGTGAGAAGCTTCTCAGATGAGCGGCTGCTGTTCTAGCCACTAATATTAGTGCTGCTTATACATCAAATGGGGCAAAAGTATTTGGACACTCTAAAGAATTAAATTTTAAAATTGTGAGTACATAAAAGTGACCGTCGCTCCCTAAGGAGGTCAAAACCCCCAAAAATTGAACCACAAAGCTGCAATAAAGAAAATTATTTTTAGTTTCTTACTGTCTCACAAGATCCTTCCTCCAGTTTACAGAGGATGAAGGACGGAGCTTCAGCTGATTCTAATCAGTTGAAGGTGCACTATAGCGGATCAATCAGTCTGATCGATGGCTGTATTGATCACTTATTTTAGGGAGTGATTGTAACCGTACGAGCAGCGATAATGATCAGGACTTTAATCATTCACGCCGACGCTGACGAGAAACCGTCCAGCGCTGGAGAAGCAGCGACGTTATGGTTCAGGTTCTATACGTTCATTCATCTATAACTACACTACATGTGCCAAAAGTATTCGGACGCCTGACTGTGAGCTTGTTGGACGTCCCATTTCAAAAACAACAACAGCCGCTCTTCTGAGAAGCTTCTCACAAGACTTGAAGTGTGTCCGTGTGTGGGAATTTGTGCCCAGTCAGTAGTACGAAAGATGATTTGTATGTGTAAGGCTGGGTTCTGATTGATCAGTCAGTGTTCTGGTTCATCCCAGTCACTGTGGATAAAGGTGTAAAATATAAATGTACATGATTGATTTATTCCACCTGTTAGCAACTGTTGTGACTGAAACACGAATTCAGTAACTAAACGGGGCGTCCACATACTTTTGGCCATGTAATGTATGAACACAGCATACATTAGGACTTCTGGAATGTTTAATGTTGTAAAAATGTATAAATGTTTAATAAATACAGTAAAACATTCTCCATGTTTACCACAATGTTCCGCCATGAGGATAATCAATCAGATCCTTAGCTAGCTCAATCAGATCAGTGTTATTAAAAACTATTGATTTTCTTGTTTACACAGGAGTGTCACGGTCAATCAAGAGCTTATTAATCACTCTTAAGTCCTCCCAAAACTGTCAGTAACAGAATAACTTCATTAGCCATAAATCCTGGAACGTTCTGTCCACGATTCCTCAAGAGTGATTCACTCAAACGATTCACTCAAACGATTCATATAAAGTTCTTTTTTCCGCCGTTGAACAAGTGCCGCTGTTTTGTAGCCTGGTCAGGGCTGCAGTGAAAACACAACCACAAACACAACTGGAAACCCTAGGTGCGAGGCAGTAACACATACTGGACAGGACACAATGCCTTTACAGGGAGTTACACACACATGGATTGGTTTTAAGTAACCAATCCACCCTCTGCATGAAGGTTAAAAAGGTTTAAAATGGTTAAAAGAAGCCAGAGTACCTAGAGGACAAAACAGAGCAGACACATGCAAGGAGAACATACCAAACTTAACACAGACAGTGACCGCAAGTGAGGATCGAGTACAGCTACACATGCACAGCAACTGAGATCGAAGTAAACTTGGGCTGGAGTTTTACATGTTCTCCCCGAGTGTCGAACCTCATCAACTTCTAAAGTTGTGGGCTGTTGTGAAAGGGGTGTGGTCTTTTTCAGTACCTGTCAGTCCTAGTAAAAAGGGTGTGGCCTCTGTTCAATACCTGTCAACTGTAGAGAAAAGGGTGTGGCCTCTTTTTTTTAGTACCTGTCAATTATAATGAAAAAGGTGTGGCCTCCTTTTGGTACCAGTCGGCCGTAGTAAAAGGGCGTGGCCTCCTTTTTAACCTCTCAGTACTAATTAAAGTGGGCGTGGCCTCTGTGACTATCAGTATTATGATGTGCTCAGTGCTGAACTATGTAGTGTGGCACTGAACCAGCTCTCGATGGTTTTGGTTTGAATCCTCGGAGCTTTTAGACGGCGTGAAGGTTTCGCTTCTAATTCGGGCCGCTTAATCGAGTTTTTAATCATCACGCACGAAAAGATTCCGGCGAGGAGAAAAAGGTCGTGGAAAATGAAGTAATTAGGCGGCAGATGTAATCACCGCTGACGAGCGCCGTGTTCATTAGCCGTTAAATGACTCCTCATCCGCCACCACGCCAATCGGAAACGAACTCGGAGCGCAGACGCCACCAGAGCGCGTCGACTTCCATAAAACCGCCGTTTCACCCCGTCGCGTGTTTATTTTGAGGACGTGCTGCGCACCCGGTGACCCGGTGGTGAGTGAGGGGTGCCGCTGACGTTCCCCTCCATATTAAACTCGCTCAGCTGAAGGAGAAGAAGCAGCAGCGCGGTTATCGGCATCATCTCACTCGGCTTAATCAGATCTCCGCCCGGACGCAGAGTGCTCTTCAGTTTCACTTCGTCTCCTGACCAGCGCGGCATCGGAGTGGCGGCCAGGACGCCGGCCAACTGTGTGAGGGAAGCGGTGTTAGAAAAACCTTTTGGTTCAGATGTAATCAGAGCTTCTCACGAGCAGAGAAAGCGGCCAAAAGTATTCGGACGTCCAGTTTAGAAAACAAACAGTATTAAATCCGAGTGACGTCTGTGTGATCTGTTCAGCTAGAACAACAGCCGCTCCTCTGAGATGTATGACTGTGGGAATTTGTGCCCGTTCTTCCTTAATGATCCATAATTATAAGTCCTGCCCTGAGAGACGGGCACACGTAAATAAAGCAATAAATTAATGAGCACAAATCCACGTACACAGGCGACACAGAGGCTTATGTGTAGTGCTGTCATCACACAGTGAGAAGGTCATGGGTTCAATTCCCAAGTTGAGCAAACTGGGTCCTTTCTGTGTGGAATTTGCATGTTCTCTTGCATGCCCCCATTTCCTCACATAGTCCAAAGACAATTCCGTATGTGTGTGTGTGTTTGATGGACTGGCGACCTGGCCGGGGTGTTTCCTACCTTCTGCCCAGTGAATTGCACCCACTTTGACCCTGACCAGGATACAGTGGTGGTAAAACAGACACTGAATGAATGAGTGAATCAGAAAAGTCATAATTTCCTCCTCCAAGAACCCAAAACTCGTCAGTTCTGTGCTTGATTTGACACACGACCACGCCGCTCATCGTTTATTAAACGTGTACGTCAGATTTTGACAGGAAGTGACACGGGGAGCGTTTGCCACCGCCGGAATTTAATATAAACACGTGTTTTTGATGTCATGTCGCTCCGACATCTCCAGCAGCCCCAAAAACTGTGTTACATTTCAGCCGGGCGTGTCGGAGCACCGCCGACTTTCTCCGGTTACGTTTGTGAGGAGCTGCGACTTCAGACGGACCATCGATCACCGTAAGCGACACCGCAGCGTGGATTCTGACTCCGGACATTTTAGGGATGAAGAACGACTTTCCTGAACCTTCTGAACCCCCACGGAGTGCGTTCAGGAGGCTCAGGGGTGACCACGCCCGTCACGTTACGGCACTCGCCTCGGTTGATCCCGTCAGACGGACCAACAGGGAGAACGTGAGCGGAAGGAAGAGCCGAAAATAGAGCAGAGCGACACCAAATCAATACACGCAGTATCAACGAGCGAGGTTACACCCCCCTCATCCCCCACAAACCTTCCAAACCCAAACCCGTGCCCCCCACCCTCAGTCTCACGTCTTTATTCGGACCTAGTTGGAAGCATAACAGTGTCAAAATTTCCATTATAGCATTTGCATAATTCTGCATAACTTTAGTTGACTTCTCTGTGCCCATATGCACAAGGCTAGTGTAATGTAGCCGAGCGTCATGCGTTTCCGGGTGGAAGTTCAGGTGCTCGCTGTAACTCTTAATCACGCCCGCTGAAGGAAGCTAAATCACCTCGGCTGATTAGCGTCTCTGTGCTCCACGTGAGCGGGAGCCATACGGCGGGGGGCGCGGGCGGGGCGCTGATCTATTATTGGGAGCGGACTAGGAGCTAAAGCAGATTAGGGCGTGGAGGCTTTCGCCGGGTTCTGCGCGGATGAAGATCATCTCAGCTGGACTCTGTCGTCATCGCCGGCTGGTCAGTTAACGGTTCAGGTTCTTCTCCCAGTTTAGTCGTAGCCGGTTCCTCTTCCTCCGCTGGAGACCCCGATGGCGTATGGAGGGTATATTCTCCTGACACGCCCTCCCTCCGACCCCTTCTTATTCCCCCGTACTTCAGTGGATCTGTTTCCTGTTTTCATCCTCCGGTGTCGGACTGACGCCAGATCATAATGCGAGCGGCTTTTATGGGCGCGGGGGTTCAGGTGCTGAGTGCAGCCCAGCGAGCGTCAAGTTCTTCTAAAGTGCTAGTGCAAGGATTCTCTCCTGCTGTGGTGCTCAGAGAGTTTACTAAGATATAATGAAGTGCTGCTCAAATCATCATTATTATTATCATTTATATTATTCTATTATTATTATTTAATTATTATTATTATTATTTAATTATTATTACTATTATTATTATTATTTTATTATTATTTTGTTATTATTATTATTATTATTGTATTATTATTATTTTATTATTATTATTATTATTTTATTATCATTTTATTATTATTATTATTTTATTATTACTTTATTATTATTATTTTATTATTTTATTATTATTATTATTATTTCAACCACAGCAGTTGCTAACAGGTGTATTACTAAATGATCTTCAGTAATTTAAATGCTTCCAACTTTGCAGGAACAGTTTAGGGAAGGTCCTTTCCTGTTCCTCTATAAGGACATGTAGAAAAGCTTGGTTTAAAGAAACTCCAGAGTCCAAATACTTTTGGCCACACAGTGTATATTTTTGACCCGCAGATTTTACAGCAAAAACCAGAGAAAATCTCAGAAGATCCTTTTGACAGCGTGAACCAGCGAACTGAACCGAGGCCCTAAAACCTGGGTGCTGATGTACCGGGACCTGACGGCGTGGGGCGGGGCGTGGATCAGGTGTGGGTATTTCGGTAAACACAGCGTGGCGTTCCTCCCGTCCTGTCAGTCCTGTTTACAGATCCGGAGCAGAACAGGTGACGCTGCACCGCCGCCGCGCCGCTGCTGCTGACTGGGCCTGCCAATGATTCAGGTATAAAACTGTCAGCGTCCATAAATAACCCACCTGCCGCAGCGCCGATCGCTCAGGTACACGGACCGGACGGGACCGGGACGTCTCCATCCCGCCGCGGAACCGGACCGTATATCATCAGAACAGTAACGTACACGAGATTTACATCAATACTGGATTGTTTCAAACAGCATTCATTTATTCACACTGCTTTATCCTGGTCAGGGTTGCAGTGGGTGCTGTTCACCAGTCTGTATCAGATAATATGACTTGACATGGATCAGTAGGAAGTTCTCTGTGTTTAGAACGACCATCATGACCTGAGCATCACAGCTCTGATAAACACTCCGACATCAAAGAGCAGAGAGGAACGTCTGATGTACGTTAGAGAAGCTTCCTAATGGTTCCAGTTCCTAATGGTTCCTCTGAGTGAGTGTGGATCTCCACACCCAGTTTCTGGGAAGCTGTAGTAGATCCTCTGGGACCCGGTGGTGTAAGAACCAACCGTGAGATCCATCAGATCACTTAGTGACCTTCAATCAGAGAGAGAGAGCACACACACACACACACACTCTATACACACACATCAGAGAGAGCGAGAGAGAGAGAGCACACACACACTCTCACACACTCTCACACACACATTCTCACACACACACACACACACCCACTCTCTCTCTCTCTCTCACACACAAACATAATACACACACACTATACATACACATCAGAGAGAGAAAGATAGAGCACACACACACACTCTCATACACACACACACTCTCACACACAATACACACACACACACAATTAGACACACTCATACACACACACATCAGAGCGAGACAGACAGAGAGAGCACACACACACACACACACACACACACACACTCAGCGCTCTAATGTGTGAAGATACACCCGGCTGAATCCACTGAGAGGTGATACTGTGTGTGTGTGTGTGTGTGTGTGTGTGTTCACTCACTGGCACAGAGCACCCAGAGGGATCCCACACAGATATGGGAAGAACATACCAAACTCTGTAGAGAGAGTAAACAGGACTCTGCTGTACTACAGATGTAAATGATGCATGATGACCTCGACCTCATCAGTGCTTTGGTTCAAAATGCTCATTAGTCTAAATGGGCACAAATTCCCACAGACACTAAAATAAAGTTTTGCCTGTGTATAAGAGTGGAGACTGTTATAGCCACAACAGAGCAGGAGGAGCGAGGAGACATTGATAAACGTTGACGTACTAAGAGCAACAACCACTCAGTCATGAACCCTCAGAACCTTCTCGACCTTCAGCATCATGATTCGTCCTGAAACCCTCCAGCAAACCCCCGTGATCGAACAATCGGACCTTAGGAACGCCAAGGGAGTTCTGAGGAGACCCACCAAGACCCTGAACCTGGACCTACATCTGTCCTACAGATGTGCAGAACCAAACCGCACCTCCATCCAGATGTTTCCCAAATTATAAGCAAAGGAAATGTGAACCATAACGAGGAGCAACGAGAACGATTCATCAACAAAGGGACCAGGCAGACTGGAACACACACACACTAGAACACACACACTGGAACACACACTAGAACACACACACACTAGAACACACACACTGGAACACACACTAGAACACACACACACACACTGGAACACACACTAGAACACACACACACTAGAACACACACACTGGAACACACACTAGAACACACACACACACTGGAACACACACTAGAACACACACACTGGAACACACACTAGAACACACACTAGAACACACACACACTAGAACACACACTAGAACACACACACACACACTGGAACACACTAGAACACACACACTAGAACACACACACTGGAACACACACTAGAACACACACACACTGGAACACACACTAGAACACACACACTGGAACACACACTAGAACACACACACACACACACACACACTAGAACACACACACACTAGAACACACACACACACTGGAACACACACTAGAACACACACACTGGAACACACACTAGAACACACACTAGAACACACACACACTAGAACACACACTAGAACACACACACACACACTGGAACACACTAGAACACACACACTAGAACACACACACTGGAACACACACTAGAACACACACACACTGGAACACACACTAGAACACACACACTGGAACACACACTAGAACACACACACACACACACACACACACTAGAACACACACACACTAGAACACACACACTGGAACACACACTAGAACACACAAACACACTGGAACACACACTAGAACACACACACTGGAACACACACTGGAACACACACTAGAACACACACACTGGAACACACACTGGAACACAAACTAGAACACACACACACACTGGAACACAGTTGGAGTTTTGGGCATCTAGAAGAGACCGGGGGGGTCAGGGGTCATCTCGGTGTTTGTAGACCAGTGGTTCTCAACCCTTTCTTCAGCTGGGCCACAGCGGGCTGCACTGGTGACCAGCGGGGCCACACCTCCGTGTTATGGACCACCGGTTGAGAACCTTTGGTCGTTAGGTCAAGTAGGAGAAGGTCTGAGATGTTTGCCCTCACCTTTGCCGCTACAGAAGAGCTGGGCTTCTCCAGCAGGTCCCAGAGCTTCTTCTTCTTTTCGGGGCAGCACCCGGTGTCGGCCTCGTCGCCCTCCTTCTCCCTGAGCGTCTCGGCCTCGCGCCTCAGCTCCTCGTTCATCTGCTCCTTCTTCTGGTGGTACCGCGCCTGGCAGCAGGACTCCAGGTAGATCTCGTCGATGCCCCAGTAGTCCAGCTCCTGACCGAAGGACAGCGCGCACATCTCCTCCATCATGTGCAGCTTCCCGGTCCGGTAGAAGTTGAGGATGGACGAGAAGGCGCCCGGGTGCCGGTCGAAGAAGTACTCGTTCTCGTTCAGGCTGTAGTCGTCGCAGATCTCCATCAGGGTGTCGTGGGTGTTGCAGTCTCTCAGCTTCCCCAGCCGGGTCCGAGGCAGACGGTCCAGCGTCCGCCAGAGGACCTCGTGCACCAGCCCGCCCACGTTGATCCGGACCCTTCTGGACCGCGCCTTGATCCGGATGATGTCGATGGGCTCGGGCGGCAGCGCGCCCTGCGGTCTCGAGACCTTCTGGGTCCCGAAGTTTGATCTCTCGGCCATGACGGCGGGCCGGGGGCGGAACTGAAGCGGTCAGGAATGTAAGAGTGGACGGGACTCCGCTTCAGACCAGCCGCTTCATACCTGCCATGGGAAATAAACACGTTTAGCTCTTTTATATCAGATACAATAGAAATGGAGGGTTGCTGGTTCAAGCCCCGTCACTGCCAGGTTTTCTCTGTTGGGCTCCTGAGCAAGGCCCTTATGTTCCTCAGACTGGGTCAAAACGAGCCTTCACAGGGTACAGACGCCCCCCGACAGGGTCAAAATGCTCCCCCTTTCCCTGACAGGATACAAACGTCCCTCGACAGGGTACAAACGTCTTCCCACTGGGTCAAAACGCCCCTCGAAAGGGTACAAACGTCCCCCGACAGGGTACAAATGTCTCCCCACTGGGTCAAAACGCCCCTCGAAAGGGTACAAACGTCCCCCGACAGGGTACAAATGTCTCCCCACTGGGTCAAAACGCCCCTCGAAAGGGTACAAACATCCCCCCCACAGGGTCCAAACGCCCCTCAAAAGGGTACGACTCGGTAACAGTTTGGGGAAGCCCCTTTCCAGCAAAAGTAAAAAAGTGATCATCAATACTAATCAATCTTTTGACCAAACGTGCACAAATTCCCACAGACACACTCCAAATTCTCGTGAGAAGCTTCTCAGTAGAGCGTCTGTTGTTCTGGCTGAACAGATCACACCGAGGTCGCTCTATTTATAACAGGGTTTGTTTTTGGAACAGGACGTCCGACCAGCTCGCGCTCAGGCGTCCCAATACTTTTGGCCGTACAGTGTTTAATGAGCGAACAGGAAGCCTGAGAGGACGAGAGCTGCTCACTGCGCTGCTGCACCAGGGGAAAGAAGAAGCAGCTAATGCGATTATTTAAGAACGTCTCCATCACAAATCCCTGCAGGACTCATTAGCAGCGCCGCTATTTCCTGCTCCTCCTTAAAAGACTTTGTACCAGCCGGACTATTTAAAACTCCCAACCTGAGAGGAAACGGCTCAGGACATCCGACAGGAGCCCAGCATGCAGAGAGGAGCGGCGCCCGGCCCCCGTGCCCTCTGTGCCCCGCTAATACCCTGCCACATCTAATACGTCAGGAGCTTTACTCTTTATCCCTGCAAGGTTATATCTCAGCGCCGCGCTATTAACCTGCACAGGAGAACAGCAGCCGCAGGTACACACTGGATCAAAACGTCCTCCAACAGGGTACAAACGCCCCCCAACAGGATCAAAACGTCCTCCAACAGGGTACAAACGCCCCCCAACAGGATCAAAACGTCCTCCAACAGGATTAAAGCGCCCCCTATCAGGGACAAACATCCCCTGACAGGGCACAAATGTCCTCCAACAGGCTACAAACGCCCCCTGACAGGGTACCAACATCCCTCAACATGTTACAAACGTCCCTCAACAGGGTATAAACATCCCCCAACAGGGTACAAATGCCCCTTTAAACTGCATCAGCACTTACTATTTTTATCAAACCAGCACAAATTTCCAGACATTCCCAAAATCTTGTGGAAAGCTCTTTTACAAGAGCGGAGACTGTTATAAGTGCGAGAGCACTGTGGCTCTATATTAACCCCCCTGGTTTAGTAACAGGATGTACAGTAACGATGGAAACCACAGAGTGGCCACAAGGCAGCGTGGGTCCCGAGAACCTGGGTTTGATTCCTCACCTCTGGTCACATGTTTTTACCCCCAGGTACTTCAGTTTCCTCCCACCTCTCACAACCACGCAGAGGGAGTTACGTGTGTGTGTGTGTGTGTGTGTGTGTGTACATTTACACTAGAGGTTTTTAGAAGCATTTATGAGGGTTAGGGGCCTTACTCAGGGGCCCAAAAGTGGCAACACTGGACCCACCGTCACCCTGACCAGGATGAAACGGAGAGTAAAAATCAGTGACTGATAAAGTTTATTGCTCTGTGAGGTCTGTTGCGGTTCGTTTCATTTATACAGGATTTTAATAAATTTTTAATCAAATTTATGTTTATTTTTTATTATAAACGTTTGTTTATAAAAACTTTATTTTATATCTGACATTAATGTTTTTAAAGTAAAAATAAAGAAATTAAATGACAAAAGGTTTATGAGGCACATTTATTAACTCAGCTGCTCAAATACTGAACATAAAATAACCTTAAAAATAGATAAATAAATAAATAAATCTAAAAAGTAAAATAATTTAAATTGAAATGTAAATATAAAATGTAAGTTTATACAATTTGACCTGCAGTTTTAACCAGTCAGAAACAAATACATGCTATTTTACGTTCAGGTGCTGAATATGCTAAATTTAAATAAATAAATTAAATCAATAAATAAATCACCAACAGCAGTAAAAATAATTCCGCTTTTATCAAGTTTATAAAATCTGAAAGTTTTTAATAGAAATAAAACTTCACTTTAAAATGTTAAACATGAAGCTTCTCGTTGAATCTCAGTTAGTTCATGAACTCCTGACGTCCTGATTTATGAGATGCAATCAAATATCCTCCAAACTATCGACGATCCATCACAAACCCAAACCACCACATTCAGGAGGTTTACAGTAAAATCTCACCTGGTCTGATGTGTTTAAGCACTTTGTTTGTTCCTTCAGTCCAGAAGAATGAAGAACTACAGTAGAGATGTTGGAGAAGCAGAAGAAGGTTTCAGGGGAGGATGTTTGGAGAGCATCTTCACCTCCAGAACCCTGAAACACGTGCTTACTGATACAGAAGAAATACAATCACTGATTTATTTCCTTCATCGTGGATTTCAGGAGAACGTTAATGCAGCCCATCAAGGACATGCCACCGGATTCAGAGTAAAGCTCAGAGAGAGAGAGAGAGAGAGAGAGAGAGAGAGAGAGAGAGAGAGAGAGAGTGTGTGTGTATGTGTGTATGTGTGTGTGTGTGTGAGGGAGAGATGCTTCGCTCAGAAATCGTCACGTGAGTCGGTTCTATTTGAACAACCTATTTAGTCGAACCGATCAATAAATCGACTCATCAGCTCAAATGAATCTTTTCTTTTAAATATTAGAACTTCACATTTACATGTTTGTTTCTTTATTATTATTATTATTATTATTATTATTATTATTATTATTGTTGTTGTTATAATGGTTATTATTATTATTAATATTATTATTGTTATTATTATTGCTATTACTATTATTATTGTTATATTATTATTATTATTATAATCATTATTATCATCATTATTATTATCATTATTATTGTTATTATTATTATTATTGTTAATATTATTATTATTATTTTTAACAATATGTCACTAGTATATGTCATAAACCGAAGGTCGCTGGTTCAAGCCCTGTCACTGCAAAGTTGCCTCTGCTGGGCTGCTACAAACACTGTAAACAAACAAGCTGCTCTGGCCTCTTCACAGAGTGAAAGAGATGCGTTTATATGAATGTAGACTGAACACAGTAAGATGAACTCTGGGTGTGCCTGGAGGGGGGGTATGGGGGGACGATAGTGAGGATCATCTGGATCACTGGTGCAAAGGATGTGAGGAACCACACAGACGTGCTGATGTAAATAGTGATCATTACGTAATAATGAATTCATTACAGCACACAATGAACATTAATGAAACTTCAGAGCTGTGATTTATTTTTGATGTTAGAATCAAATGCTGCTATAAAAATCTAATGGTCTGATCTTCTGGTCTGATGTTTGGACGATCATTTCTCAACGGTAACACCTGGGATCTGTCCTAAACTGCCTCTGAAGACACACCGAGTACGAATGACCTGTCAGTGATGGACACCCTGATGAGAAAATGAGCTCAGTGAACAGGTTTGCTCCGGGCTAATGTATGAAGAATCATTTTTTAAGCAAAGTTCTCATTTACACCGAGGAGAAATAATTGAGCTGTTAGAAATATTAAACTCGGCACGATTCAGCACTCCGACTTTTAAATTCCATCAATAAACCTTCATAAAAAAGCAGATTTTTAGCCCAGAACATCCAGTCTTCAGCAAACGCTTCTCATTCATCTTTAGTACGAGCTCCGTTCTGGTCACTGTGCCTGAGCCCCAAAATACTGGACAGGGCATTCACACTCGGTCATTTACTTATTCACAATCCACCTTCTGCATGTTTTAGGTGATGGGTGGTGAGCAGGCCAGAAAAAACCCTAATCTTTAAGGTAAACATGCCAGACAGTAATAAGGATCAAACTGAGCCTCCCAGGACCCTTGTTGTTCTGCTGAACCAACTCTACCAGCTGCACCCTTATGCCAGATTATTTACAGTACCCACACATGTGGACACGTCCTTTCCCAAAACCTACAACAGCCTCTACTTTTCTGCAAAGGCTTTCTACACTATTGTCTAGTGTCTGTGGGAATTTGTGTCCATTGAATCTAACAGCATTACTGTTGTTTTAATCCCCCCCAAAGGACCAATGCACGGCAGGCTAATGGAGTTCCTGGACAGGGTGCCAATCCATTGCAGGCTATGACTCACACATTACTTACACATTACACCTACTGGCATGTTTTCCTCAGAAGGTAAGAGGAAACCAGGGTTATATTGAACCCAGGTCTTGAAGTACCTGCTGTAAATCCAGGACAGGATACCCAGGACATCATAGATCATAAACGCACTGATGAAGGAGCTCCATGTACTGTTGGACGTTTAGAGTTCAGTGCTGTATCTGTGGTGGCCACATGAGGGAGAGATGGCACCATTTTTCCATTTTCCAGGTCTTACACTGATCACGTTTCCTAACCAGGCATTATTGGGGTTAAATCGAGATCACTTATAGATAGATAGATAGATAGATAGATAGATAGATAGATAGATAGATACTTTATTAATCCCGAAGGAAATTGAGGATTATACACTACTCACATACTAAACCCACCCAACACCAGTGTGTAGAACCGTGTGTTGTATTGTAGGGTAGTTTGTACTCCACAAGACACCTGAAGGGTTCATGTGGTATCTGGTACCAACTTCTGTGTGTTGGGAGCTGGATCTTCATCCAGTCCGTCCTGGTGCATCTTTTTCACATGATCTTGGTGAAAACAGGATTCGTCAGATCGTTTGACCCTCTCTCATTGCACCAATGTCCAGTTGGTGTATATATTAATGCAGTGTGCAGTACAAAATAGGCTGATGTGCGGTTGGGACTGTGGGGTTTTATGCACTATAAGCTGTGATCATTTGGAGTATAACAGTATGCAGTAAATAATGGTGCAGTATGTAGTATATACTGATTAAGTATGCAGTAATAACATTATACACTGAGGAAGTATGTAGTATATACTGATGTATGTAGTATACATCATATAGTGGGCTGATATGCAGTATGTAGTATATACTGAGGCAGTACGTTATATACGTTATACGTACAATGGGATGATATGCAGTAAATAAAGAGTGAGTATGCTGTTTTGGTGTTATATAATATTCTGGTTGTGTGTGTGTGTGTGTTCCAGCCCAGTAACGAGGCTGGAGGAAGTTAGTGCTCCCTCGATGGACCCATTAACGGCATGAGAAACATCAGAAAGACCGGGCAGCTTTCACTAACAAGACTTTTGTTTTGTGATTTCCCATTCCTGATCACACACACACACACACACACACACACACACACACACACACACACACACACAAATCCGAGAAACCAGAACCTGGATCAGGACCAAATCAGAGATGGTTTCAGGATGCCCTAACATATCAGATTTCTCAGTCTGAGATCTGTAGGATGTTCTGCATCGATATGAGATTTAATATCACAGGTTGTGTTGCAAACCACCAACTGTACTCAAAAGTACGTCAATTTAACAAGGCCATAATCACAGTATACATTCAGATATTCAGCTCACACTACAAACATCACCAGTGATCGGTGATCGGCTCAGTGAGATGCTCCTTCTGAGGCTTATCCATAAAACTGCGACTAATCAATGACGTTTATCATCTGCTATCTGATAGCAGACAAAATAAAACTAAATATCAGAGATACACAAACCAGAGACACATTCAAGCAATAGCAAGGACCACAGAGACAAAAGAGGAGCGATAAAGTCTACAATTACAAAATAATTACACCAAAGAACCAAAAAGTCGATATTTTTTGCCACTAATGGAGCCTCATACTAATGGATTTATAATATAGTAATTAAGATTCTGGGTAGGAATGTCAGGGTTGTCCTGATATTTTCCTCACAGCCATAAAAGAACCAGTTTGGTGTTTGTTGTCAGTGATGATAATGATTTGATAAAGGTGTTTGATATTAAAATATGAAAATTAGCACCACAGAGTCAAATATAAGGTTCTAATTTAATGAACCCGAGCTGATACGTGCTGGTGACAGATCACTGTATAGCAAAGCTTTTAAATCTTAATGATTACTGATATAAATAGAAAATAAAATAGGACCCACACTAGAACCTTGGGGCACACTCTTATTCATTATGTGTGCCACAGGTTGAATCTACAGTCCTGTCCACTCGTGTCCACTCAGGACGCAATTAATGCACATATAATGATGGAGCTGATTTTTTTCTTTGACAGGAAGTCATTTTCTCCGGCTAACGAGCCTCAGTGATGAGCGAATGCGGTCGGGATGAAATTAAACCCACGTGAATTATCTTCGCGTCTCAGACGCGGCGCTTCACTTATTCAATCAGCGCGGAGGAAAGAACCAGGCTGAAACAAATGAAATGAAATTAAAGACAATCAGAGGGTTTAAGAATCACATTATTTTACCCATAAAACCTCGTAACGGGACAGCAGCCGCGGCGAGAGACCAGGCTCCAGTTTCGGACCGCCGCGTTTTCTGCTCCTCACTGTTTGTCTACGAGTCCCATTAGAGCTCCTGATGGATGGGGTCTGAGGCTCGGAGGGTAATCTGATATTCAGGGTGTGTTTTACTCTCACTATAAAAACCTGATTCACCCAAAACCAGAAGCAAAGCAACAGAACTCAACAGAACTCAACAGATCTGAACAGAACTTATCAGAACCGACTCTTCAGTTAAAGGTAAGAACTGTATTATTTTATACTTTTACCTCATGCTAATGTGATTCCTCTCTGATGATATTTATACCTTTAAACTTTTAAAATGTACTTTCTGAATATTTTGCTATATTTATAATAAAAATAATATGTTAAGATATATAATATAGATGATTTATCACATACAGGTCACAACATTAGTACTAAAGAAAAAAAATGAAAATATAATGTGTGTAATAAACGTCATTTTTTAACTACATAGTAGAGTAGAGAAAAAATAAAAACAAAGAATTTATTTATTTACAAATATATTTTTTAATTATGAGTGTACAAATATGGCATGTAAAGATAAACAGAATAAAAACTGATGCAAAACACAATTTATTTTATATAGAAATTTAGCAAAGCACAAACACTAACTGTGCTCGGGAAGTTTATTATTGAATATTTTTTTAAACAATGCATTTAAAGGTGCACTGGTCTGTGTGTCGGTGGCCCGGTGGGTAGCACTGTCGCCTCACAGCAAGAAGGTCCTGGGTTCGATCCCCAGGCGGGGAGGTCCGGGTCCTCTCTGTGTGGAGTTTGCATGTTCTCCCCGTGTCTGCGTGGGTTTCCTCCCACAGTCCAAAAACATGCAGTCAGGTTAATTGGAGACACTGAATTGCCCTATAGGTGTGTATGTGTGTGTGTGTGTGTGTGTGCCCTGCGATGGACTGGCGCCCGGTCCAGGGTGTTACTGTGTGCCTTACGCCCACAGATAGGCTCCAGCACCCCCCGTGACCCTGACTGGATAAGCGGTTAAGAAAGTGAGTGAGTGGTCTGTGTGTAATAGTTCCATACAGTGTGTGTGATGTGTGTGTGATGTGTGTGTGTGTGTGTGTGTGTGTGTGTCCAGGTTCGAGTCGTAGTGCTTTCCCGAGCTCCTGATCCTGATGGACGTGGACAGAAACCACTACATGTCCACTAACATCTTTGAGGTCTCATTAAATTCCATTAAAACCAGTATAATCTCATTTTGTTGTGCTGGTGTTGGGCCTGCACGTGTAAGCTGGATGTTTGGTGGTTTGGTTGTTGTTGCAGTGGGCACTGGATGGTGACGCGGCGGCTCTGAAGTGCCACTCAGACAGTCTGAAGGTGACAGACGATGGTGGTGCCACCCCGCTTCACTACGCCGCCTCGAAAGGTCACATCCGCATCATCAGACTCATCATGCAGATCGCCGGCGCACACGGTACGATTCACAAATATTATAAATGTATTTCAATCATTTATTTTTACTTTAAACTTTGTAAATATGAAGTTAAATGTTTTTATGAGTGAGTGAGTAAATGACTGAATTAAATGTTCTACTGTTTCTGATGCCAGAGCCACTGTGACCCTGACCACCCCTGTTGTGCTGTGTGTGTAGAGCTGGACGTGGTGGACGATGATGGGAACACGGCTCTTCACTGGGCCGTTCAGCAGGATCAGTGTGGAAGCTGCTCGGCTCTCCTCGATCTCGGGGCGAATCCCAACGTCCTGAATAAATCCTCGTTCTCGCCCCTGCACCTCGCCGTCAAACTCAAGTACAACCACATCGTCGAGGTAACGCAAACCAATAACAAGGGAGGGAGGGTGTGTCGGGAGAATATACCTCCTTATACACCATCAGGGTCTCCAGCAGAGAAAGAGAAACTGGCTACGATACACTGGGAGATGGGCAGGGTGGATATGGTTGCAGAATTATGCCCTTCTGCCTTGCCATTCTTGGTATGTGAGCTCTGGTTCGTTTTATATAAATAAAACATTCAGCGTTTGTTTTTTTTTGGCACAGGAGCTCCTCTCAAACAGTCAGACGGTCGCTAATCTGGAGGGAGATTTGGGAAACACTCCGGTAAATCTGGCAGCTTTAGGGGACAACCATGAAGCGCTGTGCATACTGGTAAACACGACCTCTCAGATTAGGTTAACCTCTGGTAAACTGGCGTATTCGAGCGGGCTCTGAACCCATCACCTTCTTTCCAGCTCAGGAACGGCGCCAAACTGTGTCAGCAGAACAAGCTGGGTCACTTCCCCATCCACTCCGCCGCCTTCGCTGGAGCCAAGAGGTCCATGGAGGTGCTCCTCCGAAAAGGTCTCAGATGATCTTCAATGATCCTCATTATAATGGTTTATAAGATCAGAACCTCCCCACTGAGTCTGTGATTTTGGAACAGGGGAGGAGATCGGCGTTCCCCCCGAGAGGCACATCAACTACCTGGACAAGTCCAGCTGCAGTCCTCTACATCTGGCTGTACACGGAGGGAACCTCGACGTCATCCAGCTGTGTATCGCCTGTGGAGCCAAAATCGACCAGCACCAGGTTTAAACCTCAAAAAATCATTAATATTTATTATTATCAAATCTAGCATCAATGCTAGTAAATAATAAACGTTCTGATGGAATTTATCATCATCGTCGTTGTTTTTTTTCTTCCGTCCCTCAGTGTGATAAATCCACGGCGCTGCATTTCGCCTGCACCCAGGGCGCCACGCCGGCGGTGAAGATCATGCTGAGGGCGTACGACAGAGTGCTAGACATCGTCAACATCACCGACGGAGCCAACCAGACGCCGCTCCATAAGTATTGAGACAGAACTCTGCATGAACGGTTTCATCTAGCCGAAGGTTTTAACCATCTATTGACGCTTGTTGTCTTGTTGATGTTTGCAGGGCGACGATTTTCGATCACTGTGAGCTGGCGGAGTTCCTGATCTCACAGGTAACCGAACTCCACTGTGTAGCGCATCTATAACCTGTAACATATAGGATTTTTATAGGATTATTATATTACAACATAAAACAGAGCACTACGTATAATTACAGAGAATATTGGGACAGTGGGAGCCTAGTAGGTGGGGCTTTGGGCTATCAACTGAGAGGTTGAGAGTTTGAATCCCAGCTCTTCTATGCAGCCACTGGTGGGCCCTTGAGCAGGGCCCTTAACCCTCTCAGATCCAAGGGTGCCATACAATATCTGATCCTGCGCTCTGTATAAGCTGTATATATGACAAATAAAGGCATTCTATCTATCTATAATATTACAGGCTGTTGTAGCCTAGCGGTTAAGGTACTGAACCAGTAATCAAAAGGTCGCTGGTTTAAGCCCCACTACTGCCAGGTTGCCACTGTTGTAAACATAAAAAATGCTATGTACGCAGAGCAGTCTTATTGCGCTAGCTCTCAAGCTCTGAGACTCGACCCCAGGACCAACAACTTTCAGACCCTGGGTTGTGACCCTTAGGTGGGTCACGAGCCGAAAAAAAGGATTGCAGAGATTGCAAAGGATGAGAGAAATAATAATAATGATAGAAACTTGTACACGAACATCCTTCTGGAGGCTTTATGTTACATCTTGTAAAACACAGTGGGAACAGATGCAAAATCATGGACAAAATGTGCGTGGCTTGAAAAGAAGTTTGCAAAACCCTGAACTACACACTCGGAGAAGAGAGCGGGTGCTAGTCTGCAGATTTTATTTAATTTACATTTTTTAAATTTGATTAACCTCGCTGCTCCAGTTTTTCTGTTTATTATAAGTAAGGCAGATTTTTTTTCCCAGCATGCTTTGCACCTCCTTGTTGTGCTTTCAGGGTGCGGACGTCAACTTCACCGACTGTAAAGGCCACTCGCCGCTGCTGCTGGCTACCAGCTGTGGTGCGTGGAAGACCGTGAACCTGCTCCTGTCCCGCGGTAACTCCGGGCTTTTTTACTGACGGTTCCTCATGTGGTGGAACCTGGAGGATCTTTATCTGGTTGTGATTTCTGGTTTCAGGTGCTGATCTGATGGTGAAGGATAAATCCGGCTGTAACTTCCTGCACCTCACCATCCTGCAGCCTCGGGGTCTAAGGAACCTTCCAGCTGAAGTTCTGCAGGTCGTTCATGCTTTCTGTAAAGCTCCGTCACTCTTATTAGGGTCTTTATTGATGTTTTAGCTTCAGAACTGGTCAGAACCGGTGAAGCTGCTCAGATTTTCAGACGTTTGGTCAGTCCGAGCCGTGATGATGAGCATGGTTTCCACATGGTGAGGTTTTACTTCCATCTAGTGCTGAACCAAAGCACTGACACGGTGACCGACTCACCTCAGAACAGTGTAGTGGTTTCTTTGAGGGTTTCTCCTCTAAAGCATCGGTTCTTAACCATTGAAGCCAAAAGTGACCAGCTCCACCCACCTGAAGGCTCTTGTTAAACCTCATTCTGTAGGCGCTTAGGTGTTTGAATCTCAGCTCTGCTACCAGTCGGCTGGGCGCCCCCTAGTGCCTGAGCAGAGAAAATCATACACTAGTCTGCTGGGAGGGAAAAGACCAGACTAAAAAAATAAAGTGGACGCTGTGTAAGGACCCTGGTTAGTAGCCTGATGCGCCTGTACAGAAGTGGAGGAACGTGGAGATCAGCGCATGACTCTCCGTGTGCAAGACCGACCTCACACGCCGATCCACCGAAGTACGAGGGGATAAGAAGGGGTTGGTGGAGTGCACATGTGTCGGAGGGAGGGCGTGTCAGGAGAATATACCCTCCTCGTACACCATCGGGGTCTCCAGCAACAGGAGGCTGATTGGCTACGATAAACTCAAGGACTCAAGGAAGACAAGCATCAAAGCTTTGTTTAACTTGCACCTCTTTAGTGGAATGAATTCCTCCTCAGTCTTTTAATAAATATATAATAAACATATTTTATTGCTTCTGTCCACAGCACGAGCGAGTGAGAGACCTCCTGAACGATGAAGATTCGGAGGGTTGTACCCCTCTGCACTACGCCTGCAGGCTGGGGATTCCAGAGTCAGTGAAGAACATGCTGGGCCTGGAGGTCTCGCTCGACCAGAAGTCCAAACAGAAGAAATCAGCGCTGCACTTCGCAGCCGAGTGAGTGAACCCACGATCGTTTACCATGTGTAGCGCTGAAATTATATAAGCGCAAAAATATGTGGACACCTGAAAGCTGCCAGATTTACCAGAGTGTTTCCCAAATCTCCCTCCAGATTAGTGAACGTCTGGATGTTAGTCAGGAATTACTGTTCCAAAAAAACAACAACACTTATTTATATTAAATGAGCCAGAACTCACATGACAGGAATGGCAAGGCAGAAGGGCATAATTCTGCAACCATATCCACCCTGCCCATCTCCCAAATTATTGTAGTTCCACTTTCTCTGCTGGAGACCCTGATGCTGTACGAGGAGGGAATATTCTCCTGACACGCCCTCCCTCGGACACGTCTTCTTATACGTGATCTCCACGTTCCTCCACTTCTGTACAGGTGCCTCGGGCTACTAACCAGGGTCCTTACACAACGTCCAAGACCACGCCCACTTTTTAGTCCCGTCTTTCTCCACCCAGCAGACTAGCAGCCGATTGTTTCTGCTATAGGCACTAGGGGGCGCCCAGCTGACCGGTAGCAGCGCTGAGATTCTTCTGGAATCTTGATCTCCATGTCTCTCACTTTTCCAGGTACGGCAGGATCAACACGTGCCACCGACTCCTGGAGACCATGACGGACACCCGACTGCTGAACGAGGGCGACGAGAAGGGCATGACCCCGCTACACCTGGCATCGCGTGGCGGCCACGTCAAAGTGGTTGAGCTTCTCCTTCGAAAAGGGGCTCTGTTCCACAGGTACGAATCTTGAGTAGGGGCCCCAAAGGCTCCTGGAACTCCAGGGTCTGGTTCCAGATCTCCTCTGATACACCTCACACGTATTCCAATAAGTCTGTAGAGACAGGATGTATAAATGGTGGTGACTTCTCTGTGCCCATATACACAGGGTTAGATTGACTCCACTTATTAAAATGACATGGAACAGTGGTCTCTTTGACTAGGTTAGGAAAAAAGCCCCTCCTCCTTGCCCCCTTGATCGAGGGACAGGGTCTGACAGCTTCCTCCATGCTGGCGCCTCGACCACACCAGCGACGAGGAACCCTGTTTAGCCATAGTAGCGCCCCCTACAGGCTCACAGCCAATCGTGTGTCCGTGTAGGAGCCCGGCCGGCTGATAGCACAGCTGAGACTCAAATTCAAAGCTTAAGGGCTCAAGATCTCAGCACTGGTGTGCTAACGTGTTCTACACTTGCGCCACTTGTTTGAGGATTTAAACTCACAACCTTCTGGTTGCAGGTTCGAATCCCTTACCCTAACGCTTCTGTGTGCTTGTGTGTGCAGCGATTATAAAGGCTGGTCGTGTTTGCATCACGCCGCGGCTGAGGGATTCACACAGACCATGGAGAGATTACTCGTCTCCGACATCAAGCTTCTGGATAAAACCGACACGGAGGGAGTAGGTTCCAATCCCTTCTGTACCTTCTGTTTTATCTTCTGTCATAGCCAAAAGTATGTGGACACCCCTGTCAGTGAGGTTTGGTGTGGAGGAACCTCAGCCACAGAACGTCGAAGGCGAGTCCGGCCTGCTGGTGCAACATCACTGCCTGGCGTAACGAGCACTGATTCCCACAGGCGTGGTCCAGAATCTTGAGGAGAGCTTTCTCAGAAGTAAAAGAAGTGACAGGGTTAGTGCAGGGGTTTTTAAAGCGACCCATCAAATCTCGGCTCTGCTACCGGTGGGCTGGGCGCCATCTACCGGGCACAACTAAATCAATTGAAGCACAGGCAAAAAAGAAGGGGCCTCCTTGTCTTTGAAGTGTGTCTGTGGGAATTTGTGCCCGTTCACAAGTACAAAACATGACAGCATTTATATGGCTGGACTCTGATTGATCAGTGGATGTTCCGGTTCTTCCCAGAGCTGTTAAGTGGGGCTGAGATCAGAGCTCTGTGCAGGACACTGGAGCTTCTTCATGTCTTTATAGAGCTCGCTCATGCTGGAACAGGAAAGGGCCTTCCCTAAACTGTTGCTGCAAAGTCAAAAGCATATCATTTTTGCCTGGAGCAGGTGGATCTACCCTCCTCAAACGCAATCGCTAAATCAGGAGAAAAGGGAAAAAATGCAGAAATTTTTTTTTTGTGGCAATCTGGTCCCACTCTGGTTTACGAGATGTACGGTAAAGCCTCCACAGGGGGGCGCTCATGTACAAGTGTTTATGTGTAAAATTTCTTTATTTAATTATTAGTACCTATTTTTGGGATGGGGAGATGACTCAGGATAGGATGTCCGTCCAGTTTACGATCAGGTGTCCACATACTTTTGGGCCGGCAGCATCAGGACGCCCCGCACGCTGCTCTGTAAACGCCGTGATTAAAACTGTGTTGACGTCACCGTGGTGCATTCTGGGATGTGTGTTTAAGAACACGGCGCTGCACTTGGCGGCGAGAGCCGGACACGTCACCGCCGTCCAGCTGCTGCTGCTGAGAGGAGCTCAGATCCTGCTGAACTGGAGCGAGGCGTCGTTCCTGCACGAGGCCGTGCACAACTACAGGAAGGAGGTCGCCATCGCCGTCATCGACAGCGACAGGTCAGAGTCCCATCATGCACCTCATCAGACACGCCCATCTCATCCTTACATCCACCTCGCCCCTAATGCACCCCTGATTATGTTAGACATATCCTAATGATATCAGTATTGTTAGTAATGTTAGTTCTTCACTGGCTTCCCCCCTTTTTCACCCAGTTCAGTCGTAGCCAATCGGAGCTTAGTCTCTTTTGCTGCTAATGCCACGCCCAACCCGGTCGAGAGGGTCGAGGGTGTCGGGCTCCCTCTCCAACATAGACAAGAGTCGGCTCTGTAATCAGCAGCCTCCCGACAATCTTCTCACAAGGCTTTGAAGTGTGTCTGTGGGGATTTGTGCTTGTGTGTCTGTAGGTGTGTGGAGGCCGTCACCACGTTTAAGGTGCGCTCAGCTAAACGCTGCATCGTTATGGACATGATCGAGTTCCTGCCTGAATGTTTCAAGGTGAGAAAATATTTTATATTTCAGTAAATAAATCAGTTTATCCTGGTCAGGGTTTCAGTGGGCTTGGTTTTATCGGGTAACACTGGGACACCCCGGGGACAGGGTGCCAATCCATCGCAGGGAACTTTCTGCCACTTAGTGGATGCTTTAATTCAAGACAATAGAGGCCTAGTGGTTAAGGTACTGGACTAGTAATCAAAAGGTCGCTTGTTCAAGCCCCACCACTGCCAGGTTGCCACTGTTGGGCCCTTGAGCAAGGCCCTTAACCCCTTAATTGCTGAGATTGTATAATGTCACAATACTGTAAGTCGCTTCTGATAAAAGTATTCACTAATCAATCAACCGGTCCAATACCTTCATTTTTTACCAATTTACCAGTTTAGTCGTAGCCAGTTCCTCTTCCTCTGCTGGAGACCCTGATGGTGTATGAGGAGGGTATATTCTCCTGACACGCCCTCCCTTTGACACAAGCCCTTCTTGTTCGTGAGGTCGGTCTCGCGCACGGAGAGTCACGCGCTGATCTCCACGTTCCTCCACTTCTTTTCCCACCCGGTAGACTAGCGGCCGATCTTGCCTGCTGCGGGCACTAGGGGGGCATCCAGCCGACCGGTAGCAGAGCTGAGATTCGAACTCTGAGAGCCCAGTCCCTGCTGAACCTAAACGTACGATTTTCTTCTTTAGCATCTGCTGGACACGTGCATCAAAGAATCAGATAAAGACGTGAACTCCTGCGACTACTACGTATGTTTTTATAACCAGTATATAATAAAATAAACCGATTATTCTGACCCGGGGTTTAATTCTGACCCGGGGTTTAATTCTGACTCTCTGCTCTGACCACTACAGCTGGAGTATAACTTCCAGTGGCTCCAGCAGCCCATTCAATACGCCAAGAAGAGCGAGAACAAAGAGAAGAACGGCATCTACAAACCTCTGGTCGCCCTGAACGTGAGTGTGACAGCACACACAGCGATCCTGATCATGTCTGCGTTTACTGTGAGTGACCAATAAGTGACCGAGTGCTTCTTCTCTGTTCAGGCCATGGTGGAGTTTAATCGCGTGGAGCTGCTGACCCATCCGCTCTGCAAGAAATACCTGGAGATGAAATGGTCAGGAACATCTGAGGGTTTTAGACGCGACTCTGATTTGATGTTAAAATTTTATTATCATTAAAATATTCGACTTTGAAGTGCTGAGGCGTTTTAGCGATGTAGAATCCCAGCAGCACATCGTTTGTGGTTTGATGGGAACCTTTCAATCCATCTCAGATTAATCGGACCTTAAATCCAACCCTAAACCCCTTAACCCTAAACCCTAACCCTTAACTCTAAACACTTAACTCTAAACCTCTAACCCTAAATCCTAGCCATAACCCCTTTATCCTAACCCCAGCCCTAACCCTAAGCCCCAACCCTTAACTCTAAAACCCTAACTGTAACCCTAACCCTAAACATCTAACCCTAAATCCTAGGTGTAACCCTAAACCCCTAACCCTAACCCCTTTATCCTAACTCCAGCCCTAAACCCCTAACCCAACCCTTAACTCTAAACCTCTAACCCTATCACTAAATCCTAGCCGTAACCCCTTTATCCTAACCCCAGCCCTAACCCTAAACCCCAACCCTTCAGTCTAAAACCATACCTTACCCATAACCCTAAGCTCATAACCCCTAACCCTAATCCTAAACCCCTAACCCTTAACCACAACATCTAACTTAAACTTAAGCCCTTAACCCTAGATTTTTTTCTGCATCCTAATTTGCAAGTTTGGAAAACCCCTCTCAGTTTATCTTATCCATACTTATACTTATACCATAATGACCAGAAGTGAGTCTGAAGGAGAAAAACAACAACACTGTACCTGCTGTGAAGTACGGTGGTGGCAGTGTTTCACTCTGGGCTGTTTTGCTGCCAAGTGGAACTGGTTCATTTTCACGTGTTGTGAACTCAGGAACTCTGAGTATATTAAAGGTAGATAATACAGGTACAGTATATATAACTGTGTATAGTATCTAAGATTAGAAACTTGGTCTCTGCAGGCACGCGTACGGAGTGAAAGCTCACCTGCTGAACATGACCATCTACACACTGGGGGTTTTACCTCTCACCTACCTGATCGTCAAACTGCGGCCCAATCTCACCGTGAACCAGAACGTCACCTCCATCAATATGATGACCACCACACTGGACAAGGTACTCCAGCACCCTAATACACTAACCCTAAACTCCAACCCTAACACACTAACCCTAACCCTAGCATGATGACCACCACACTGGACAAGGTACTTCAGAATAAATAATATTTCCTGAACCCAACCCTAAACCTTAATTCCAACCCCAACCCTAACCCTAAACCCAACCCTAGTCCTTAATTCCAACCCTAACCCTTAACCCTGAACCCAACCCTAAACCTTAATTCCAACTCCAACCTTAATCCCAAACCCAACCCTAGACTTTAACCCACACTAACCCTAACCCAGTATAACCTTAACCCTAACACACCCTAACCTCTTAACCCTCACCCTAAACCTTAACCCCAACCCTAACATCCAACACTAACCACCTAACCCAAACACCAACCCTAAACCCAAACCCGACACATCCTAACTCTAAACCCTAACTTTAACCCTTAACCCTAAACCTGTAACTCCTAACTCTTAACCCCAACCCACTCCAACCCTAATTCTAGACTCTCTCGTTCCTCTCAGAATGATGTTAGTAAAACAGGACTGACTGTATCTCCCTGCTGTAGGAATGAGAATCGTTTTCTCTGTTCTCCGTTCACAGCAGTGTTACGCCATCACGAGCTGCATGTTCCTGGTCTTCACCATGAACCTGTACGCGGTGGGTAAGGAGCTGGTGCAGATGGGGCAGCAGGTACGGTTATGAGCTTTCACACTGGTGTACTGATTTACACCCCACACACCCTGAAGTTTTGGTTTCTGTGCTGCAGAGACTGAAGTACCTGTGGGATAAGTCTAATCTGATGGACTGGGCGTCGGCCGTCTGCTCTCTGCTGTTCGTGGTTCCTCTGCTGCTGAACGTGAAGGAATCGTGGCACTGGCCGGCGGGCGCGTTGGCATCTCTGGCATCCTGGGTCAACCTGCTGCTCTACCTACAGAGGTACGTCTACACCCCACTGGTACACGTTTATTTTGCTCTTCAAAAATAGTTTTTTTTATAAGGGGTTCAAACACTTTTATTTCTGCATTTTCTCCCTTTTATTGAAGCCAATTACTCTACTCCACTACTCCACTCTACTCCAACCCTTAACCCCAACCCTAACCCTAAACTCTAACCCTAACCCTTTACCACAACCCTAACCCAAACATCAAGCCCCTTATCCCAACCCTCGCCCACGTCACCCAAGTTGGCGGCACTACAGTCAGTCACATGGACAGTATTATATTACGTTGTTTGAAATTGTTTGGAGTCATGTTTGAGGTTTTGGGTGTTTCTGTTTTGCTGTGTGCAGGTTCGAGAGGTTTGGGATCTATGTGGTGATGTTCCGTGAGATCTGCAGCACTCTGCTGAGCATCATCCTGATATTCGTTTATCTCATCCTGGCCTTCGCCTTGGCCTTCTACGCTCTGATGATCGATCAGGTGGGTTTGAGCAAACAGATGAGAATTAAGCTCCGTGGTTGTGTGTCCACATATTATCGGTCATATATTGTTTAGTCATTGGAGTCAGTGCGAATATGAGACGTTGTTGTGGTTTGAGACGTATCCGTTCCCGTCCGCAGAGGAACTTCGGTGGGATGTTCCTCTCGCTGATGCAGACCTTCGTCATGATGGCGGGCGAGATCAACTACCAGGACACCTTCCTGAAGCCCTACATGACCAATAAGCTGGCCTTCCCCGTCCTGACATACAGCATCTTCATCTGGTTCGTCCTGCTGGTGCCCATCCTGCTCATGAACCTGCTGGTAAGCTCCACGAGACCGCCGGCCGCGCACGCTACATCAGAAACGTTAGCGTCCGTCCATCCGTTCTGAACGCCGTGTGCTCGCTTGTAGATCGGATTGGCCGTCGGCGACATCGCGGAGGTGCAGAACAAC
Organism: Trichomycterus rosablanca; assembly: GCF_030014385.1. Classification (NCBI taxonomy): domain Eukaryota; kingdom Metazoa; phylum Chordata; class Actinopteri; order Siluriformes; family Trichomycteridae; genus Trichomycterus; species Trichomycterus rosablanca. Next base: position 579,367 of record NC_086012.1, read on the forward strand.
GCCTGCCTGAAGCAAATCGCCATGCAGGTAAATATGGAACCCTTCAAGGCCTTCCCCAAACTGTTCATTTACATGACCGATTTACTATCTTTTGCATTTTTTGTCATATCCACTTCCCCAATTGTAACTTCCCCCACCCATTTAAACAAGCGTGGGTGCGGCCAGGACCTGAAGATCTGGGTTCGATCCTGTCATTAAATCAGTCTGTGAAACAGTTGGCATGTGTCACTGTGTCCCAAAACGTGCAGAAGGTGGAGTGGCTGCTCTATATTTACCCCTAGGTGTAACCGTGCGTGTTAGCCCTCGTGTCCGGTGTTTCCGGGTGCCGCCGGACCCCGCCCGGGATGAATAACCTGTACAGTAAATCATTCGCTCCACAGATCGAGCTCCACACCAATCTGGAGGAGCGTTTACCCTACTGGTTCATGAAGAGGGTGGATCAGGTGACGGTTCGGGAGTATCCCAACAAGTGCTGCCCGAGAAAGGTAACGGTCACACCCACGTCCACCGAAACTGTCTGTGTGTGGAGCCGGGCGGCGCCTGACTGCTGGTGTGTGTTCTGTGTGGTCAGAAATCGATGGCGTGCAGACAGAAGGTGATGAAAGCCAGAGCTCGTCTCAACCCCAACTCACACCAGTCCACGCCCATCGAGTGGGAGCTCACCAAACAGAAGTACAGGTACGAACCGGACGGTCGGGAAAACCCCGGGAATCACCGTAAACATCAAACCATCCAGATGATCGGTTTGGGACCACGGCTGGGGATTGGTTGATGTTTGGTTGATGTTGAACGTGTTCCTCCACTTGAGGTTCACTCGTGCACAGCGGTTAAGGTGCTGGCCTAGTAATGTAATCGGAATGCTGTTGGTTCAAGCCACACAGACTGTCGGGCTCCTGAGCAAGGCCCTCGACCCTCGAATGTCAAATCATAAATCGCTTTAAATAGAGGCGCCTCCTAAAGGCATCAGATGTAAACGTTAAATGCGACACCGGCACCGCTGATTCTCTGTGGTGGGGCGCTGGCGTATTGGACCGCTGTGCCACCTGAGCGCCACACCATATTTATTTATTTTAAATATAAAACAAAAATGCTGTTTAAGGCAAGAAACAAACTCGATTTCACACGTCATTCTCTTTCAAACCGAGTCAGAACAGGAGCTGAATGGAGCAGGTTGAGTGTGTTTATCTCCGCTCTGTCATGGCACTTGATGCAGTGTGTGTGTGTGTGTGTGTGTGTGTTAGATTGAAGGAGATGTGCGACTCGATGGAGAAGCAAAACAACCTGCTGAAGCTCATCGTACAGAAGATGGAGATCAGCTCCGAGGCGGAGGAATGTGACGGGCCGCCCATCCGGCACGCCGGCAAACTCCACAGCAGGAGCAAGTGGGGGCCCCTGCTGCGGGCTGTTACTGCCAGGAAGAAGTGATCGCACCGGGCACAATTACTGCCATGCTAATCTTGTTTTATTGGAGTGTGTGTGTGTGTGTGTGTGATGCCGAGATGTATCATCATGTACCATCGTGTGCAGCGTTTCTGGGTGGTGCCGGACCCACTGCGACCCTGTACAGGATGAAGTGATCAATGGAAATGAATGAATGAATGAAAGATGAATGAAAGGTCTGATTTATTGTAATGTGATATGAAGGAAATTACATCGAATGTTAAGCACAGTATGAACATTTAATGGTACCCCAATGTTGTAGACATGAATTGAACACCAAGGTGTGAGGGGGATTTGACCAAATCTCAGATGGGGGGGGGGGTCCTGCCATTCTAAAGTATTCCTACCATAGCAGCAGTAGATGGGAACGCTGAGGGATCCTCACATTACACAAAGCTATTGAGTGGAATCTGTTCATATATCATGTTTACATCAGTGTAATGGGTGGCGGCGTTTCGTGTATATCTGATTTCTGAAGTGATCGTGATTTTCTGCATTAGTTATTCAGCGCAGTAGAAAAATAGCAGCTCATAACCACATTTATTCATACAGAACGACACACGAGGGTAACAGATTCACACTTTTTTTTCTGAGCTTGTCTGAGGTGATTTTTCTAATGCAAAGGAAATAATATTTTATTTTATTATACAATCTGTTTTCACCAGATATTCAGATTGGTTTCTACCAAACCAAAAACAAAGAGTCAGTTTGTCACGCGCGTCTAATAAACACACAAAAGATTTTTAACCTCTACAAACAAAAGCAAAAACTCCAAACACAAATATAAAGAGAAATGATGAATAATAATAAACTCCGATATGATTCTATTATTATTATTGTTACGCTCCGGTCCGCTGCGGGTGTGGCCGGCGCTAGAGCGCTCACGACTCTTTGGATTTTTTTGTCTCCCCCTTCTGAGCTTGTTTCTTCCTCTTGACTCCGTTGTGATCTGAAGAGAAACAAATTTGTGGTACAAAAATGCAACAAACGAGAAGAAAAATCCTGAACGGCACTAAAGAACTGAAGGGCGAGACACTAAATCAGAGGTCCCCAATCACCGGGCCGTGGGCCAGTACCGGTCCGTGGGTCATTCATTACCGGGCCGCACAGAAAGAATAAATATTTAGAGACGTTACAAGAGCAATTACATTTCCAAAACTCTTCGGGTGTTATTGTCTCTTATCACCACTAGGTGGGAGCAGCGTCTCGTTGCAGTGTAAAAAGCTCAGGATTCACACTGATCTTCCATTCTATAGTTCTTCTAAATTAAATCCTGCCGCCCCCGGTCCGTGGTGCAAAAAAGGTTGGGGATCGCTGCTCTAAATCATCGATCCAGTCTAGATGTACATTATATGTCCAAAAGTATCAGGACACCCATTTTAATGATTCAATTAATGCGTTTTAACCACAACACAAATACTGTCAATGGTTGACTGAATGGGCACAAATTCCCACAGACATGTTTCAAAGCCTTGTAAGAAGTCTCCCAGAAAAGCATATTTACTCTACACAGTCACTACATTTTAATACTAGCTGGTTTTGCTCTGGTGTCTTGATACTTTCTGACCCTATAATGTACCGTAATGCTTTTTTTAATGGCACTCTGGCGACATCTGGCGGCCAAACGATCTCAGCGCACTTTCAATCACAGGACCGCATTACTTCTTCTGTATTCCTCCGCCGCTCTTCTCAAGGCAAACAGTAGTAGAAGATAGATCCCATCAGGCTGTTCATCCTTCACACACGACGACTGTCTGTGTCTGTCCAGCAACCGACGCACCACCCGGTCATTAATACAGGCTGATTTTTAGTTATATACTTATTATTATTATTATTATTATTTTTGTGCATGCGCTGTGTTGCACTTTAACTGCTTCTGAACTTAAACAGTACGAACGATCATAATATTTCAAGCAACACCTTCACATGTGGCCAAAAATATGTGGACACCAGACCGTGAGTTTGCTGAATATGCCGTTCCAAAACCATGAGCACTGATATGTAGTGACCCCCTCCATTCCCTCTCCGGCACGACTTTCCACAAGATTTTGGTGTGTGTGTGTTGAAATTTGTGCCCAAATGTTGTCTGGCGGAACTCACAATGGTAAAGGCGTCCACATTCTTTTGGTCATTTGTGCTGCGTGTCATTTCAACAACAAATCTATAAATAAAGAGAATAAATTCTAACCTTTAGCTGCTGATTCTCGTTCTCTCTGGGCGGAGTGAGAGTGGGCGGGGTGTGAGTGGGTGGAGTAGTAGGAGGAAGAGGAGGAGCCAGGAAGCAACCTGTTCCGTGATCGCTCCTCTCGACCCAAATCGTGGGCCTCTCCTAAAGACAGGGGCGGGGCATGATATGAGGGGCGGGGCATGCTTGGAGGACCAAAACAAAAAACTCGTATGGATTTTATGGTAGAACCTCAGAAGACGTTACATGAAGCACACGCAGAAGTGATTAGCTCACGCTCACACACACACACACACTACAAGGGTTCAGTCATTTACTAAGCAGCTGAGGCGCATCAGGACCCCACGTGAGGAATTCTGGGTGTGAAAACAGCCCACTACTGTCTGTGTTTTCTTCTACCACTAGTGTCAGTGCCTCAGCCAGGCAGTAGGGGTCACTGCTGCAGTGATTGTTGTTAATGAGCTCGGGGGGTGGGGGGGTGGGGGGTGTCAGTTATCAGTGAATGTAGATCTGAGTCGAGGTTTAAGCTTCTGCTTCATGTGTGTATCCAGGACCAGGATGAATAAATAAATGATGAATAAATAAATGATGAATAAATATATGGTGAATAAATGATGAATAAATAAATGATGAATAAATAAATGATGAATAAATAAATGATGAATAAATAAATGATGAATAAATATATGGTGGATTAATGGTGAATAAATAAATGATGAATAAATAAATGATAAATAAATATATGGTGAATAAATGATGAATAAATAAATGATGAATAAATAAATGATGAATAAATAAATGATAAATAAATATATGGTGAATAAATGATGAATAAATAAATGATGAATAAATAAATGATAAATAAATATATGGTGAATAAATGATGAATAAATAAATGATGAATAAATAAATGAATAAATAAATGATAAATAAATATATGGTGAATAAATGATGAATAAATAAATGATGAATAAATAAATGATAAATAAATATATGGTGAACAAATGAATGAATAAATAAATGAATGAATAAATAAATGGTGAATAAATTAAGGATGAATGAATAATAAATGAATAAATGATGAATGAATGATGGATAAATAAACAATAGATGAATGAATGAATGAATGATTAATTGATCGCTTTATTAATCCCATAGGGAAAGTCAGTTATTACAGAATGAATGATGAATGGATGATGGATAAATGATGAATAATGGATGAATGATGGATGAATAAATAATGGATGAAAAATTGATGGATGATAGATTGATCACTTTATTTATCCCGTAGGGAAAGTCAGTTATTACAGAATGAATGATGGATGAATGAATGATGGATGAATGATGGATGGATGAATGAATGATGAATAAATAATGAATGAATGATGGACGGATGATGAATGAAGGAATATAATAACGTGTCTAAGCAGTGAGAAGACGTTAAACGCAGCGTTAGGTGATTTCTCGGTTAGTCTGAAGCAAGCGTGCAGGAACACACACCCCGCTGATCAGGTTACTGTTCATTCAGATTACCGTCAGAAAGCACACGCGCACACACACACACACACACACACACACACACACACACACACACACGGAAGCTGGCGCATCCTCAAAAAGGACGAAACTCACCTTTATTGGTTTTGAAATTTGCGTACAAAGTTCATTTCGAATCATTTGTGACTTTTACAATCGAGTCGAGCTTCGTCTCTCTCTCAGGTGTTTTAATAACATTAAGACTATAAACACAACTGCTGGCATACAAGTACCAATCAAAACACTCATTTAGGAACAGAAAAGAGGAGAAAATTGCATATCGGTACAATAATTCTATTATTCTACTAGTGTTACATCAGACAGGAACATCAGACCAGGTTTTTTTGTGTTTTTTTTTTTTTTTTTTTTTGTCCATAAAGCCACAGGGTTTCGTACTAAAATGTAATAAATCAAACTGAAGCGAACATGCCTGTGTGAAATGCACGACGCATTATTTTCTGCACTAGACTAACGCCGGTGTGCATTCAAGCAAAGTCCAACAAAGCAAAGTGCATCCGGAGGAGAGAAGATAAACAAAATACAAACTAACAAACAAAATAATAATAATAATAATAATAATAAGAAGAAGAAAAGGTTCATCCTAATATCACACCGTGGTCCCCAATAATATATTAGCACCCTTCACCAATACTGACGTTCTGCTTCATATAAATACGCTAACGGAACTCCAGACACGACAGAAATATGAACCGCCGAGGGACGGCGCTAACTCCGCTGCTGCGCGTGTGCTTACTTGTGTTCCAGTCGCAGGAACTGTTCCTTACCATTTACGGTTAGCGACTTTAACTGTCCGTCCTCCTCCACCTCCACCCGCTCCTGTCCGTTCTCCACGATCCTGTACGGGAACGACAACAGTGTGAGTTCAAATCTCGTCACCAGGGCGCTGAGCTCATTTATTCTTCTCCGTCTCTTTAATTCACGCAAATTCAGTCATATCCAATTACCCTCAGTCACCGGTACAACCCTCCACCGCTGACTGAGGCGCTGATAAGCGGATCAGCTTTGTGTACGGAGAGCCACACCCTGATCAGCATTATCCCTCGATCAGCCGGCAGAGGCCGTGATCGCACCAGTTATGAGGAACCCTGGTCCGGCTTTTTCCACCCTGTTGCTCATGTGGCCGCCCAGCCGAGCTGAGATTCCATACGATGGACTGGAGATCCCAGCTCTGGTGTGCTAGCGTGTTTTACCGCTGCGCCACCTGAGCGGCCTCGATTTCAGGGTTTTTTAGAATCGTGTTTTGGCTGCTTTACTCTTCCACGTCTTGGACGTTTTGACTAAGCGATTGCTAACTGAATTGCCGTAGGATCGCTAGGACGCCTCACAGTGCAGATTAACATTAAACTGCTGATTACACGGGAGGCGGCTCATTTCACGCCCGTGCATTAAGCAGGGCTTAGATACATACATACATATATATATAACGTTAAATGTATATGATTAATATTTTAATTTGAGAGCGTCCGTTACCTCTTTGTGGTGACTTTCCTGCCGTTGACGAATTTGGTGGAGGTGGACACGGAGCGGAAGTTGCCCATCCCGCTGCCCCCACCGCCGCCACCGCCGCCGCCGCCACCGCCCCCGCCGCCGCCGCCCCCGCCGCCGCCCCCGAACGAGGTGGAGGAGAAGGAGGTGAAACCGCCTCCACCGCCTAACTGGCTCATCTGGCCGAAGGAGCCGAAACCTGAAACAGAGAGGGGCATTACAGGATGCCGACGATCTTATGATCGCGTGTAAAAGTATCTGGACACCTGACTGTGAGCTTAACATCCCGTTTCAAATACACACAGTATTAAAATAAAAGCTCGTCACAAGACTGTGGGAATTTGTGCCCTTTCATTCAAAACATGACAGCATTTGTATGGCTGGACACCGACCGATCAAGATTCACGCTGATGTCTGACCTGCATCGAACGAAGAGAACGACGGGGCGAACGCGGGGAACCCGCCGAACCCCCCGAATCCTCCGAATCCACCGAAGAACGACCCGCCCGTCCGGCTCCTGCTCATCCCGCGATGATGATGATGATGATGATGCTGCCGCCGACTCCCGCTGAAGAAGAAATCGTCTCCGAACGGGTCGTCTCCTACAGCGGGACCACACAACCACTGGTAAACATCACAGATATTCCTGTTACCCACGATGCATCAGCCGTATCGACCCGGACGTGAGGATTCGAGTAAAGCCGAACGGATAGAAACACCGGGTACTTTTATTATCTCACATCACTCAGACAGTCGCATGGACTACCATGATGCTAACCAGGCGTTTACTTCATTATTAAAAACCTGTTGCATCGTGGGGCCGATACGGTGATCCGCTGAACTGTGAACCTGGCGCATCATTACACCCCCGATATGCAGAGCAGAGAACGTGTAGCTCACCAAAGAAATCAGCGAAGGGGTCGCGACCTCCAAAGAAATCCCTGAAGACGTCCTCCGGGTTACGGAACACGAACGATTCAAAGTGATCGCCGTTGTGGTAACGTCCTCCTGCTACAAGAAAACACAACAGGGGTTTAACAACATTCCTGAACATTCCGGACGTTCCTAATTATTCCTGACCGTTACTGGATGTTAGTATCTAATCCTGACCATTCTGAAACAGTTCTGAATAGAGATGGGACGATCGATCGGCTACGAATCGGTATCGGCCGATTTTTAATCAAAATATGCTATCGGCGATCGGCGATATTTCCTAAAAGTAGCCGATCCGATCGTGTGATATATAAAGACCACGTTAAGCTTAACAGCTCAATGGATCGATCCAGACTTTGAGCTACGAAGCACCAACCATCACATCACCATTCATCAACCATCGTACAGAAACCATCGTGAAAGCTCTTACGATGTAATTTTGCTGATTGTAATATTTACTTTAAAAAGATAATTCAACCCGGTCACATCTGAGTCGATTCTATCAGCACGTTATATAAACTCCTGGTTCACTTTGGTAAATCGTGAGCGGTTCTTACTTGTGATGTAGATGAGAACAGAAAACGTTACAGAGCCAATCAGAGGCAAAAGTTTATTCATTACCAAATTCGTTAGTTCAGGATCATCTGCTGAACTTTTAGCTCCTTAGATGGAACGAGTCTGACTCGGTTACAGATCTGTGGTAATATCGGTGTAATGAAGCTTTTTAATGTAAGAGAGTCACACAGAATGTTGTGTAGTAGCTGGTGTTTATTTAAAACCACGACATTTAATTAATAACAGTAAACACGGAGAGATAACCGAGAAGAGAAACTTACGCTTCACATAAAAACGAATCGACTCATGAATCAATGAATCACTTATAGCGATACTGTGAACAAAGCGTCTCTTCTAAAGGCACAAACACACACACACGCACGCACGCACGCACGCACGCACGCACGCACGCACGCGCGCGCTGCTCCGGTTTATCTTTACTGTGAGGCTCTTTTTAAGTTTATTTACTGCTAACCCCCCCCCCCCCTGAAAGGAGATCGGAATCGGTGCCAAAAACCCCGATCGGTCCATCTCTAGTTCTGAACCTTCCAAAACGTTCCTGAATCTTCCTGCGTTCCTTACCATTCCTGAACATTCCTGACTATTCCTCAATGTTTCTGTGTTCCTGTCGGTTACTGGACGGTCCTATCTAATCCTGACTATTCCTGATCGTCACTGACGTTCCCAACTGTTCCAGAACATTCCTGAACCCTTGTGCATTCTTATTAACAGGTGAACGTTTACCTCCTCCGTTATTTGTTAGACCTTCTTTTCCATATCGGTCGTAAAGACTCCTCTTGTTTTCTGTAGCAAAACAAAACAGAGACAAAAATCATCACCAGATGAAAGAATACATTTACAATATTTACGAATGATATCAAATCCATTAATGAAGTCCAGGAGTGACAGAACTCACCGTCTGAAAGCACCTCGTAAGCCTCGGAGATTTCTTTAAACCTCCTCTCGGCCTCTTCCTTATTATCCGGGTTTTTGTCCGGGTGCCACTTTAAAGCCAGTTTTCTATACCTGCACACCAGAGCACCAGGTGAACCAGAGCAGAACCCTGAAACCTGAACATTCCTGAACCTTCCAAACTATTCCTAAACCTTCCTTAATGCACCTAAACTTTCCTGAACATTCCTGTCAGGAATGCCAGGGGGCGGGGGACTGATACCCAGTAAAGATTTAAACCCAGGATCTCAGATCTAGCGTAACAGACTGCTGCACCCGACCTACAATCAATTATTTGGCTGTCATATGAAATCTAAATAAACCTAAATAACACTTTAATGAAAACAAAAACTAGCCACCCTCCAAAATAATTAAAATACAGTCAATTTAAAACTAAAAAACAGCATTTAGAAACAGAAGAGAGTTTATAAGCGTATCAGACACTTACGCTTTCTTTATATCGTCCGGACTGGCGTCCCTGTGCACTCCTAACATCTGGTAATAATCCCCCATGGCGTCACTCACCCGCTCAGGTCAAACAACGATGACCTAAAAAAAAAGCACATTTATTCTATTAATAAAAAACGCTCACGGGAAATCAAACCCAGCTCTTCATAGCAGTAAAACCACCTGATATTAGAGCGCTGATAAGCACGGAACTGAAACAAAGGACAGTGAGGCACAGCGAGGACGTTCAAACCAGCGTCTCTGTTTGCTGTCGGTTCAATTAAAATAATAAATAAATAAACAAAGCTGAGCGGGCTGAGAGCCAAAGCGACTGCAGAAACATCCAGACGACGTTATCTGATGAATATTATCGCACCTAAAGCACGAGTCGGCTGATAAACATGCTTTCATTATCAAACTCCGCAGAATATATCTTTCTACATAATCAAGGTGTGTGAACTGGATAAGATTCCTGCTTTCAGGGTTGGTTTATGTCTCTTGTTTGGAAGTCGCACCCAGTCCCGTGAACCGTACCGAACCAGATCTGGCGGCGGTGGAATCGTTCACACGCTCATCATGCTCTTCTTCTGGGTACAGTTCATCCTGGAGCATCTATCCCATGGTAATCCACAAGATCTTGCAGGGGAAAACAGGAACTACCACCAGGCCAAAATCTAACAGATCCCTCACGCTCATGCACCAGTGACCCGAAAAATCCTCGCCATGCACATTTATCATGGGTGGTTCTAATGTTTCGGCTGATTAATGCATGTTCACAAAGCCCATCTAGGAAACTAATGCTTATATTTATGTTCAAGAAAATGAAGCTGGGTTGAAAAATCTTGGTGTGACTGGTTAATTTCAGCGCAAATCCATTTCTGGAGGCCATAACGATGCCCATTTCAGGCATTTAATTCATTTTATGAGGTTAAACTGTTAATAAATGTACATGCTTCATCAGTGAGGTTAGAAAATATCATTAGTATAGATCTGTAGGTTTGGACAGGTCGTAGCTGGGTGTGTATTCTGAGTCACTATGATGGGAACTCCAGTCCAATGTTCCATACAGTCATAGTCATAAAAGTTTAGACACCCGTGGAGAAAATAATACATTTTATTGGATGTTTGGAAGTGAAACTGCTTAATTTTAAACAAAGGGAAAATAAAACATAAATTATTAACATCTGCAAATGTCACATGTGATGTTTTAATAGGTTCTAGCATGTTAAATACAGGAATTGTGCATTAAAATGTGCTCCTGTAGAGAACATGCTCATTTACTTTGACTCTAAACAGAGAACTGAAGCTGGGGTGTGTAAACTTATGCAAACGATTGTATGCTAACCAGCTAACCCCACAGATGTGAATTAATTCCCTAATGACGCAGCTTGACACATATTTAAACATTATTTTGGTCTCCTGTGGAATATACTTAGACGCATTAAAAACCCTAAATTTCAACATTTGTTGTTTATTTTCAAAACGATGTTAGAAGACGGCGGTTCTCCTTTGATGAGATTTTTTTTTTCTCCCAGCCCTTTTCAGAGAGAGTTCGACGCCTCCGGGCTGGGATTCGACAGAACGCGAGAATAACAACGACCAGCCAATCAGCGCGTGGCTTCCAGGCACTCCCAGCCAATGCGAGTGAAGGAGGCGGGGTTTAACAGAAAACGGGTGCGAAGTATAACTCCCGTCCTGACAGAAGAACAACACAGCGCACTCGGTGAGCTAATGGCTAACGAAAACACCTTGGAGTAAATCTCAAAATAGAACAAAGCGAGCCGGTTCAAACACGGACACAATAACAGCGACTCACCTTTTGTATTCCCAGCAGCGACTGTACTCTTTATCCGCCGCTGATTCAATGTTTTATTGTTATACACACAAACACTGACGGCAAATACTGAGGAGCTGGTCAGTTGCTGCGGATAACCTGCAGGCGTCCTACGTCACATCCGGTTTATGCCACCTCAGCCTGAGCAGAGCCGTTTCTGATCCTCAGGGGCCCCAAATATCTTGATTCGAGGCCCCTCAGCATGCCCACCTCAATCATATCATCCAGAAATACAGGAATAAGAGTGGAATAATGTTTCACACCGTTTGAGGAAGAAAAGCCTAGTGGTTAAGGTACTGCACCAGTACTAGAGCAATTAGTTTACATTCTGCATGCCTTGGGAGGAAACCAGAGTAATGAACATGGACACTGAGACTGTAAACAGGGGTGAAGTGACGACTTTCATCCTGACTTCACTGTTTGTCTACGTCTCCTCTAGTGTAAAAGCATGGTTAATAGGACAAGCCGTAGCCTAGTGGTTAAGGTACTGGACTAGTAATCAGAAGGTCTCTGGGTTAAGCAACACCACTGCCAGGTTACTGCTGTTGGGCCCTTGAGCAAGGCCCTTAACCCTCAATTTCTCAGACTGTAGACTGTAACTTATGTAAGTCGCTTTGGATAAAGGTGTCTGCTAAATGCAGAAAATGTAAATGTCCATGGTTCAAGCCCCAACACTGCCAGGCTGCCACTGTTTGGCCCTTGAGGAAGTCCCTCAATTGCTTAGACAACATACTGTCACAGTACTGTAAGCTGCCTTGGATAAAAGTGTCTGCGAAATGTAAACTTAAAAGCGATTAAAATAATAAACTGAAGCATTTATCTGTCAGTGTAAGACACAATAAGATGTGTGCACATGTGGATGAGATACAGGAGACAGTAACACACATCTGTGCACATCTGCACTGTTAGTTTGCCCTGTGTTCCTACGTGTCCTCATTCTTTCATTTAGAACATCTGAAGTCAAAATATCTGCAACTCTGCAGGACATTTTACTCTCAATTAATTAATATCACATTTTACTCACATTTTACTCACATCTTCTGTTATTTTACCCCGACGTGGTTCTGATGGGAATGATGTTAAAGTCTGCAAGTCAAGACTGCTGTGCCAACAATGCTGACAGTCATTGGCTCACAGTCAGCATTCCAAGTCATCCTGAAGATGTTCAGTAGGGTTGAGATCAGGTCTCTGTGTTTACATTTACATTTACATTTTCGGCATTTAGCAGACATGACTTACAGTACTGTGACAGTATAGAGTCTAAGCAATTGAGGGTTAAGGGCCTTGCTCAAGGGCCCAACAGCAGCAACCTGGCAGTGGTGGGGCTTGAAAGAGTGACTTTCTGATTACTAGTCCAAGACCTTAACCTGTAGGCTACAACGTCCCTGTGTTGACTGCTTGCTTGATAGCATTTTTTGTGGCTGAATAATTAGAAAGAGGGTCCAGATACTTTTGGCTATGTAGTGTATACAGTAGTTTAACTTATTTATTTATTATTAAATGTCCTTATTTAGTGACAATAGTGCTGATGTGTGTATGAATTGATTGGGGGAAATGGGAAATGTTTATGGTGTGTTTTGGTAATTTAAACAGGCAGCATGTAACATTATTATTATTATTTATTAATTCATTATTATTTGTTTGTTTTGTTTAGAAGAGACAATACCTAGTTGCACCAATAGAGGACGCAGTTTTTTCATATTGAAACCATACACCTCCAACCTAACGCTGTGTGTGTGTGTGTGTGTGTGTGTAGTCTTAAGACGTTTGGCTTTATTTATTTATTTATTAATTTAGTCGTTTCTGTCCGTCACTAACAAGTCTAAAAAAATCATATAAGGTAAATGATATGTTATTAACAGTGATTAAACAGTTTAGGGAAGTCCTTGATCTCTTTCAGCATGATTACACCCCTGAGCACAAAGTGAGCTCTATAAACACACGGTTTGACTAGTTACTAGTTGAAACTCAACGCTTTTGGGATGAATTTAACTTAGTTTGCAAGCCAGAACTTCACTTCTCTTTCAATATCAGTGCCTGAGCTGACTGACTCTGTTGACTGAATGGGCACAAATTCTCACAGACACACTCCAAACTCTTGTAGAAAGACTTCCGTGATTCAGTATAACTGCACACGGTTTTGGAACGGGACGTCTAACCAGCTCATGGTCAGGCATCCCAATACTTTTGTATTATTTATACATATAGAGTGAGTTTATGGACACATCACAGCTGTACGTTTGATTTTCTGCTCCTGTCAGTGATGGATGTGCTCGGAATAACAGAATAGTAATTATAATGCAATTCTATATCATTAAACCGTGCTGAACTTTCGTGGAGTTCCTTCAGGGGGCAGCACACGCACAATCCAGCAGACATGAGTAATTACACGTGTCTTGTCAGTGCACAATGGCCGCCTGTGTGTTTGGTAAGCCCGTGTTTAACAGGTCGCGGTACAAATAAAGATTAGCGTAACACATTCTATCATTATTCCGTCACCCTAAAGCTCTTTACCATGGCGGAATGTGCTGTACAAACTCCGGCCGCTCATTTCTGTCAATCACCTGAGGAACACACACACGCTAACACTCCAGCTAACAAACGCCGCTCCTCACAGCGCCGGTGCTTCTGCTTTATTCTCGGGACGGGGTGATGGACTCATTAGTCAAAAAAAAAAAAGGAAAAAAAACATGATCCCGCAAGAATTTGGCTTCCACATGTCACTGCACGTAGCCGAACCCTCGGAAAGTTTACTCACAAAGACGAGAAGCTTCAGAGAGCCGGAGCTTTCAGCACCTCCACGTCTTACATCCAAAAAGAGCTCGCAGTGTAAATATCCACCCCACAAAAGCTACCGGGCTGCTGGGAAAACGCCCGCGCTGGCGGTCAGGACCAGCTCCGACACCACTGCACCCACCGAAACGTCAAGAAGGTCCGAAACAACAGACGCCACCCGTAGATCACGATAATAACCCTGATCCTGAGGGGTAGAGGGTTCTGTGATGGACTCCCGGCCGGCTGATAGCACCACTGGATGTCAGCGGTGGTGGACAAGCATCTATCACCCTTATTTTCATGCTCTCGTAATCAGAAGTGGTTTCCCCCCTCCGTATGGCTCTCGCTGTGGTCCGGTGAAGTCCTGGAACCTTAGAAATGTCTGATATAGAGCTGGATTTGCTTGGTTGCTTTAGTCTCAGCTCGTTTACATTTTGAAACATCACTGCAGGGATTAACTTTCCAACCCAGCCACAGGAGCGCTAATGAGATCGGGCAATACAGGCGGGCATCGCCCAACCTCTTGGCTCACGGTGGGCATTTTAAATCACCCCTAAAGTGCTGGATGGGGTGGGGGGTGAGGTTGTTTGAGACTGAGGTTCTGTGCAGGCCGCTCAAGTCCAGTGTTAAAAAAGGAAAGGACCTTCCCTAAACTGTTAGCACAAATTCTGAATCGATGCTGCTGCACTGAGATTAAGGGTTTTCTTTACTGTTACAATGGCACCATGATAGCCAAATTGTGGTGTTCTCATGGCTTTGCACTGCTCCAGAGTCCAGTGTCGGTGTGCTTTAGACCACTCCACTCTAGCTGACTATGGAAAGCCGCATCAAATGCCGCTTGAGATGATTTTTTATATGTTTTAGCGTTAGCATCTGACGACAGAGCGTGATAACGTGCCAGTATGATGACGCTAAACCAATAGCCATGCGCCTCCCTGGTTTGCTAGCAACGCTGGCAACCCGCGACCAAACAAGTCTTAGAAGAAATCTGGTAACCACGAAGGATACAAAACCGTACTTGTTTAATCAGGGCTTTACGGAGAGAGCGGAACCGTCTTCAGATCTTCGGGGCGGCGGAGATGAAACGGCGTCAACAAAACCAGCGCATGGCAGCAGGACAATGGCGGCCGCAGCAAAGCGCCGAGCGGAACCGCAGCTGTTCAAATAAGACGCGCGGAACATCTGGGCCCGGGTGAGTCACTAAGCGCCTTATGAGATACCAGCCAGCGAGTTCTGCCTCCCAGGATTCACCCGCCGCGGCTGAATAGACGGGACGGGGGTGGAGGGGGGTTCGAGGGGGGTGCTGGGGGGGTTTGTGTTTGAGCAAATACCTTAAACAGCTTCCTAAAGCCTGCGTGAAAAGCCGGGCTGAGAGGAGACGGTGGCCGGGCGATTGAGACGCGATGGGAAAGATCCACAGAGCTTCACTCTCCGCTCTCATGCATGTGAATTAAGCTGTCAGAGAGTAAACAGCAGCGCGGCTGTACGGATGAAAGACGAGCCGCTGCCTCGCCACGAATTCCAGCCAACGGTTTTACCTCCTGATCTCCTCAAACCGAGAACTAATCGAGTATAAATGATCAATTTTAAGAACCATTTTATCAGGACTGTCCAGCAATGTATCGTTCCTAAATCCCCTAAACAACCTAAACAACCTAAACAACCACACCCCCCACTAAATCCTTTTTTACTGGTTTGCACAGCTGTAGAGTTTCTGAGCATCACAACACATTTCAATTTGTACAAATGATAAATAAACTTGAAACTTGGTGTATAAACGTGAGGTGACACAGACGTCGATTCACTCCGAACCTCAAACAGCTTCTGTCTTTATAGTCCGGGGCTCAAAATAATATCAAATATTATATTATTTTACAATAATATAATATAATTTGGAATGACGTTGTTACACACGTCATTCCAAATTTTTTGGCATTTATAGGAATTTCTGCCCAAATTTGTGTCTGATGTTCTTTTTTTTGGGGTCTGATGCCCCCCTTTTTGGGGTCTGATGCCCCCCTTTTTGGGTTTTGGGGTCTGATGTTCTCCTTTTTGGGGGTCTGATGTTCCTTATTTTGGGGTCTGATGTCCTCCTTTTTGGGTTTTGGGGTCTGATGTTGTGGGGTAACACAGATGGTCGTGATGCAGCTCCCCACTGGATCACAGTTCTAAACCGCTGAGGGCAAAATTGCATCTGAAAGAAAACAAAGGATTCAAATCTGGCGCAGCGGTAAAACGCGCTAAAAAGCGGGTTTGAATCTCAGCTCCAAATGGGTGATAATCGGCTTGTCCGGAGGCGGAACGGCTGCAATCATGACCTCTGCTGGCTTTTCAAGGCGCTGCACGGAGACGGTGAATAATGGAGAGCAGTGTGTGAAGAAGGGAACAGCCACTGCACTCAGGTACGGCCATCATCGGTCAGCAGCAGGAGAGGTGATAGAGCTGGGGAACTGGATATGACTAGATTGGAAGAAAATGGGAATTGAAATCTGTAAATGACACAATAATGAATATAAATAAAGGAAATGGAATCAAACCCTGAAAAAGCATCAAACGTGAGCGTATTTATGATGAAGCGCTTGTACTTTCCTTCCTGTTTTCCGTTACTGGTCCCAGTAGGCACGGCGGGTCGTACCAGAGACCCCAGAGCCGCTCTGAATGCGCGTCCCATTAGAAAAGGCGTTTCTATGGGGGCCGATGGAGCATCCTGTTGAATAGGAGGCGAGCGGGACGAGGGGCCGCGGGGTTTGTTTGCTCTCGCCGCTGACTGTTTAGAGAACGTCCTGGCATTCAGCCGGCTCCAATGCAGCGCCACAGCAACCGGGGCCCGGCATCCTAATGACCCCGCCGCATTAAAGGTTAACACCAGCGCAGGAATGCGCCGCTGACCAGCAGTTTACTCTGACCGGCCTTTATCCCGCTCTCACTCAGTCGCTCCGTCTTTATTTCTTTCTTTCGCTCTTTTATTGGGGCGACTCGGTACCTCGAAATAAAAGGGATACGGAGGACAGATCGATGGACGTCGGGACCTCAGATTGATTTTTCTGCGGCATGTGAAGCGTCAGATCGTAAATGTTTTATACGCTATTAATGCTTGTTTCAAAATCAATTAACGCTGCTTCTCGAGAGGTGAATTTATTACAGGAATCAGATCGATTCACTAAGAACGAACCTCAAACGGCTCAAACGGCTTCTGTCTTTATAGTCCGGGGCTCAAAATCACCCCCCCCCCCGCCCTAAAAAAAAAATCACTTACACTAGATGTCCAAAAGTAAGTGGACACTTGACCATACGTTTGTTACACACATCATTCAAAATTTTTGGGCATTTATAGGAATTTGTGCCCAAATGTGTGCCTGATGTTCCTCCTTTATGGGGTCTGATGTTCCTCCTTTTTAGGGTCTGATGTTCCTCCTTTTTGGGGTCTGATGTTTTTCCTTTTTGGGGTCTGATGTTCCTCCTTTTTGGGGTCTGATGTTCCTCCTTTTTGGGATCTGATGTTCCTCCTTTTTAGGGTCTGATGTTCCTCCTTTTTGGGGTCTGATGTTCCTCCTTTTTGGGGTCTGATGTTCCTCCTTTTTGGGGTCTGATGTCCTTTACGTGATGATTTTGATGTTCCAGAATCTGGTGAAAGTGGGAACCGGGTTCATCTCGGCTCCACCCGAGGCAGAGGCGCTTTACTCAGGATTGTGACCCTGATGCTCTGTAGGTAAACAGCACCTGAGCAGCATCTCAAAGCCGAGACGTTCCTAAACGGCAGATCCGCCCCCTGCGCCCCTCCACAGCCAGACAATACAGACCCCCGTGATGACAGACGACACCTCTACAGTGATCCTCTCCTAATCCTGCTCTCCTCTCCATCACTTTCCTTTCATCCTGGAGTGCAGAGCTGCACCTCCACCGCCGCCGCCGGCCCAGAGTGAGCGCGGGGAGGATTATCATCCTGAGTAGTTTGTTGTTCAGTTAAATCCCAGAACTATAAATGAGCTCTAATAACCCGAGCGTGAAGTTCTGCAGCTAAATCATGAACACATACGATCACCACGAGGAATCCCGAGGTACAGCGGTGTGACGTTTAAATATATAGAGATACATTTATTTATTTATTTATTTATTTATTTATTTATTTATTTATTTATTTATTTATTTATTTATTTATTTATTTATTTATTCATTTATTTATTTATTTATTTATTTAGGAAATCAAGACATTAATCACTAAAAGAAACCCGGTGTGTGTGCAAGTCGTTCCTACTTGGTTACTTAATTAATTAACAACACTTACCAAGTTAGTTAATTAAACCGTTGGGGTAAGCTAGTTAGCTAATTATACCGCACAAGTGCTGAGAATGGTCCACCACCCAAATGTCATCTGGTCAGCTGGTGTCCATTTTGACTGTTAAAAAAACAAGTACAAAGCGACTGCTACCCTGGCTACAGTCAGTAATTGTATACAGATCGGTGTACCTAATAAAGTGCTTGTAAGTGTCTCACGTTTACTGGTTAATCTGCACAATGAGGCGCCCTCGCAATCCTCCAGCAATTCAGTTAGCAATCGCTTAGTCAAAATGTCCAAGATGTGAAAGAGTGAAGCAGCTAAAAACACGACTCGGGTCACTGAGTCTGAACTAACAACCGATTCTGTGGACGCTGGGGGACGAGAAATTTGGTATTTGAGACAGAACATGAAGCCTCGCACCGTCGCTGGATGTTCTGGGTTTACATTCAACCATTAATGTAGCTGTGCTGTGTATCATAGCTTCATTTATTCTATTATTTAATGACTGACGTGAAATGTGGCTCTTTTCTTTATAAATCCCTGAAATCTGTGATTATTAAAAACAAGCTCCATGAAATTAAGCACATTTTCCCCTGAACTGAGTAGCGCCCTAACTATAACGTATAACGGCGACTTCAGAGCGTGTGATCAGACTGAGGTGGTAAATGTGAGCGTCAGGTTTTTACTTCATTTACTAAGTGCTGCATTACCTCACGCTCTCGCCCCGCTATGGATTTACGATAAATCTGCTGCGCTCGGAGCGACGGAGCGCCATCACATCATCAGCGCCCGCCGAGTTATTACCCGCCGAGTTATTACCCGCCGAGGGCCGATTCATGATATATGGGGCTCTGTGGCACCGTCGCCGGGCACCGCGGGGCCAAATCGCTTCCATCACTGTCGCCGAGAGTTTGAGACGTCGCCAAATCGATCAACGCGACGAGACACAATAAAAAAGAGCCGCGAGGAACCATCATGAAAACGGTGCAGCCAGGCCGTCCATCCGCCAGCTACTTCAGCCTGGTCAGGGTCACGGTGGGTCCTGTGGCACCAGGCAATGATTGTGAATGTAGGCTCACTTACACAGTCACTCACTCACTCACTGACTTACTGATTCACTCACTAATTGACTCACTGATCCACTGATTCACTCACTCACTCACTGACTTACTGATTCACTCGCTAACTGACTCACTGATCCACTGATTCACTCACTGATCCACTGGTTCACTCACTCACTGATCCACTGATTCACTCACTCACTCACTGACCCACTGATTCACTCACCCACTCACTGACTTACTGATTCACTCTCTAAATGACTCACTGATCCACTGATTCACTCACTCACTCACTGACTTACTCTCTCAGCAAAGCCTCCCCACAACATCACAAAACCAGCAGCAGCAGCATGTTCTTACTATAAAATACTACATTTGCTCTTCGCTAGATACAGCTATGCCACGTCTGTCTGTAAAACACGATCACAAACAGTTTAGGGATTATCCAGGTGCTTTTTTACACACGTCAGCTGAGCACTGATGAGGTTAGAGGTGCCTGCAGTTCTTTTATGACACCCTGGATAAGTTTTTTAAACCCTAAATGTTAAAAGTTACACATCTGCGAGGACAAACATGACGTGCTAATCAGTTACGCAACTGTGCAGCGGCGCTGTCGGCCGGTCTGGCATCTGTGTGGACGTGATTGGCTGACGTCTGAGGGAGGAGGGGGCGGCCGAAACAGCCTGGACGTTGTGAGGTGCGCTTGTCAGTGCGCTCTCAGTGCAGGTCCCAAACCCGGAGAGAAATAGGAAAGTGCTGCACTATTGATTCATCCAATCATCTTCTGCAACTGTTGCCCAGGTCACAGGTCATCACAGAGTCACTTACGTCCATGCCACTCCACCCACTGGCATATGCTTGGAAATCGTTCCTGCAAGGGCAAGGTGCGTTCGACTTAGTGCTCTGTAACTGGAGATCGGCATCAAACCCAGGAGTCCGGAGCTGTGCAGTACCCACACATGACACACAGACGTGTAGCATTTCAGCCACGCCCGCTGCGTGATGAAGGATTTGGTGAGAAGGAAGTTGCACAGAGCGCTGACCTCAAAACCTACCGAACAGCTCCGAGAGTCAACGGTGAGCCTGATTGAATGGGCACAAATTTCCACAGGTACAGTCCAACATCTTGTCAAAACCCTTCCCAGAGAAAGAGTGGAGTCTCTGTGTTCTTAGAAATGAATTAAAACGGATCGTTCAACTCTGAGTGGATTAATCGTTGATAGAATAATGAATCTCAGGTGCTGGCGAGGTGGCACAGCTGGCACTAGGTGCCACAGAGGAACAGGGGTCCCAAAGAGCCAATTTTTCCAAAAGCAGGTGCACACTTGCGCCCGTGAATCCGCCCCTGTGCATCACGATGAGCGAATCGCTCGGGGAACAGCGCCTCGTATCAGCACTAATCGTTTAATGGTCCGACGAGACGTCCAGCCACGAGCGGTACAAACACAATTAACCGAGTCCAGCCTTCAATCCTCCATCACAAATAAAGTGAAACCCCAGGGCGTGGGTTCTAATCCCTCCGCACACTGGAATTATGGGTAATCACTGAGAGTGAATTCTGAGCATGAATTAGAGCTCTCAGAGATCGACCGGACCGCCAGGAGAAAAACGCCG
Source organism: Trichomycterus rosablanca (assembly GCF_030014385.1). NCBI lineage: Eukaryota > Metazoa > Chordata > Actinopteri > Siluriformes > Trichomycteridae > Trichomycterus > Trichomycterus rosablanca. Next base: position 600,483 of record NC_086012.1, read on the forward strand.
AGCTCCTTCGCCTCACCTTGTGCCATCGCCAGCCACCGCCGCCGCCTGTTACCATAGTGACAGACGGTTCGATCCAAGCCGCCGTCTGACCTGATGAGCTAATGAAAGGCGTCGCCGATAGAAGGACACAGAGTGATGAGTCTGTTCCCATCGCCAGGTCCAAAACCTTCAAAGCTCTGAGCTCATATCTGCTTCGTACATTTATGATTCCTATAATGATGAGTTTGTGGGTATACAATTACTGACTGTAGCTCATCTATCACCCTGTACACTTTGTCACCCCCTGAACCTCATTTATCCATCATAAAGGACTCACTAACATGGTAACGATGGTGGTGTGTACTGTTCTGGGATCAGTGTAGCAGGTGCAGCAGTGTTGTTGGGATTTTTACATACCTCAGTACTTATAGTAATCTGATTCTTTTATTGGCACCGGCGTGTTATTACTGATGGAGGGACAGTGAGGGGTAACACAGAGCCGCCAATCCACTGACTGCGTGATTTTAGGACCGGCTATAGAGGAAGCTCTTGGTGTTAGGTGTGTGTAGGTGTGTGTAGGTGCTTCCTGTTGAGCGTAACGGGCCCCTCCTGCCGCGCGGGGTTATCAGGGTCCACTGACCCGCCTGTCCGCAGCTATTCACGCCCCCTAAAGCCTCAGCGGAAACCGATCTTTCAGCGCCGCTGGTGACCGCTGTCCGTCCAGAGCTCCTGCAAACAATAAGACACGAGGGACTGGACATACCAGCTCAAAAGTATCAGGACACACCCTCTAATTACTCAGTTCATTACTAACAGGTGTAATAAATCAGGTATATAATAGAACACATTTATATATAATATAATATGAACCCGAACACCAACTGATCAATCAGTGCCCAGCCATACAAATACAAACACTGTCATCATTTGACTACATGGGCACAAATTCCCACACACAGACGTACTTCAAAGTTATGTAACTATTATTAATAATCTATATAAATAAAAGCTCTGCAGCTCTTTGTTATTATAATGAAATATCATAAATCTGTCCTCTTTCATCTTTTCTTTTCCTCGTGTTTTGATGTGATTTGGGACACACCCAGCCGCGCAGGACAGGGCTCCGTATGCCAGTAATCGTTCCGCCCCCACCGAGTGACGAGGGGGCGACGCTTTGCTCACTTACTTGCCAATTTTGTGGAACCGCTGCAAGTCTAAACAGGGACGGTGTGATGAATCCGCCGCTCGTTCCTTCTGAATGACGTGACCCGGCCAGCGTAAAATGATTTGTACGGTTCGTGGAAGGCGGAGATCCTCGTTCTCTAGGGTCAGCTGATTAATCATGAGCACGTCGTTCAATACAAACCAGCGACTCCAGCGGTACACCCAGCACAGTACACCCCAACAACACTGCTGCACCTGCTACACTCACACCAACAACACAAATATGTTAGTATCAGTGCAGTGCTGAGAAGGATCCACCACCCAAACATCATCTGCTCAGGGGTCTAATAGGAATTGTTCCAATTAATTAATGGGGTGTGGAAGGTGGCAAAGTGCACACAGCAACTAAACGGCTTCAGTCAGTAATTGTATACCCACACTGTTCATCTGTACGGCAGGTGTAGCTCATAAAATTGTCGATAAATAGACGAACCACTTAGGTGTTCCTAATAAAGTGCTGCGTGAGTGTGTGTGTGTGATTAAGATTTAATAATAATATTAGTGAGTGGGAACCGATTTGTGTCTCCACCAGTTCCAACTAGCTCAAGATCGTTCTTGGAGAAATTAGGAGTTCCATTTTTGGCTGAGGTAATCCTTTAAGCCTCCTGTCTGCAACTGGAAGGTGCTCGCTGATCTACGACTGCACTTGCACAACTCGGTGAGACTGGCAGAACAACGGCGGGCGTTACGGGTGTCGATTGAGGAGCCGGTCGGCCCTTTAATGATGCAGCTCATTACAACTGTCTGAGTTTCAGGGTCTGAGGTTCCCAAAATAAATAAAAACTAAAAGTGCTTAGCAATGCACCAGTTGTTGCATCACACCCTTAATGAAATTAAGGGGATTTGATCTGATACTCTCCTGGTTCATTGATTAATATGACAGATTTGTTTAGGGTGGAATGTGCTGAACTGTTGACTGGAAGGTTGAGGATTCAAGCACCACCAACACCAAGCTTCCACTGTCGGACAAAGCGAGTCAAATTTTGGAAAATAAGGGTCTCAAGGTGAGATTCGAACCAGTATCGCCTGCAGGACATTGGTGCGTTGCACCATCACTACCTACTGCAACGCTGTCTCACTTTGATTGATGAAAAGCAAAGAATTAATGAAGTAATGAACTAATTAGGGGCCAACAAGATGCGCGCGCATACACACACACACACACACACACACACATTACAGTAGAGTTCAGACCTGAATATGGGGATTTACTCCCCAGCCAATGAGCTCTCAGTGACCCTCTCGCTCCAAACCTGCGCGCGCTGCACCTGCTCGGGCTCGGACACGCGCACACACGAGCGCACGCGCTGGCACGCACTCACAGGCGCGAGACGCACCGGGAGGCTCGAGCACCGCTTCATCACCTTCATCATCCAGGTATCGCGAGGAGCCGCGCGCGCGCAGTCGGACGGAAATGGACCTGGTGCTGCTGCTCAGGAGGCTCGCGCTCGTCTCGTCCGTCTGCCTCCTGCTCGGCGCGGCGGCCACGCGCGCGTGTGGTCCGGGTCGCGGTTACGGCAAGCGCAGGCACCCGAAGAGGCTCACCCCGCTGGCGTACAAGCAGTTCATCCCCAACGTGGCGGAGAAGACGCTGGGCGCCAGCGGCAAGTACGAGGGCAAGATCACGCGCAACTCGGAGCGCTTCAAGGAGCTCGCGCCCAACTACAACCCCGACATCATCTTCAAGGACGAGGAGAACACCGGGGCCGACCGCCTCATGACCCAGGTTCGGTCCTCACACCCACACCACCGGGGAGAGCCAGGAGAACCGTTCAGGTTCCCCGAGGAACCTTTTCATGCACGGTTCCTTAAGCGTTTCTGTTGGAGACACGAACGATCCTGCAGGGTACCAGGAACCATGAAAAGCTTCCTCAGGGAACCACGAACGGTTCTTCTAATGAATAGCATCGTGATGAAGAAACTCCTGGTACTTTTATTTATTGTACCGACAATTAATAAGTTGAAGGTTTGTCTGAGGGAACCAAAAGTGGTTCCAAATCTTTCCTGCAAAATGAATGACATTTATATAATTATTTATTTCTTTTATTTCTGCACTTTTGAAATGATACCAAAGTACCACTGATGATTCCCTAAAGTACATTTTCATGGTTAATTCCTTAAGCGTTTCTGTGAACAATCCTGCAAGGTACCAGTCATGAAAATATTATTTAGGGAACCACGAACGGTTCTTCTTATAAATAGCATCGTAATGAAGAACTGTTGGTACTATTGTTTATTTATTTATTTATTTATTGTTCATTCAATCATTCCAAATCTTTCCTGCAGAATTAATGCTATTTATATATTTATTTATTTATTTTTTGCTTTTTTGAAACAACTAAAGTATCTGACTTCTATAATGTAATATAATTTAATATAATTAATTCTTTACACCTGTTGATGGATGCGGCTTAAACCTTTAAATGTAAAAGACGGGATGTTTGCGTAGATGGGTATTCAGCCTGTTTGTTTAGGGTTGTCCACATACTTTTGGTCATGTAGTCTATATAGAACATGTATTTTTATCTTATGGACGGTACCAGTCCAAATTCGGACACTATTGAATCAAAAGTGATTGTGAGAATTCATGAAATAGCAAAACTGATATAATAAATAAAGGTTCATTTTTTATAGTAATTAAAACATCAAGTGTTTAGTTCACTGCAAACTTTGGTTTTATTTATTTGTTCTGAAAATAAAGAGAAAAATAAAACCTTTGTGACCAGGAGACTCCAAACTTTTGATTGATGCTGTTTGTGATGATGCAGAGAGAAGAATTAATTCTAATAAAGTGATTTTATAAAAAAAATAAAGAAGAAATCTGTAATAATAATAATAATAATAATAATAATAATAATAATTGCCGCCGCCACAACTCATCAATATTAAACCATAAAAACTTTATTCTTATATAAATAAAGAGCATCTTAGTAAAGTTATTTATAAATGTGATGTGATTGGCTGTAGTTGCGGCGCCGGACGTGTTTTTAATTGACGCACAAAATATGAAAACTAAAATGATAAATTTGATTGTTTACATGAAGGAGGAATTAAAATATTTACATTTATTTATTTAATAATGCGATCAGATTTATTTAATTACTTAAAAGAGAAATAACAGATTAGGAAACAGAAATGCGCATCACATTTGTCTCATGAACCGTGTGATAATACAGGGGACCAGACAGGAAAAAGGTTCTGGAGTGAAACTGCTGTCATTTCTAACCATAAATCACATCATTGTTCTCCATAAATGTTCCATCAGGGTTCTTCTTAGTGCTGAGAACTCAACATTGTTAAGGAACCATCCATGAAAATGTACTTTATAGGAAAGCATCAGTGGTACTTTGGTAGGATCACCACAACTTCAGAAGTGCAGAAATAAAACAAATAAATTAATTAATTCATTAATTCTGCAGGAAAGATTTAGAATGATGCACTAGAGGAACCACTTTTGGTTTCCTAAAGACAAACCTTTAACTTTTTTAATGATACTTTAATCATTTGATGCAAAAATAAATCAGGATTGTTTTTGTTCAGGACGATTTCTGTTAAATTGTTCTTTAATTCTATTTTAATCTTCATTTTAGAAGTGCAGAAATATTTTAAAAGAAAACTTTTGACCATACAGTGTTTGTCCCATAATTTGAGGCTCTGCTTTCAGTAAGAAGCTGTTTTGGGGTTCAGACTTGGACTGATTTATTGATCGGGGGCGCTCAGAGTTAATCTGGGCTGATTCGGGGCCCTCGGACGCGTCCCGGATCAATAACCTTCTGCTCCTCTCTCACGCAGCGATGTAAAGACAAGCTGAACTCGTTGGCCATCTCGGTGATGAACCAGTGGCCGGGGGTGAAACTGCGCGTCACCGAGGCCTGGGACGAGGACGGCAACCATTTCGAGGAGTCTCTGCACTACGAGGGCCGGGCGGTGGACATCACCACCTCGGACAGAGACAAGAGCAAGTACGGGATGCTGTCCAGGCTCGCCGTGGAGGCCGGGTTCGACTGGGTCTACTACGAATCCAAAGCCCACATCCACTGTTCTGTTAAAGCAGGTGAGCGCCACATCCACCCTCAGGCAGGTACAGGGGGACGGGGGGGGGGGGGGGGGGGGGGGGGGGGGGGGGGTGTTCAGACTCCGAAAGTATCGGCTGTCCACATCAGCGACAGGTCCACACCCTCAATTATTTTTTAAAAATTTGACTTTGTTTCACGTCCATTTTTAAACTTTCTAAACCAAACAGTTGGACGTAAAACTCCTACAGACACTACATGTCCAAAAGTATATGGACGCCCCCTTAAATAATTAAGTTTAGGTGTTTTAGCCACACCCAAAACTAACAGTCACATAAAATCAATTTCACTTCTTTCTCCAAAGTGCTAAGAGAAAGTTTGGGGAAGGCCGCCTCCTGTTCCACGTACATGCTTCGATGAGATCGGTGTATAGGAGATCCTGTGGTCTGCACAGGGTTGGTCAGGGTCGCGGTGGGTCCGCTCCCACCGGGAAACACCAACACTGCGAGGCAGGACCACCCAGGACAGGGCGCTCATCCATTGACGGGCTTCGAACTCCCCCCATAGCCGGTTATGTCTGTGGAGACGTCCGGTGGGCCGATAGCATTACTGACCGTCATTAAACAAAATGTTACAAAGTTCACTAGCCCAGGATTCAAATCTCAGCGGTGCTATCGACCAGTCGTCTGCACGGACATGATTGGCTTACGTCCCATGGGGGGGGATGGATGAAACACCCTAGTCATTGGGAGGTGCACTTGACCCCCAAACTCGACCCAGAACACATTTGAGTTCTCCAGACTGATGATCTTTTGACTTAACAGGCACAAAGTCCCACAGACGTACTCCAAATTCTTGTGGAAAGCTTAAGTTTAAGCAACTCGTAGTCTGGTGTCCACATACTTTTGGCGTGTTTAGTACTGGGGTCCACGTTACGGAATGGAGGGGACGGGCACGTTGCAGACCTCCTGCCCTCGTGACGGTGCCGTACGAAAACAGCCTGGTGAGGAACCATTTGACGGCTCTGCTGTGGATCAGGACTTGGCAGCGCCGGCTTTATTAATCCCGGTTTATTCAGAGCTCGAACCCGGGATTAAGGTGCGGAGCCTCAATCAACACGCCGGTGTGGAATCAGAAGAGAAGCGGCGGCTGTGGGGCGGCGGTGGGGTGTGGGGTGGGGTGTGGGGTGGGGCGTGTTTGCTGTGACTCGGCGTGTAGGAGTGCGCGCACCTGAGCAAACACTCTCACAAAAACGTTTAGAACACAAACACCTAAACAGACGTGCCGGGTTCACGCCGGAGCAGCCCGCCGCCACCGCCGCCGCTCGAACAACAACACGCCCCTCCCGCTGTGACGCACCGCCACCTTCAGCTCTACTGCACTCATCAGAAGCTCCGAGCTCAGACCTTCAGATCCTCCACCACGTTTCACAGCCTCTCGCTAATCTCTGACAGAACGTGCCAAAAGCAAGGCTGGAACACCCTGGACCGGACACCAAGCCATCCAGACCCAGACATAGCCATTCATGTTAGTGTAGACATTATAGTGGGGTGCTCGAGTCCACCGGCAATCCAGGAATCGAATCTCAGATCTGCTATCGGCCAACCAGGCACCCACACAGACACATCTGTAGGGAGGGGCGATGACTGAAACAGGGTTCCTCATCACTGGTGTAAATGAGAGTTGCCTGCATGGGGGGTGGCTGATCATCGGTGGCTCCTTTTGCCTCTTTATCAGGGGTGGGGGTGGCAGAAACGGCGAGAAAGAAATAAGGTCCAATCGGACACAACTGGATTGAGTAAAAATAAATAAAAATAATCCCCGATGTTTTATTGATGTCACTAAGGAGTTTGTTGTGTTTTGGTTTCAGAGAACTCTGTGGCGGTTAAATCCGGCGGCTGTTTTCCCGCCTCTGCTTCGGTTCTCCTGGCTGATGGGAGCAGGAAGCGGGTGGAGGATCTGAAGGTGGGCGACAGGGTGCTGGCGGCGGACGAGGACGGGAACGCCGTGTACAGCGACTTCATCGCGTTCCTGGACCGAGACGCGAGCGTTCGTCGGACGTTTCTGGTCCTGGAGACGTCGGAGCCGGGCGTGGCCCTCATGCTCACGCCAGCGCACCTGGTTTTCGTCCGGGACGATTCGGCCGCCTCGGGGATGCTGGCGAAGTTTGCGAGCAGTGTGAGACCCGGTCAGGAGGTGTTCGTTTCGGAGGGGGGGCGTGGACGCCTGCGGGCGGCGCTCGTGGAGCGGGTTCGTACGGTGGAGGACGGCGGATCGTACGCGCCGCTCACGGCACACGGGACGGTGGTGGTGGACGGGGTGCTGGCGTCGTGCTACGCGGCCGTAGAGGAGCAGCGCTGGGCGCACTGGGCGTTCGCGCCGCTCAGGATGCGCCATGCGGTCACGGCGTCCACATGGTGGCGCTGGATCGTTCCGGATGTCAGTCTGAACGTCACGCTGGAGCAGGACGGGGTGCACTGGTACCCCCGGATGCTGCTGCACGTCGGGCCGTGGCTGCTGGACCGGGACTCGTTTCATCCGCTCGGGATCTCCAGCACCAGCTGAGAATACGGCGCTAAAGAGAGACGCTGACAATATGTTCTGTATGCACCATGTGGTAGAGTGTGAGTGATTACCCACAATTCAACAGCTCTCCAGGAGTCAGAAATAAAACAATCAAAAAATAATCGCCAGCAATTCTGAACTGCAGCAAAATCAAGAGGAACTCAGCGGTAAAACACGCTAGCCCAGCAGCGCTGACATCTCCAGGTCTTGGGTTTGAATCTCAGCTCTGCTATCAGCCTGTTGGGCACCCACACAGACACACAATCGGCTGAAACAGGGTTCCTCATCGCCGGTGTATGCACGACCCCTGCTGCGACTCTCAGAGTTTGAGTGCGTTTATCTCCGGTCTGTCATGGCAGAGCTAGTTTAACAGTGCAAACACGTTCATCGTAGCGTCGCTGCTACGTTCACGCTTTATATAAAACAACCGCATGTTCACAGATTAGCATTAACACGCTCCCGCCAAGCTAATCAAACGACGTTCGATGCTAACTCCACGTACCGGCGCTTTTGAAGGATTTGTGGTTTAGACCTGCAGCACTTCATTCATTCATTCAGAGTCTGTATTACCGCTGCCTTAACCTGGTCAGGGTCACAGTGGGTCTGATTTACTGGGCGAAGGGCAGGAAACACCCTGGACAGGTTGCCAATCCATCACAAGACACACACACAGCTAGACAGTTCGAATCTCAACTCTCCGTGCTCTCCGTATGAACCCGGTGCAGGTGAAAAGAAGTGGTCGGTGCTGCACACGTGTCGGAGGGGGCGTGTGTTAGTCACGACCCTCCTCGGTCAGGAGTGGAGAGGCCTGCAGTTCCATTACTCGTGAGGTTCGTCATCCTCGGATCTTCTGGTTACTACTGAAGCAAACTTCACCAAACACCCCTCCAACAACATCCCCCCCCCCCCCCCAAACCTAACCCCCCAACACTAACACCCCCCCCCACATACATATACACACCTAACACCCCTCCGGCACTGAAGCATTTACATTTTCGGCATTTAATATTGTCTAAACAATTTAGGGTTAGGGGCCAGTGACAACCTGGCAGTGGTGGGGCTTGAACCAGCAACCCTTTGATTTACTAGTACCTTAACCTGTAGGCTACAGCTGCCCCAGTGTTCTTTATACTGAGATGTTTGTATTATTTTGATGATGTGAAGCTCACCTGACCTGACATGACGTGACGCGTCTCTCTGAATAATTTATTTGTATTTGGGATCTCGTGTGTATAAAGAGCTGCAGACGGGACCCCGGAGTCACCGGCCAACCGAACTTCAGATTCTAGCGGATAATCCGACACTCATAAATTATATTTTTCTACACAGATTTGTATATTAGATTATTGTGTTTGTTTTGACTAATCTAAACTATTTACAGTCACGTTTCGTTATTTGAAGTCGTGAGAGATTAAAATGTTTGTGGTATTTAAATGTTTGATGTATTTACACCAGTAACTGATTTTTAATTCTGTTCATGTACTGACTGACAGAGTCATGAATAAAAACTTCACTAATGAATAACGGCGAGACTATTCCTCTAAATAATAAACAAAAACCACACAAATTCTCATCGTTTTATTCCGAAGCACTTAAACATTACGAGTTGCTGCTACTCCAGAAATCACACTTTTCTGAAGATTTTGGAACATGACTGCAGGGATTTACTTTCATTTTAGCCGGAGAAGCATTTATTAGGCCTGGCTCATGGTAGGTGTTCCACTTCATCCCAGAGGTGAGATTTAGGGTGATTCAGATGAACAGTTTCTTTACAGCGCTGACTTTGCTGAGACAGGAGAGAGAGCTTCAGATCCCAGTGCTGGTGTGTTAGTGCTTTAGACCGCCGTGCCGCTACGCGAGCGCCCCAGACATGAGTTTTAATGACGTGTGAACTTTACTGATCCCGCTAAATGTTTATATTTAAATATATTTACTAAATATATATAAAAATGTTTAGATTAAGGGGGAGATTCAAGTGTTACAGCAGCTCCAGCACAATAAATACAGTTAAAATAAATAAAATCATTTAATGACAGTTCCTACTATACAGCAGATTAACCAGCATGATGATCAGGGTCCAGTGGGTCCGGAGCAGGTAGAAGGTCCTCGTTTATTTTAAACTGCACCTCACGTTAATCAACCAATGAAACTTTTTCCTCATGACACGACCTACAAGTGAAGTATAAATCTGATCTAATCCCGCAGCCGAGCCACCGAGGGTCCGGGGGTGTTCCCTAAACCTCCCAAACTTCTGCCGTCTCGTTTACAGACCTCATTCGCTAAGCCATCACCGCCGATACAGCGCTCCACAGACGTCAGCGCTTAAGGTTTTAATCCTATTTAATTAGTTTATTTTTCATTTGCTGTTTAAACACTTAATAACTGATCTGCTCATGAATCACGGCGTGTCTGATCACGCAGAACCTGACGGAAATACGTCGCTGAAGGAGCTTCAGTTCACAGCTCAGGGGGCTGTTTTATTTCTGCATTTTCTCCCAGTTTAGTCGTAGCCAGTTCCTCCTCCTATGCTGGTGTATGAGGAGGGTATATTCTCCTGACACGCCCTCCCTTCTTATTCTCCCGTACTTCGGTGGATTGGTGCGTGAGGTCGGTCTCACTCACGGAGAGTCACGCGCGGATCTCCACGTTCCTCCACTTCTGTACAGGCACCTCAGGCTACTAACCAGGGTCTTTCCACAGCCTCAAAGACCCCGCCCACTTTTTAGTCCAGTCTTTTCTCATCCAGCAGACTAGCGGATGGTTTTGTCCAGTGCAGGCACTAAAGGGCGCCCAGCCGTCCAGTATCAGAGCTGAGATTCGAACTGGGAGAGTCCAGGATCCCAGCGCTGGTGCATCACCTATAGGCCCCCCTGTGGTTATATTTTGTTTTCCCTTACACACTGGTCCTGCTAGTCCTGATGTTGGTACACCTAAAGATGTACTGAATGAGCGTGTGTGTGTGTGTGTGTGTGTGTGTGTGTGTGTGTGTGTGTTTAGCAGTTACTTATATCATGTTTGTTAGTAAGACAGGACACAGTAACATTAAGGACAATGCTCTAATACCCAGCAATGGCAGTCTGGTATCGTATCATGATTCCAATGAATAATAATGATAATCCCGGAGTCTAAACCTTTGATCCAGCAGCACCGCCTTAATTATCCTCTAAATATCGAGCATTATGCCAGAGATTGAGGATTATACACCTGTGTGATGTTTACCAGCTCTACTCGTTTTACCATGCGTTTCATCTTAATTAAGGATTTAATCACAGCAGCGCGGAACCAGAGGAACCGGAATCAGGATCAGCCGTGTAAGCGGTTATCCTTGGTTCCTGATTGAAAGAGTGTGAGAATTTGGGAACCTGTAGTGGCTCGGTGGGTAGCACCGTCACCTCATAGCAAAGAAGTCCTGGGTTCCTTCTGCTTGCATGTTCTTTCCGTGTCCGTGTGAGTTCCTCCGTCCTGTCTGGGGTGTTTTCTAGCTTTTTCCCAGTGAAACGGACCCACAGCGACCCTGAGTAGGATAAATCGGTGGTAAAACAGACAATAAATGAATGAATGAATAAATGATTAGAAAAAGTCCGCGTGTATAATCAGAAATGCGGAGATGCAGCAACAGCGACATCTGGTGGCGGAGAGTAAAACTGCATTACAGCCGCTTCACTGCAACTCTACCTACTGTATTCATCCGCAGTAACGAGGGAGAATGTGGACACGCCCTTTTAATTATGAAGTTCAGGTGCTTCAGCTACACGCGGTGCTTACAGGTGTGTAAAATCACATAAAATTATTAAACTGGTGTAATAATAATTACAGCTTATACAGATCAGGTTGAATTCATTGTGGCTGTGCATTTGCGCCCTCTGCTGTCTGGTGATGGATGATCCGTAGGGCTTAGCGTGTCTCTCTGAGGTCAATGCGTCACCTCACTACTAGAGTTTACTGCGGGCAGGTAAAAAGGTGGCTGGCGACTGCACGGGTGTAGAAGGGGGCGCGTGACAGTCTCAGCCCTCATCGGATCTATTCGTTATGTCTCCACCAATCAGCCGCAGAGAAACGGAACACTCAAGAGGGCAAATTAATCTAAACAAACAAGCTGCTCCACTGTTAAAAGGAACCAAATTAAAGAAACGTGTTTCCACGAATGGGAATTTTGCTGTATAGTGCAGATCATATAGAAATATATATATATATATTATTTGTTTTGTTGATTGGGGGGGGGTCATTCTAGGTTGTGTGTGTGTCCTTGTCATAAACAATCCAATTCTAAAGGTGCAATTAAACACGAAAAGCTCATGCAAACACACACACACACACACACACACTCGCTTAAATAAAATGCAGAAACTGAACTGCTAAAAAATTAAAATTATGATAAATAGATGCAAATAATAAATGTTGTTGATTTTCATTTTGCATTCTTGTTGAAAATTCAAACTTACAGCACACACACACACACACACACTGACACCGCGAGTGTGTGTAAAGCTGCACGTTACAGAGCTGGGATCGGCTCTTCTGCACAAAGCCGTCGTTGAGTGATGGAGACGTGGAGGAATAAACACGACCCCCGAGCCCGGCGCGGCGACACAACTCAAATTGCTTAATGAGGAGAGTAAGTAACAGCGCTTTAAAGACTGTTGCAACAAGGATCGACATTCCAGCGGCGCCGCGCTTTTGAGGAGAGGCGCACTGTTGACTCTGCGAGGTTTAGACATGCTGGAGGACACAAAAGCACTGGAGCAAAGACGCGGGGACGACCGGCAGCACAAAAAGATCTGCTCAGGATGCATTCCAAGGGTGCCGGAAAACAAACTGGGCCCTAATCCCCTCGCCGGGCCACACTCGGACGGATTAGAAAGGGACCACTCTCTGTAAATGTTGACATTCCCTCCCCGCGCGGGGCTTTGGGGGTCTCGGAAAATATTTCAAAACGTAACGTCTGGAGCAAACAAAAGAAGTGGAGCTCAGAGGATGAAGCCGGGTTGGTGGATTTGAGACGCACCGCGGGTTCCTCGGGTTGTGCACCAACATGGCTCTCAGGGGTCAGAGTTTGATCCTCGTTTTTGAGGAGTTTAGCGAGAAATATACGATCTTCTTGCTTTTCCTCATGGTACTCTGAACAACAAGAGTCATAAAATACGAACCCTACAGCTCTGCTATCAGCCGACCGGGTGCCTACACAGACGCACAATTGGCAAGGGTTCCCCGTCACTGGGGTAATTACGACCTCTGCTGACCGGCTGAGGCACCTACACAGGGGGCGAATAATCACGGACAGCAGTGCGGGGCTCTTCACATGCAATACTGAGCTTTGTAAGACCCTGTGATTGATAGGTGAAAAGAAGTGATCAACGGCTGTGGAGTGACCAATTCCATAACCCAAAAAAGAGAACATCAGACCCAAAGAGGAGAACAAAAGAGGACGTATGGTCACCCTAGTTAATCAGCAGATTTAGCTCAATTAGTGATCGTTAACTGCTGCTTTGATGCCAAACTCCTCACTCCACAAGGGTCCTCAGGAAGCTGATTGACCGCCTGAACCTCATTAACACCGATAATGATGCACAGACGTGAAGGAGCTGCTGACTGAACTCCACCACTAGGTGGCGCCACCGCTGCATTCAGAGCCGAAGTGAGAAGGAAAGAAATGCGGGGGGATTAAAACACGTTCCTTCAAAACTGAGTGATTATTATAAACCAGGACTGAATGATGGACGTGATCAGTTCAGTTTGGACTAAGAATTGGTTCTTGTATAAAATATAATCATGTTTACCTGTCTACACAATGCAGCCCGTTTTTAAGCACAAACCTAAATGAAGCTTCAGGTTCCACCATCACACCACGTGTATCCCAGTCTGAGAACCAGTGCTGTACAGGAAACAGTTCTGCACATTTACTGGTTTGTTCTTGGTTTCTGTGTCACACCGCGTGGTCAAAAGTGATTTTTCCAGTCAAGTAAATGTAAGCAGATGATTATGAAGTGATCAGGGTGTCCAAACTGCACAAGAATGTGGAACTATCAAATAATAATGATGATAATAATAATAATAATGAACACTGTTTGTGGAACTACGGAACACAGAATGGAACCCATAGATTATCACGTTATAGTGAGACATTCAGAACTCTGGTTCAAACCTGTTTTCCATGGTTTGATTTTTTGGTCAAATTTGATTTGATTTGGTTCTTAAACTGGTTCCGTTCAGGCTTCTTAGAACTTTGGTGCTTTTTAGAGAACCGGTCCGTGTTTTCACCAGTTTTTGGGAGCCAAGGATGCTCGCTGAACCAGAATGGAGCTTGTTCCACGTTGGTTGAGGGCAGAAACAGGGGAAGAACGTCCAGGAGGGCAAAACTTTTCAGCAGCACTTGTTTGCCCCAAACAAAGGTGGTAACCTACACCGCTGTGGAAATGGTTTTAGTTTAGGTTTAGTCCAGGCTCTCAGAGGATCTGATAATGAAGTCTATGTGCAGGCTGATGCTGTCCTCTAGTGCTGGGTTTTTCAAACTGAAAAAAATGGGTCCCAAAAAAATAATAATAATGAAATAAACTGGTACATGAGTGCCCCCTTGTGGAGACTTTATGTTACATCTTGTTTAGAGCGAGTAAGATGAATTGTTTGTGTTGCCTGGGTGAGTAAAAATCATGGATCATTGATGAGTGTCTTCAGCTACACAACCCTGCAACACACACAGCACAGGAATGCATTGCAGTGTGTGTGTGTGTGTGTGTGTGTGTGTGTGTGTGTGTGTGTGTGTGTTTGGTGGGGGGGGGGTTCGGGGAGAGAAAGTAATTTCTGCACGGTGCCCCCACATAACAATTTTTTATGGGTAAAAGGATTAGGGACGATACACAGAGGGGGGCGCCAAAGGTGCCACCAAAACTACTGTTGTTTTAAACAGGCTGCAGGTTTTATATGTTCAACTAGTAATACCATAAATGACCTGTGGATGGCGCACTGTAGTCACTTTTAAAAGCAGACATCAGCAGGCATGAATAGAAATGGCAACCCTAAACCTGGTCACAGACTCTCAACGTTTTAACCCCTAGTGTCGTAATTAAAGCATTAATAATAATATAGGCGAGTGTGCGAGTGTGTGTGCGAGTGTGTGTGTGTGTGTGTGTGTGTGTGTGTGTGTGTGTGTGTGTGTGTGTGTGTGTGTGTGTGTGTGTGTGTGTGTGTGTGTGTGTGTGTGTGTGTGTGTGTGTGTGTGTGTGTGTGTGTAAAATGAAGTAACCTAAACTCAGGAGGTGATGTTTACACCCAGAACCTTTTCCTCGAACCCCCAGCTCATGTTTTCCAGGTGACCTTACAGAACAGAGCGTCCACCTCCTAATAAACACTTGAAATGAATAAAGAAGCGTCCACTGATCAGTCGAGTCCGGTTAGTTTCCGTCTCACTCCTGACTGACCTGGACGAGGAACCTTCAGACAGACCCCAGCAGCTCAGGAAGACAGAAGAAAGCCCTTCAACTGACACAAGGACAGCAGCTCCACACACACACACACACACACACACACACACATACTGACCACCCACTCGCCTGCTCGTCTGTCCATGTTGGCACGAAGCGGGCACTGCCCATCTGGCCTGGTCGGACGAGCTCACGCCGAGGCGACCGATTTAGTTCGTCCTTCTGCCGTCAGCTGATGTTTCAATAGACGCGGCTCTGCGGGGACGGCCCGACTGAACCCGGAATCAAACAGCACGTGGAACAGTGGTCTCTACGTCAAGGTCAGCACGAAAACCGTAAGCTGTCACATAATGACGAGAGGAGGGTCGGATCAGAGAATCTGATGAGCTCTAGGAAACCTCTAGGTCACTTTGAGTTGGAACACAGGTGACTGCAGTCAAGCAAGCTTTATATCTCAGGAAAGAATAATGAGGCGCCTGCTTCCCGACACTTTGATGGTACATTTTGTTGTGCCAACTGTGGTTACTGCATCAGACTAGTGATCAGAAGGTTGCTTGCTCAAGCCCCATCATTGCCAAGTTGCCACTGTTGGGCCCCTGAGCAAGGCCTTTTGTACTTAATTGCTTGAATTGTTTTAACTGTAAGTCACTTTGGATGAATTTTTCTTTGGCATAAATCCTCACAGACATATGCCAAAACCTTGTTTTGTCATGCCAGAGGAGGTGGGTAGGGCGACTCCACATCAATGCCCGTGGTTTGGATGGTTGGGTGTCCGTATACTTTCGGCCACGCAGTCTAGTGCTGCAGTTGTTTGTAATTTTAGGAAGCAAACATTTGTCCATTCCACCTTCGCCAGCCAGCGCCCCCAGAACAGCGTGGCACGTTGTTTACATGGCATGATGGTCCAGCAGATCTGGGCCGACACGCCAGCAGGAGAGAGGAACAAGACAAGAAGCATCACGCCAGGGTTCCAGTCAGCATAAACACACTCGCACAGATGTTCCGGGTGAGCGTGGGCGGGAGGCGGGCACGGCCGGGCAGAGCCAAGGTCGATACTTTGGGTCAGAGGAACCAAACTGGCGCCGCCATTCAGCTGGGTCATGCACGTCAACCTCACAGCTAACTGTTCATCCTGAACATCATGGTGCTCGCTTTTTCTTAAAGCCTTGAGTGTGTCTGTGGGAATTTGTGCCCTGACAATCTTCTCAGAAGGCTTTGAAGTGTGTCTGTAGGAATTTGTGCTTGTTTAGTGAAAAGATGACAGCAGTTTGTATTTGTAATGCTGGGTGGTGATTGATCAGTCGATGTTCCGGTTCATCCCAGAGCTGTTGGTGGGGCTGAGGTCAGGGCTCTGTGCAGGACGCTGGAGTTTCTTGGAGTTTCCCTGGAACAGGAAGGGTCCTTTC
This sequence comes from Trichomycterus rosablanca, assembly GCF_030014385.1. NCBI lineage: Eukaryota > Metazoa > Chordata > Actinopteri > Siluriformes > Trichomycteridae > Trichomycterus > Trichomycterus rosablanca. Next base: position 617,088 of record NC_086012.1, read on the forward strand.
CTAAACTGTTGCAAAGTTGGAAGCATATAGTTTCCTTTATATGATTGATTCGTTACACCTGTGTGCGACTGTACTTTTGTCCGTGTAGCGTATCTCACCATAAATTTGGGAAGCGGCTATGCCTAAGGTATCAGGCCTGCGGGTCGCTCCACGGTTCCTTCAGGCAGAAACATCTCAAGGACGTCTGAGGAGCAGGGAAGGTGAACGAGGTACGAACGGATCGATTCTCAAACCGACGTGGCTCCGTGCTTTGTTCCCGCGCCGTCGTGAGCGCTATCGTCCCCGCCGCCGAAATAATTACCTCTCCTTATCTGGAGAGGAGCCGCTGGAGCGGGATCCGCCCACCCGCCGGCTCTTTATTCCAGAGCGGGACTGACACGCGGCGGAGAGATTAATTGCACGTTTTCAGAAGGGGGGTGACGGGGGGTGACGTCCACCGGAGAAACACCTGAAAGCTGCCTGATGGAGGAGAGAGAGGAGCGAGATAAGATTGTCAGGAAGAACAGAGGAGCGGCCTGACGGGGCCCCTGCAGAGGCCCTTCAGCATCGATCCTGCCGTCTTGAAAGCCTCCTCGCTCTCTCTCTCTCTCCGTCTCCTCTATTGAGACTGACACCGCGTTATCTTCATCTCCGCTGTGCCCCTGAGCCCCGCCGAAACCGAGCCGCCAGATTGAGCTCGTCTGAGGTGGGAGGGGGGCGTGGAGGGAGAATTAGGGGACGAGGGTCATTCCGTGTCCTTCATGGTGACCAGTCGGGGGTCCGGGGACAGTGTCCTGACCAGGGAAGCGCCAGTCCAGTCACTAAATGGGCAGAAATTCTCACAGACGTATGCCGAAATCTTGTCATAAGCCCCTCCAGAAGAGTAACCGAGTAACTGAATCAGTACTGAACGGGCACAAAGGCCCACAGACACACTCCAAAATATTGTAAAAGCTCACGGGTTTAGAATTGAATGTCTGACAGGCTTCGGTCGGGCGTCCACACACTTTTGGACGTACAGTAGGAGTGTCTGGTGGCTCCTTCCTCTGGTAAGCCTTTTTACTGGATAGACTTTGGAGTGTGACTGTGAGGATTTGTGCGTGTTCAGTCAGTAGAGTCAAGCACTGATGTGACTGGAGACAGGGGGACTTCATATACCTTGTGTGTGTGTGTGTGTGTGTGTGAGTGTGCGTGTGCGTGCGTGTGCGTGTGTGTGTGTGTGTGTGTGTGTGAGTGTGCGTGTGCGTGCGTGTGCGTGTGTGTGTGAGGAGAGAGGTTGATTGTGATGTCTGGACCCGAGTGAAGACGCCGCCGCGTCTGATTGGTTGATTGATTGACTGATTGATTGATTAAGGACTGAATCTCTGAGAGATCTGACAGCCGGTATTGATCCGCTCGGATCCTCTTTGTGTGAGCTGATAATCAGCGTAATGACCCGCCTTCAGCCAATCACACTGACCTTGAGCTGACTGGGCGGGCGGGCGGGCGAGAGAGAGAGTCACATGATCAGCGTACATTCACAGAGCACTTTATTAGGAACACCTACCTGGTCTGTACATGCATTCATTATGTTATAGGCTACACATACCATACAGATAAACATGTGGGTATACAATTACTGACTGTACCTGACCCCCGCCCCAAACACACACACACACACACACACTCACAAGTGCTCACGAGTTGGAAATCCTCCCTGACCTCTCGATCCCTGTTCTCTCCTGCCGGAATTGGCCCCGGTGTAGCTTTGGCACACTTTCCCGCCCTGGCACTCTGTTTGCCTGATGGCACTGGGCATCCCCATGGCAACAGGCCGGGTCAGTGAATGATGTGGCACAGAAATCTGATGGACAGACTCAGTGGAGACATTTAGACGTCTCTTGATACTTCAATTTCTGCAACTGTTTCTTTTCTGTGACGGAATGATTCTTTAATCTTAAAATACTTTCATGTGGATGGTTGTAGCCTAGTGGGTGGAGCTTTGGGCTGTCAATCTGAACATTGTGGGTTTGAATCCAGGCTCTGCTAGGCGGCTACTGTTGGCCCCTTGAACAAGGCTGGGATACACGGAATCTCAGCTCTGCTATCGGCCGGCCGGGCGCCTACACAGACATGATCTGCTCAGTGAAGGGAGGGAGGGTCTGAGGGATTCCTCATAACTGCCGCAGTTACAACCTCTGCTGGCTGATCGATGGCGCTGCACATTTCCAGTGATAATGGAGATCGGTGTGTGACTCTCTGTGCGCGATACGGATCTCCGTCTTATTCCGGAGACAAATCTGAAATACCTCAGGTGATTGTGACGATGCCGCCGCACATTAACGCGTTGCCTGCGGGTCCAGAACCGAGTGAGCTGTGGACGTGGACGCCGGATGTACGTCAGGGTCGTTCAGAGTGCATCTCTCTCCGGTTCAGCAGGTCTGAAGGATGCGGTGGAAGCTCGCTGACCCCTGCGGGCGGAGAGCCGACCTGCTGCTGAACGAGCATATGCTGAACTGGGAACACTGGCTGATCTCCACTTCTGTTTGGACCTCAGGAAAGTTCCGGTAAATCACAGATGCTCACGGTGAAGAGTACGAGCGGAGCGAGGTGTAGGATCTGTCACGGTTTCCACTGCGTCACCTCAATTTAGACATATCCAACACATCACAGATCCTATTTTACTGCAGTTTGTTTGTTTGCGAGCGTCTTTTATTCTCTGAGTACAGTGTATCACAAAAGTGAGTACACCGCTCACATTTCTGCAAATATTTCATTATATCTTTTCATGGGACAACACTATAGAACTAAAACTTGGATATAACTTAGAGTAGTCAGTGTACAACTTGTATAGCAGTGTAGATTTACTGTCTTCTGAAAATAACTCAACACACAGCCATTAATGTCTAAATGGCTGGCAACATAAGTGAGTACACCCCACAGTGAACATGTCCAAATTGTGCCCAAAGTGTCAATATTTTGTGTGACCACCATTATTATCCAGCACTGCCTTAACCCTCCTGGGCATGGAATTCACCAGAGCTGCACAGGTTGCTACTGGAATCCTCTTCCACTCCTCCATGATGACATCACGGAGCTGGTGGATGTTAGACACCTTGAACTCCTCCACCTTCCACTTGAGGATGCGCCACAGGTGCTCAATTGGGTTTAGTCCATCACCTTTACCTTCAGCTTCCTCAGCAAGGCAGTTGTCATCTTGGAGGTTGTGTTTGGGGTCGTTATCCTGTTGGAAAACTGCCATGAGGCCCAGTTTTCGAAGGGAGGGGATCATGCTCTGTTTCAGAATGTCACAGTACATGTTGGAATTCATGTTTCCCTCAATGAACTGCAGCTCCCCAGTGCCAGCAACACTCATGCAGCCCAAGACCATGATGCTACCACCACCATGCTTGACTGTAGGCAAGATACAGTTGTCTTGGTACTTCTCACCAGGGCGCCGCCACACATGCTGGACACCATCTGAGCCAAAAAAGTTTATCTTGGTCTCGTCAGACCACAGGGCATTCCAGTAATCCATGTTCTTGGACTGCTTGTCTTCAGCAAACTGTTTGCGGATTTTCTTGTGCGTCAGCTTCCTTCTGGGATGACGACCATGCAGACCGAGTTGATGCAGTGTGCGGCGTATGGTCTGAGCACTGACAGGCTAACCTCCCACGTCTTCAACCTCTGCAGCAATGCTGGCAGCACTCGTGTCTATTTTTTAAAGACAACCTCTGGATATGACGCCGAACACGTGGACTCAACTTCTTTGGTCGACCCTGGCGAAGCCTGTTCCGAGTGGAACCTGTCCTGGAAAACCGCTGTATGACCTTGGCCACCATGCTGTAGCTCAGTTTCAGGGTGTTAGCAATCTTCTTATAGCCCAGGCCATCTTTGTGGAGAGCAACAATTCTATTTCTCACATCCTCAGAGAGTTCTTTGCCATGAGGTGCCATGTTGAATATCCAGTGGCCAGTATGAGAGAATTGTACCCAAAACACCAAATTTAACAGCCCTGCTCCCCAATTACACCTGGGACCTTGACACATGACACCAGGGAGGGACAACGACACATTTGGGCACAATTTGGACATGTTCACTGTGGGGTGTACTCACTTATGTTGCAGCTATTTAGACATTAATGGCTGTGTGTTGAGTTATTTTCAGAAGACAGTAAATCTACACTGCTATACAAGCTGTACACTGACTACTCTAAGTTATATCCAAGTTTCATGTCTATAGTGTTGTCCCATGAAAAGATATAATGAAATATTTGCAGAAATGTGAGGGGTGTACTCACTTTTGTGATACACTGTACATTCATGCCAGGTGAGGGTTCCGATTCAGTCAGATTCTCAAACAAACACTAAAACAAACTAGGACATCAGTGCTGGGATCTCGAGCTCTTTCAGCTATTAGCCTACTGGGCGTAAAGACTTTGGAGTGTGACTGTAAGGATTTGTGCCCATTCAGTCAGGAACTGATGTTAGAAGAGAGTCGGGTCGAGTGTCATCACCGACTGGAGCTCCTTTGCACACAACTATTCGAACCGTGTTTTAATCATTCTGGAGAAGAAAGGGGACTTCCCCAAACTGTTGGCACTGTTATGTTATAACTATGTTAAAAGCATATAATTTACCTTATACATTTTATACACACGTCAGCAATGGATGCAATAGAGAGAGCTCAATATAATCATTAGGTGGGTGTCCACATACTTTTGGCTATCTGGTGTATTTTGGGAAATGCGGTTAGTACGTTTCTCCGACACTTTTCACGCCAAGTGAGGGTTCCAATTCTGTCAAATACTCAAAAAAACATTCAGTGCTGAGATCTCTAAATCTTCAGCTCTGCTATCAGCCGGCCGGGCGCCCACACAGACTCACGATCGATGGAGGGATGACGGTTAAAACAGGGTGTCCACATACTTATGACTATAGGATGCGTGCTTTATGAATTCCTCAGTCAACAGAGACGTTAAAACGTGATCGTCTGCACCGCGAGAACGACGGCGGTCCTTAATTCTCCGACTTAGCCGCGTGTTCCTTTTAATCGTGCTATTTACGACGGATTTGCGAGCTTAGCCTCGGCGCAAAGCCGGCGAACGAGCGTCGCCCGTGACGTCGGCGTTTTGAAGAAAGCAATCCCATCGAGGCTCGCGCCGAGGACGCGGCGATAACAATCCGCTAATCCTCCGCGATGAAAACCAAACCTGGCTAATTTCACCTTTATCCTCTTAAACATCCGTCTCGCTTAACGAATTAACCTTCTCTCGGCGAGGCGCCACCGCCGTAAATCGGGCCTCGCCCGGCTCCCTACCTGCCCTTAATTACCCCGATGATATCGGCTCTAATCTACATTCAGGTGCAGGAATCGATTTCTGCCCCCTCGGCCCGGGCGCGGACGAGGCTCCATCCGAGCGGCGGAGTCGATCGGCGGCTCTGCGCGGCCGACCGCGGAGAGAAGAATCGGCGGGGCTTTTGTGCACTTAATCGGTTCGGCGCTCGAAAGGTCACTCGTGCCGCCCGGTAGGATTTAATTAAGGCGACGGTGGTGGCGGCGGCACAATGACCGGGCGGCTCGTCTGAATTCGATAACCGCACGCGTAGCACTTCAATGGCTAATCCTGCGTTTAGAGAAGAGCGTATCTGAGAGAGAAAAGAGCGCAGGACGGTAAAACAAAGACGAGGCGAGTGTGAGGGGCTCTCGAGGGCCCGGGGCCCGGGGGCCGGGTATGGAATGCACCGCTTTCAATAATGCGAGCAATTAAGAGAACAAAAGGACGCGTTTCATTAGAGCCGGAAACACGAAACAGAGGATCAGAAGTGAAAGTGAGCCGGAACCCGAAACCTTCTGATGCAAAACAGGTCAAGAGCTCAGCTCCTATTGTTCCATGTAGGTCAGGGGTGTACAAACCTGATCAGTGAGGGCTGGAACGCATCACATTTAAATTACTTTAATAAAACCCTGGATGTGACCCATAGTGGGATAGTGTACGTCACCGCTGTGCCACCCGAGCGCCCAAAATTACCATCATTCATTCACAGTTATTCATAATCCTTCAAATCATCTCCTTTCATTTTTTATGTTTTACCATTGCTTTACCCTGGACAGGGTCGCTGTGGGTCCGGTGTCCATGGAATCACTGGCCGCAGTGTAAGAACACACCTCGGACAGGATGCCGATCCATCACAGTCCTCAGAAGCCCAGGGAGCCGAAAGTGTATCAAACTGAAGCGCTATCATTTAAACACAGTCGAACAGCTGAAGGTAAAAAGAGGAAGAGGACGGACAGTAACACGACGGATGGATACAATTACAGGAACAACAAACAAGCCATAAGAACTGATAAACAGAGTAAGGGGGTGACAGACTATCTACAGTCAGTAATTGTATACCCACAAAGCTCATGTGTATGTTAGGTGTTAGCTTATAAAATAATGAATGAATATAAGATAGGTGTTCCTAATAAAGTGCTCAGTGAGCGTATGTGGTCTAGCATTAGGGCTTGTACTGTTCTCTTAGTGTCTGCAGCATCACACAGCAGCCTGAACCACTTTTATTCACCTAATGAGAACCCAAATGCAGCTGCAGTAAAAAATGAAGTTCAGGATGATGGGCAGGATTAATATTTAAACACACACACACTCACAAACACACACACACACACACACACACACACACACACTCACACACACACACAGATGGGACCCTGCGTGTACGATCAGTGTGTGATTGCGTGATAATGGTATGATAATGGACGGTAATCAGATGGAAGTTTCCGCCGGGCGTTTTGTCACCTTCATTATAAATGCCAGGATTGGTGCTAAACTGAGAAAAATACCCAGCATGCAACAGAGCGGCCGGAGAGACGTGCTGGGACCAATGTGTGAGACGGTGCTGGGTCCAATCAAGGACGTGTGGCCTCTGTGAATCAGTCCAATTAAGGGGGCGTGGCCTCTGTGTATTGGTTATAGTAATTGAGGCGTGGCCTCTGTGCATCAGTCCTAATCAAGAAGGCGTGGCCTTGGTGTGTCAGCCTTAGTTAAAGGAGGCGTGGCCTCTGTGCATCAGTCTGATTAAGGAGATGTGGTAAAGGAGGCGTGGTCTGTTTGTATTATTATAGTAAAGGAGGCGTGGCCTGTTTGTAATATTATAGTAAAGGGGTGTGGCCTGTTTGTATATATTATAACCAAGGAGGCGTGGCCTCTGTGAATCAGTCCAATTAAGGGGGCGTGGCCTTTGTGTATTAGTTAAAGTAATGGAGGCGTGGCCTCTGTGCATCAGTCCTAATCAAAGAGAGGTGGCCTCTGTATATAATTCTGTGTATAATTCTAGTAAAGGGGTGTGGCCTATTTGTATTATTCTAGTAAAGGAGGCGTGGCCGCTGTGTATTATTGTGTAGTAAAGGAGGCGTGGCCTGTATGTATTAGTTCAATCAAGGAGGTGTGGCCTCTGTGTGTCAGCCTTAGTTAAGGAGGCGTGGCCTCTGTGTATCAGTCCTAATCAAGGAGGCGTGGCTTTTGTGTATTATTGTAGTAAAGGAATTTGAGGTGTGATGAACTGACTGAGGCGTCCACATACTTTTAGGCACATCGCTCATGTTCACATGCAGCTTTTATCCACCGCAGTGCCCTTGACGTCTCCACAAAGCCGAGCTCGTCCTGCTGCGGATCCCTCAAGCCCCCGGGTGAGGAGCATCTGCTCGCTCTGTGTGTGTGAGTGTGTGTGTGTGTGTGAGTGTGTGTGTGTGTGAGAGTGTGTGTGTGTGAGAGTGTGTGTGTGTGTGAGTGTGTGTGTGTGAGTGTGTGTGTGTGTGTGTGAGAGTGTGTGTGTGAGTGTGTGTGTGTGAGTGAGTGTGTGTGTGTTATACAGCTATTAACCATCAGTGTTCTGTCTAAACACTGTTTGAGTGTGTAAACACCGATACGTTCCACCTCACCACTGCAGCCAGGTGATACGAGCGCCCGCGTGCAGGAGCGACGCTGGCAAAGCAAACGCCAACATTCCCAGATTTAATTCAATTTTATAGCATGAAAACGCGTCCTGTTCCTGCTCCCGACATCACGTTTCACAGCTTAATATCGCGGTTCGAGGTCACACGGTAATTAAACGGCGTACGCTGGAGCTTAATGGAGGAAATAATTCACCTCACACGGAGCTTCTTCACTTTATTCTACAGATTGAGGTCAAACGGACCGGAGATCAGGTTCTACGGGGCCTTGTGGACTATTTTCCTCTTAATTTCGAATTTAGCTGTTTGTGCGACGCTGAATTAAAGGTAATCCTACACTGACTGATATGGGCAGAAGGTTTGGGAGGAGATCTTCCTCAAAAAAGACTGTTATAGCTGCAATAGAGGTGAAGTGGTGGTGATTTGGAATCCAATATTCAACCAACTTATAGTCGGGGGGGGGGGGGGGGGGTGCTGGAGCCTATACAAGCTATTCAATGGGTGCAAGGCACACAGTAACACCCTGGACGGGGCGCCAGTCCATCGCAGGACAGACACACACACACACACACATTCACCTATAGGGCAATTCAGTGTCTCCATCTAACCTGACTGCATGTTTTTGGACTGTAGGAGGAAACCGGAGCTCACGGAGGAAACCCACACAGACACAGGGAGAACATGCAAACTCCACACAGAAAGGACCCGGACCGCCCCGCCTAAGGATCGAACCCAGGACCTTCTTGCTGTGAGGCGACTGTGCCGCCCTACACATACACTATATGGCCAAAATATTTGGAAACCCAGGTGTTCAACATGGATTGATTGACCCTACTGAGTGAATGGGCACAAATCCCCACAGACACACTCCAAAGTCTTCCCAGCAGAAAGACCTCCCAGAAAAGTGGATGAAATGAAAAGCTACAAAGAAAAGATGGAGCGGTTGAGTATAAACGCACACGGTTTTGGAACAGGATGTTCAACAAGGTGTCCCAATACTTTTGTCCATCTAGTGTTCTTTTATGGACAGGGCTCAGGTTTTATACCCTACTTAGTTTAGACCTCACTCCCACTGAACAGCTTTGGAATGAACTGGAACACCGACATCAGTGTCATCTTTTGACTGAACGGGCACAAAGTCCCATACACAGACAACTGGTCAGGGTCACTGTGGGTCCAGTGTCCATGGAATCACTGGCCGCAGTGTAAGGACACACCCCGGACAGGATGCCGATCCATCACAGTCCTCAGAAGCCCGGAGAACCAAATTAAACTGAAGCGCTATCATTTAAACACAGTCGAAGAGCTGAAGGTAAAAAGAGGAAGAGGACGGACAGCATGAAGACGGATGATAGAATTAGAAGGACAACAAACAAGTCCTGTGAGAAGATTAAAAAGGTCACACAGACGTCACTCTGTTTTAATACCGTTTGTTTCAGAAACGGGACGTCCGGCAAGCTCACGGTCAGGCGTCCAGATACTTTTTGACAGCTCCACAAGAGCTGGACCACAAATGCTGTAATCTTTCGACTGAACGGGCACAAATTCCCACACACAGACACACTTCAGAGTCTTGTGAGAACTGAAAAGGTCACACAGATCTTTGTAGTCGCTCTATTTTCTCTATTTTAATACTGCTTGTTTTCAAAAAGGGACGTCCGGCGGTCAGGCGTCCGAATACTTTCGACACACGTGGTGTATCTGACACTCTGTGTTCCCGCCTCTCCACGTCGGTACCTGATTGTTCTGCACATCGTCTGTGTAAAATCATCCCCGCTGAAGCTCGGCTAGCTCTAATTCCCGCTGTAAACCGCCGCCTCAGCCATCTGCTAACGAACGGAGGAGGCGCGGCGCTAAATCCCAAACTAAACACCCAGCTCAGTCCGCCTGATTGGCTCCGAGTGGACGGGCGCCAAGTTATTCAGCATAATCCGAATATCAACACCGATAAAGAGGGGCAGGGAGTGTGGGGGGCAAACGAGCGCCTGATCAAACACGCCAGTCCATGATATTACCGGAGGAGAGATGTTTCTACAGGACGAAGCTTATAGAGTAACCGATCCATCACATCTGTCCTCTCTGACTGTAAACACTTAAACTCAGTCGGAAACCGGAACACCCGGCGGAAAACGCACACAGACAAATTTATATCTACATTATCAGCAGACACTTTTATCCAAAGTGACTTACAATTAAGGGTTAAGGGCCTTGCTCAAGGGCCCAACAGTCTGGACCTTGCAGTGGTGGGGTTTGAACCAGCAACCTTCTGCTTACTAGTAAAGTACATTAACCTGTAGGCTACAACTGCCTGACATGAGGAGAACTTCACACAGACAGGACCTGTCCGCCCAGGCTGTCCTGGCTGGGGAATCAAACCCAGGACCTTCTTGCTGTGAGGTGAGAGTGCTACCCACCGAGCCAACGTGCCACCTGGAGTGAAGCCTCTGATTGGACGAGCTGCCGAGATGGTGGAGGGATGAAGAACGACCATCGTTATTTTGTATGTAATCCCAGTATCAGATGAGGAACGTATGAGGAACGTTCCGGAAGCTCCCGGTGAGTCCTTCTGGTCCTACGTGATCACATGACCTCCAGAATCGGCACCGCACGGCTCGTCCTCATTCCAGTAGAACCAGAGACTCCGAAATGACGTTTCGGTCCGAGGTACAAATGCAATTTGGCCTCCGTGGGGAGTCGTGACCCCACGTGACAGCTTATTCTGGCGGCGGCGGAGCTGCTGATGGGCGGCGGCGCGGGAGAGCGCGGCATCACGTCCGATCCTCAAATGAATACCGACATCTAGTGTGATGGAGGATAATCACTGATTTGTGGCTGATTGAGGGAGAGTCGAGATTCAGATGAATGATTTTATCCTGGACGCTGGTTGATGTGTATACCAGACGTCTGACAGTGGCTGAAAAACAAAACTCAGTTATTTTACTCGCGCTCGTGCAGCTAATCATTTTAATAACGATTCTTTTTAAAATGTCAATCATTCAGCGACATGTAGTGAGCTTCGAAGTTTCTGATCTGGTCGTGTCCGGTTTTCCATCCGTATGCGTGATGAGGCCTGGAAGTGCCAAAGAGTCCAGCCGTACAGTATCGAAATCCTGTAGAGAGCCGTAACACGTACAGAATGCTATGCTGCACACTCTGTGTTCCTCTACAGCTGAATCATGTTACTTTACCCTAGACATGTAGCTCATAACACCTGATGGAAAGCTGCTTTAAAGACAGAAAAACAAAACCTGTGTGTGGTGTTTCCTACCTCACGTCCAGACCCACTCCCACACCTGACTGCATGTCACTGGACTTGTGCGAGGACACAGGGAGAACATGCAAACTCCACACAGAAAGGACCAGGACCGCTCCGCCTGGGATTCGAACTCAAGACCTTCTTGCTGCGAGGCGACAGTGCTACCCCCCAAGCTGCCCTATTTGGATCATTTCAAGTGTTATTTTTACTTTAAAACTGTCCTCCCAGACTGTAAACACTTACACACATGCACACGCACACGCACACGCACACGCACACGCACACGCACACACACACAGGCGCTCAGAACCACAGATGGAAGTTAACAGGCTCGGCGCAGCTCCCACATCAACACCAGCGTGCAAATCAGAAAACGGATCAGACGCCATCTGCACGGAGTGTGTGTGTGTGTGTGTGTGTGTGTGTACGTGTGTGTGTGTGTGTGTGTGTATTTGAGCTGGACAGCCAATAAAGAGCTCCATCATGGCCAACAGATGATCATAATTAATAGAGAGATGTAACAATGTTTTAGCTCGCTGAACGATTGGCCTGGCCGAGCACACACCACCACGCTACAGCACAAGAAAAAACGGTTTAGGGAAGGACCTGAAGTACTAAGCAAAGGCCACGCCTCCTTCACTGGGACTGATAGTACCCAGGGGCTCATAATTACTAATGTCTTTATTACGTTTTTGTTTTGTAATATTTTGCACCTCCTCAGGCTTCCTCACGTCTTCTTCTGAGACGCGCCCATCTCCCCCGACGTCCTTCGCGCGCCTGATGCTTATCAATTAGACAGAAAAACAAAACGAGAGGAGCATCAATTACAGCTGCCATATTTACAGCGGGTACTTATCGTTTAAAGCGCTCGATAATCTTTTCACCTACACACCCGTCTATCGGATCTGGAAGGATGCCCGGCTCTTATCGGCGAGGGATAATTGGCAGGGAGTCTCGCTCCGGAAAACACAAAGAGTTGCTTTTTTTCCGCGGCGATGCGAGCCTCAAGGTCGGAGCCCGAACTGTCCGCCGCCGAACAAGCTGTCAGCACTAACTTTGTCAGGACAAACAAACTGGCAGAGAGCGATAATAGATCTAATTTCACCTCTGCTGCCGCGCCTGAGCCTCCGGGGTCCCGGGGGGGGGCAGATTCCAAAACACCAGCTTACCAACACACAACAGGAACCTGTGTTATCAGTGTGTGAGAGAGAGAGAGAGAGAGAGAGAGAGAGAGAGAGAGAGAGAGAGAGAGAGAGAGAGATTGATTGATTGATTGATTGATTGATTGATTGATTGATTGAGAGAAAGCAAGAGAGAGAGAGAGTGATAGTGAGAGAGAAAGTGAGAGCAAGTGAAAGACAGAGCAAAAGCAAAAGAGTGTGAGAGTGAGAGATAGTGAAAGAGTGTAAGAGAGTGTGTGAGTGAGAGAGAAAGCAAGAATGAGAGCATGAGAGAGAGTGAGAAAACAAGTGATAATGAGAGAGAGAGTGATAGTGAGAGCGAGATAACAAGTGAGATAGAATGAGAGTGAGCTAGTAAGAGAGAAAGAGCAAAAGCAAAAGAGTGTGAGAGTAAGAGAACGAATGGGAGAGAATGAGAGAGAACAAAAGCAAGAGAGAGAGCATGGGAGAGAGAGCTCTTACTTGAGATGCATCACCTACAGCTTCATCGATCTGAGCGTCCAAAACATCTCCTCTTCTGCATGACGCTCTCGCACTTCCTTTGGCCACATGTGGATCTTTATCCTCCAGATGTGCGCTCTCATGATTCTCATCATTTAAAACGTTCATGGGTTCGATCCCAGGTGGAGCGGTCTTCCTGTGTCTTCTGTGTTTCCTCCGGGTGCTCCGGTTTCCTCCCACAGTCCAAGGATGTGCAGTCAGGTTAATTGGGGCTACTAGAAATTGTCCTATGTGTATGTGTGTGTGTGTGTGTGTGTGTGTGTGTGTGTTGACCTGGGATGGATTGGCAACCTGTCCAGGGTGTTTCCTACCTTTCGCTTGGTGAATTGTACCCACCATGACCCTGAATAAGATAAATTGGTGGTAAAATAGACAATAAATAAATGAATAATTAATTAAGCTTTTATTATTTCACGAGGTGCTTTTATTTTGGTCGTCAAATCAAATCTTCTTGAAGTTTTTCTTGAATGTGGACTAGAGAACTCAACTCATCTGCCCTGCGGTCTCCTACCATAAACCTGACCTGCCCTAAAGCCCCGCCGCTCTCAGAGACGCTCCTGGTGTCTCAATTCCTCTCGTCTGTCTGACACACTGACTGCATCTCAGCTGGAGAACATAATAATCCATCACTGCAGAGAGAAACGCCACCGCTTGTCCTGCCAGAGAAGCACCTGTCACCTGTCCCGAGGCACAGCGTGACACCTTTACCTCAAGGCCGAGACACCACAACACCTCACATTAAATCTGCCGCGAGCTCCCGTACTGCGAGAGCGTGTCCATCAGACGGCTTCATCTCTCCGGAAAACCCTGAGGCGAGCTGAAGCAACACGGAGAGCCTGGTGTTCCGAAAAAAACAGCACCATGTTCGGAATATACACTCACATTCAGGGGTGTCAGAGAGTCGACTGTGAGGAAGAGGTCAGCGTCAATACCACCGAGGAAAAGGTTAAAGAACAGAGATGACTCCTGAACAACACAGACTGTTTATCGATTGGGGTTTGCTTCAGTCTAACAGCATCTAATTACCCAGGTTAGTTAAAAACTCAAAGATCCAAACACACAGCCAGTTAAAACATTTAGAAGCCATGTTACTTTATTTTGTAGTACAAATTCTCAAAGAAACACCATTAAATATTCAATATCTGTGGTGCCCAGGTGGCGCAGCAGGATATTCCGCCACCGGTCGGCTGGGTGCCATCTAGCAGGCATAACTGGCAGTGCCTGCAGCAGATACATCTCTGCTAGGGTGGGATGACCGGACTATGTGAGTGGGGTCTTCAAACGCTGTGTAAGGACCCTGATTAGCCGATAGAGAGGCGCCTGTGCAGAATGCAGGGGTGAAAAAGGGTTCCGCTAAGGGCTGCACGCAGGTCGGAGGAGGCATGAGCAGCAAAATACCCACCTCACCTGCAATCAGGGATCGCCCAGCAGTGGACAAATTGACCACACTAAATTGGGAAAAAATGGGAGAAAATGCAATATTCAATATCTAATGTTGTAGCTGGTTTTCCATTTGTGTTTTTCATTTGTGGCTGAAGTGGCAGCTTGTAAAGTCATTTTACCGACAATTATATAAAATTAACAGCCATGTTCGCCTTAATAATGAACTTAAAAGGTCTAAAACAGAGTGGTAATTAAAGCTGATTATTTTACAACATAAAGCTAAGTAAGCATTTTTACATTTGATTAAAAATAATTATTAATAAAAAGGTTCAAAACCAAATCTGGTCCCAGATTCTCCCGCTGGTTGTGAATTGAACCTCCAATCTATCAGGTTGGGGATTTTGTCATCACACTGGACTCTTAGTTTAATGAAGTTAAATTAGCTAAATGAAGCTGCTGAAAATAAAAACAGCATAAAAACTTAATCCAATGTTCCATTAAATGTAAAGTTTATTGATTAGCTGCTGTGCTGCACACAAACCAATTAAATGACACTAATGCAAACACAAAACTCTTCAAGAGACAAACAGTAATTAGCTTAAACCAACACAGCTGGTTTTTACATGACTGAACACGAAGCAAACAAACAAAAACCATTTTAATAAAGCACCAAAGTGCATGTGCGGTGTGTTGAGATTTAGCTTTACCTGATCGTGTTCTTCTCCAAGCTTCTTCTTGAGTCCAGCCAATCCATCTCCTGTATGTTTTAGGTTGTAAATGGATCACAATAAGAAAACATTTGGGGGAAAAAATTGGGTAAATCATCTGAAACCTTCTGGAACAGAAGGAGTTGGATCTGATTGGTAAGCTGAGCCTAATTAATTGACTCACTAAAAAGAGTCAGAATGCCAATCAGCCACGTCAGTCTCCTAATTAGCAATCAGCTGAAGACCTTTATTATATTACTCACTTACACTGGTGCAATCTGGGGTTATAAAGACCAAATACTTAAGTCAAAGTAGGGTCTCAGGGTCTCTCACTAATATTTATATTGTTATGTGCCCCCACCCTTATTGGTATTGTATAATTAACAACACCCTTTGTTGTTTCATGTTGGGTGTTATGGTACCACTGACTACTGTCTCCCACACCAAGAATCTAATATTTTGGACATTAAATCAGCTCATGTTCACATGCCAAAAACTAATGATGCCAGTATGTCTGGCTCTGGAAGATCAGCCATTGCCTTTTCCATATGGTTTAATAGCAGGGGCAGGTGGCATCGGAAATGGAGCTTCGGTTCGTTCAGTACAGTACGCTGCCCAACGTCATGGAAAATCTGGCAACATTAAACTACATGCACCATTTGCAGTCCTGGCTGGGTGTCTCAGAGTGTGAATTTGGCTGGGGTGATATTGGGATGAAAGGACCGTACATTTTCCACAGCCTGTCAATCAACAGAGAATGTACAAAATTATTGTAAATAACTGATAATATATGAATATAAAAACCCAAACAATTCTACCAAATGATCATCTATCCATTGTAAACAGAGGAGACAAAGTGCCAAAATATACAATCATATATAAACATGTTTTATCTATTTTCTTATATCATGAAGGTCTTAGGATACCACATTTAAAACAAGATGGTTAAGAGCTAGAGCTGCCCAGTGACCTGTCAGTGTTCTGTTGTAAAGTGGAAACTTTGAGGAGTAACAACTGCTCAGCCATAAAGCCCGACAAACCTACAGAATGAGATGACCAAGTGCAAAAATGACAAAGTTCCAAACTGCCTCTGGGTGCCATGTCAGAACAGCAACTGTTTATCAGTAGCTTCATGAACCTGGGCACAATGCCACAGATATGGACACATTTGGACAGATATGTATGATGTTCTGGTGTACTTCTACGACATAAAATGCGCAAAATAGGAGATGCACAAGAGCCCCTGGGATCTGGGCTTATTTTTTGACTGCAATTTCTATGTTCTTCTAGAGTCAGCGTGGGTTTTTCCCACAAAAACATCCTGGAGGAGGCCCAGGACCCACCGCCACCTTGTAAAGGCGCCAATTGACATTAAACAGGCTAATCTGACAGACGTTCCTGAGTAAAACCAGCCGCCTTCCAAACACCACCATGTTTGCTATAAAGTGCACTAGAAAAACGTTGTGTTGTTTGCTAAAATAAACAAAACGCACTAAGATTATGACCAAGCAAGATTTTTGTAACCCAGAATGCATTGCTTTGTGTACCAGTCCAAATTGCGTATTCTTGGAACACTTAACACTGAAAATATACTTAATCGTGTGCAGGGAATAAGGTCTGCGGTGCTATTTAGGACGCGGCCGAATTGCTTCGCTAGATGCTATACGCTCTATGCACGCATTGCTCTGATTGGTCAGGAAATTTATCCGCGCCACGCTATTGGCTGTCTTTGGTGTCAATCACAGGCGCTATCAGGAGGCATGTAGGTCGTGGCAGCGCCAGAGTCCAGCACGTACCGCGCTGCTGTGTTTCTGTCATGAACTGGCATTACTGGTTTCACCAACACAAAGAGTATAAATAGTTCAGCTAAATCAGCTCAAACTGCACTGTTTTACTGCCTCACATTATACAGAAGCTCGTGTTTTAGCTCTCAGTGTAAAGTTTCTGCGTCGCTCACCTGTTATTAATCAGACAGGTAAGATCACCTGCAGCTCAACACCTGTAACTCGAGTTATTGTGATTATTGTGATTGTTCTGGAGCAGGTCAACATGTGCAGTAGTAATGATATGATATTTAACATGCTTTGCATGATCTATTATTGTGTAGAACTCATTTCTATTTATCAGTTTGCTTGTTGATAGTTTGTGCACCTGCTTACAGGTACAGAAAAAGTCCTAAATTTCTTAATTTAGTTTATCATCTAGTTAAATTATCACGTAGAAAGTTCTACAATGCCATTAAATTTGTGGAATGGCATCAAAGTTCCTCATAAGTGATAATAATTGACCACAGCTGGTGAATTCTCTGTGCCCATATTAATATAAATACATGACTGCATTCATTACGAAGTACATGGAACAGTTGTCTCTTAGCAAAGGCTTTTGCAAGAAAACCCAAACTTTCACCTGATACTCAGAGGAAAGTGGTTTGCTTGGTCAGACATAACAAGAACAAGCAGGGGCTTCTAAGGCTAGAGCAGTGACAAGCTGGCTTGACTGTGGACAGTGTCACCTAAGTTTCAGCAGCTCCTGATTCATTATTATTTCCAGATTAGCTCATTAACACGTTTTACATGCGAGTGTTCAACCAAGAGCAGAAAATATTTAGTGAGTCTGGTGGTTGATCAACTGGGGGCGCCAGTTCCTCTCCAACATTTGGGACCCTGAGTAGGTTTTAACTCTGACATGGTTAATCATTTCCTAAATGCAGGTCAGGGCCAGAGATGCTAGTCATGATGTGGCCTTGGAACTTGTAGTCCAGCTTGAAGTTTTTACATGAACATTATCAGGGGTGAGTCCACTACAGGCGACGCAAGACAAAGGGCACCAGAGAAAGCTGACCCACTTGTGCAGCCAACCATCACAAAGCAAAGATGGTGTAGTGACATCATGATAAGTGCTGTTGTTTAGTCCTGGTTCATAAAACGATTACACTATAGCATTATAGGGCTGGGTAGTATTTAACCAAAATATTAAAGCTATAGCATATATCTTTCTAGAAGGACATGCCATTCTTCTTCTTATTTATATATATATCGTATTTTAGGGGATGCTAATCAGTCTGTAGCTGCTGTTATGTGTAATTCTAAGTATTTTAACGTCTATAAACTCTCATGTTGCTCGTCTGTTTGAATCCGTTATGATATTGTCTCTAAATTTACATTTTTAATGAGCAGTTTAACTCTTTATCTGTTTGTGAATGTAAATTAACAGTAAGATGCAAATAATCACACAAATGTCGGCTGTTCGTGAGTGTTCTGCTCAATACAGTGAAATTTAGAACATACGTATAATGAAGTTTACCACTGTATTATGTGCTGTTCTGTTTTTAATTGTCTAAGCATGTACTGCATTACTCAAAGCTTTGTTTACTCACAGAGTTGTGGGACGACCTGAAAGCAGAAACAACAGTTACACACAAACATTCAATACTCAGAGGCAGAAGCAGTTTGCAGTTTGTGTTTTTCATGCTGTTTGCATCCTGTAATGCCTTGTCTCTTGTTTTTCTCCTCTCTGCAGGAGTTTAACATGTTCCCATGGTTTGGGTTTGTACTTGTTGTGATGGTCGGTGTTGGTGGAACAGCAGAGGGGAAGAAAGACGAAGTTATGTATTGTTCAGGTGAGAACGAGCCCAGATCCCTACCACTACTATTATTACTAATACTTCTGTTACTATTACTACTAATACTACTACTATTACTACTACTAATACAACTGATACTGCTACTACTAGTACTATTATTACCACTGTTACTACTACTACTACTGCTACTACTACTGTTACACTACTATTATTATTATTATTATTATTATTATTATTATTACTACAACAATATAACTAATACTTTTGCTACTATTACTACTACTACTACTGTTATTACTAACACTACTGCTGCTGCTCCTATTACCACCAATACTATTCTGTTACTACCACTACTACTACTACTATTACTACTACTGCTACTGCTAATAATACTACCACTAGTACTTTTATTACCACTGCTACTAATACTACTATTACTACTACTGTTATGACTACTATTAACACTACTATGACTATTACAACTACTACTACTGTTATTACTATTATTACTACTATTACTATTACTGTTACTGTTCTGGTGCTAGCGTACGGTAACGGACCCGGTCATGCTGTAATGATGACGTTTCTCCGTTAGCCTGCATGGCGATTACTGATGAGCTGCTGCACTCCATCAGCCTGATCGATCCGAAGAAGACCGTCAGTGTGGGAGGATTCAGACTCAACCCTGATGGAAGCCTCACCGATAAAAAGGTAATTTACTTTAAAACTAGAACAAATTTCTACATTAGAAGCTGGATTCGTCTCAAAAAACAAAAATAATTCCATTCTAACGTCTGTCTGTGACTGACCTCTAGTCACGTTGATAAATTAATCAGATTAATAATCAGTTCAGTTTCTTTGTATTGATGTTAATCTGGTACTCTTCTCTCCCCCCGATGGCCTGTGCAGTTCTGGCCGGCCGTGACGCTCGCTGTGGTTAAGGAGGGCAGTTTGAACTGTTTCCTCTTAACCACGTTGTCAGTATTTAAAGGTCAGACCCAATGAACTCGGAGCCCTGACCCCTGCTATCCAGGGAGCGTCATTAGGTGTCCCGCTCGCCTATTGATCCAGGGTTAATCTCCTCTTCGTAGCCACCGACCAATAACAAGTGTTTACTCAGGCCTGAATTTCCGGCGGGGGACTGAAACCGGTGTGTTTTTGTTCTTCAGCTTTGGTACACATCATAAAAGCCATATTTTATAAATAAATTTCATTTTATAAAATCTGAAAAATGTAGATAATTTTTTAGCCTTACAAGTTTTTCATCTTGCTTTAGTGTTAATAATTCAGCTTTAGAACACACATAATCAATAAAACCATAAATCGCTGTTTCCCAAACTGAGCAACATCAAATGTTAGCCCAAAATAATAAAACGAATTTATTTATTTTGGAAAATAAAATTTAAATTCCATCATGGAATTAAGATCCATAAAAATGAAGCTGAGCTATTTGTTAAGAGAATTTTATATCACATGATCAGATGTAATCCATGAGCCACTAAATACCTTAATCTTGCCTGTATGAGTTTTGGCTCTGCCCACTGTCAAGCCAGCTTTACACATTTATGAATTTATAAGCTGCTGTCCAATCAAACAAGCCCCTCTTTTAAAGTGAACAAGTAAACATGGTTTTTGGTCATGTGTGGTCAGTGTTTTTGAATATTTAGGATTGGTGACGGGTGGACGGTGTGTGTTTTTCCATATGGATGAACTCCGGGTACTTTAATTACCTCTCACCTCTCAGAAACGTGTCTGTAGTTGTATAGCTGCTTTGTTTCCACTTAAATCTGGTTGATTATGTAAACAGGTGAGTGTGGGGTGTGTTTTTACCCCATGCTCTGTGTTTTCGGGTGCCCAGATCGGGATGAACGTTTGCACTTAATTAGCTGCGTTGGTGCATAATTGCTCAAGATGTTTGGAGTGCTTCTGTCGGGGGGGGGAACAATGATGCTGTAAATGCTGCGAGGCTGCGCGGTTTAAAACAAATGTTCATTACGAGCACAACAATAGTGTGTGTGTGTGTGTGTGGGGGGGGGGGGTGTTGGGTTGGGAGGGGTCTTCTGTTTGGTGAGGAGCTGCAGGATTCCTCACCATGTGCCCTGACCTCTTACCAGATCTGACCCCGTGTTCATCACACCGTCTCTCCTTTTAGATCCTCTGTAAAGTCATTTCTTCCTTCTCGGTTGCGTCCGGTCGCATCGTGATGCACCACAGGATTTCAACAGAAGAAGGGTGTGGACGGCGGGTCAGCTCTGTGGGGACAGCGGTCACCTAGTGGATATCAATCGGAAGATTGTCGGTTCAAATCCGGCCTCTGCTATATAGCAGCCAATGTTGGACCCCTGAGCGAGGCAATTATAATAACTGACCCTGCGCTCTGACCCCAGCGTCCAAACATTTACATTTGCTGCATTTAGCGGTAGCTTTTATCCAAAACGACTTATAGGTATGACTGAACACGAATCAAGCAATTGAAGGTTAGGGGCCTTGCTCAGGGGCCCAACTGTGGTGGGGCTTGAACCGGCAACCTGCTGATTACTAGTCCAGTACTTTAACCACTGAGAGCCATAAAAATAAAAAATAAAACATAAAATGGTGCAAAATATAACGACAAATAAAACGGACAGTAACATAAAACCTATTTTACCATTAAATCATAAATATGTGGTAAACATATTTGGGTTAAAACCCAAATAAATAAATTCTTCTACAGACCTCAGCTCACCTTTTCTTTTTGCCATTTCTGGACTTTGTTGGCATCGTTTTTGCGCTGTGTGTAAGAAAAGAGTTTATCAACATCAGATCTGCTCAGTTTCATCGTGTCTCATAATATTTTCACCTTATCGATCGTAAGAAGAATAAAATATTGATATTAAATAATCATGTTGCAAGTATTTCCACCTTTTTTTCGTGGGATTTGAGCGAGTGACTCCGTGCTGTTCAGATGCCGCCGGCTCTTTCATTGGCCGGAGTCGGTGAAGGGTGGCATCTTCAAACCTTCTCCCTTTTCTTAACCCAGGCTTCTTCACCCCCTGCACCCCCCCGTCCTTTATTTCAGCAGGAATTCTTTATTGACGGGTTCTATTCAAACCCCTCCGACTGTTGCGAGCGCCGATTTTAATTCCTCTCCGTTTCCGGCGCTGCACGACCTGCGCTCCTGAAAGCACCCGCGACACACGAGCTGAAATTTTACATCCTTTTACTTTTTATTTTTGTGGTAAATTGTGCAGAAATGATTTTGCTGGCGGGTTTAGTAACTTGGATCTGCTGTTTGATTGGGTGAGATGTTCTCTGTTTTTTGGGCCTGGAACAGTTGTCTCTTTGCCAAGGTGAGAAAGAAAACACAGATTGTTCTGGATGGCTAAAATGAATCCAAGAATTTAATCAACAAAAATGGTTCCAGTGGTTCCAGCATCTTGAAATTGATTAAATAAAAGTCAATTATAATTATATAATACATATCGAGGGTTTTTATGTGATGATCACTACAGTCGTCTGTAATTCTCTGAACTGCTGAATATTTCCGTCCTCACTCCTCCGTTCAGATGAATATTAGTGATGATTATTTGATCCCGTATCATCCCGACCTGTCCACGATGTTCGGCGCTGATAGGATTCAGAGCTATGACATATCATGACTGTTTTTTTATTTAAATCACCCTGTGGTGCCAGTGAATCCCAAATTCACGCCTCTGGGTCGATGGTATCGTCTCTTATCTCCTGGCTTCTGTTCATCCGGCTTTCATTTATTTTTTAATTAAAATCGGGGATGGGCGGATGGGCGCGGGTCCGTGTCCTTCCCCGGGACCTTTTGTCTTATTTTGTGACCAGATGGCGGTGAGCCACGGAAGCTTCTTTGTGTTTTGGATCCTCAGAGAAACACAAGAAGGTGCCTGGGGGAGGGAGGGGGCAGCCAAAAAACCCTCCAGAATGTTCCGAGCGGGACCGGAAACGTCCGTACTGCGTGTGAAAGAGGGCAGTCGGGGTCATGCGGACGTGGCACCAAACCAGCTCGTCCACAACCTGCTTCTCGGTTCATGCCCCCTTCCTAAATACCCAAACAACCCCCCCCCCCCCCCCCCCCCCGCTCTCACCCCTGCTCCCCTTTCTGTGGCCTGACAGGGAGGAACTTCCTGCTTTGATCAGCCGAGGGTGGAGAGGAGAGAGCGCTGTTTACCCTGCACTTGGCTGCTGTTGACAACCGCCCCTCCTCGCCCCTTACCCCCCGGGCAGCACCCCATTCTCTTCTCCTGCCCCCTTCCCCTACGTCGTTCCGGGGGAGGCCAGCTGGGGCGAGAGCAGCGCTGCACCTTGACCTGTCTAGACGCCACCGCCTGGTTCCCTTCAGCAACTTTTTAGCAGCGCAGGTTAAAAGTCGGCGGGGTGCACAGCCCAAACGCTCGCCCCTATTCAATCAGAGCGGAAGGAAGAGGTCGTCCGTGTGACCCCCCGTGACCTTTATTATTATCATTATTAATATTAAACGGTGATTTTCGGTGGTTCTCCAGGTTCCTCTGGCCAGGTCAGAGACTCACCTGTCGGAGCTGCTGGACGGCGTGTGTAATAACATGAGCGATTACGCCCTGTACGAGGATCCAGACACCAAACGCCAGAGCTACAGACGCTTCGCCCCCAGAGGAGGGGACGCCGGGAACTTTCCAGATTTAACACATTTTAAATTTACAGGACCGGAGGGATCAGACTCGCTCAAATTTGCTGTAAGTACTTAAACTTATTCTTTATTTATATTTTAACTTTTATTTTTGAAATAAGTTTTAAGTGTCTAAAAATCACTTTTAAAATTATTATTTTCAAAACTTGTATATTAAAACCATTCAAGTTTGTTTTAATTATAAAATATAAAGAATATTTTTAGCATTATATTTATGTTCTATTAATTATCATTTACATTTATGTTTCAAATACAGATTAAATTCATGTTTGTAGTTTTCTAAAGATGTAACATTTTGATTTATAAATTCAAAGAAAATGTTTAATTTAGTGATTTAAATTTAAAGAAAAATTTAGTTTACGACAGTTTTAATATGTGTAAAAGTATCAGGACTGATTTACAGCTTTTATTTTTACACTCTTGATTAGGAAGTGACTTTTATTTTAGAGGGAAGTTTTTGGGTCTTTATAAAGAAGTTTGTTTTAGATCAGAAGTGAAAATCTGAGTTTCTGAAGATTAAAACCTAAAACTTAATTTCTAATATAAACCGTAAATGCTTTTTTATTTATTTACTGTTTACTTTAAATTATGTTCACCCAGTTATTACATCATTTATTCTAAATTATTTTATTATAAATTAATTAAATCAAAACATTAAATACATCAATAAAGTATTTTTTAAAATACATATTTATTCAACTTAGGGCTGGTATAACGTATCACTTTCATTTGTGTTTCATTTTATTTAATGAAAATGTATTTTATTTAATTTTATTTAATTAAAATGTATTTTATTTAATTGATTTAATTAAAGTTTTTTTTATTTTGTTCTGGATAAAAATTTGAGAAGTTTCTATATCCTAAATAACAAACTTAATAAAAAATATATAATATTACTATAATTATTTTATATAGAGGTTTCTTTCAGTAAGCTTATTAATGTGTAATTACAAATTAAAAGTACACATATTATTGATATAATAAAAATATAAATGTACACTGATCGTTTCCTCTTAGGAGAAGCCTGTGTGTGATTTAGAACCTGATCCGTGTTCTAATGCATCTACAGAACAGTAAACAGAACTTCAGCTTTACTAATAAAACATTGTTTTTGTAATTCCATTAAATACATTTATTATGATACATTAAATCATTATTAACCTTCAAAACATTCATCACATTATTAATAATTCACTAAAATTACTATGTGTGTGTCTTTGGTCTTTGTGTGTGAATGTTTAGTATGTAGGTGTGTGTGTGTGTGTGTGTGTGTTTGATATTTATGTGCTTGTGTGTGGTGTGTGTTTGTCTTTAGT
The DNA here is from genome assembly GCF_030014385.1 of Trichomycterus rosablanca. Taxonomy (NCBI): domain Eukaryota; kingdom Metazoa; phylum Chordata; class Actinopteri; order Siluriformes; family Trichomycteridae; genus Trichomycterus; species Trichomycterus rosablanca. The sequence continues at coordinate 641,598 of NC_086012.1, forward strand.
ATGTGTTTGTGTGTGTTTGGTATGTATGTGCTGTGCTGTGGTGTGTGTGTGTGTGTGTGTGTGTGTGTGTGTGTTTGATATTTATGTGCTTGTGTGTGTGGTGTGTGTTTGTCTTTAGTATGTGTTTGTGTGTGTGTGTGTGTGTGTGTGTGTGTGTGTGTGTGTGTGTGTTTGATATTTATGTGCTTGTGTGTGTGGTGTGTGTTTGTCTTTAGTATGTGTTTGTGTGTGTTTGGTATGTATGTGCTGTGCTGTGCTGTGGTGTGTGTGTGTGTGTGTGTGTGTGTGTTTGATATTTATGTGCTTGTGTGTGTGGTGTGTGTTTGTCTTTAGTATGTGTTTGTGTGTGTGTGTGTGTGTGTGTGTGTGTGTGTGTTTGATATTTATGTGCTTGTGTGTGGTGTGTGTTTGTCTTTAGTATGTGTTTGTGTGTGTGTGTGTGTGTGTGTGTGTTTGATATTTATGTGCTTGTGTGTGTGGTGTGTGTTTGTCTTTAGTATGTGTTTGTGTGTGTTTGGTATGTATGTGCTGTGCTGTGCTGTGGTGTGTGTGTGTGTGTGTGTGTGTGTTTGCACATGTTTGGTTGCTCCTGATTTAAATGAACTTTGAACTTGTTCACCTGCTGAAGCTTTTCAAGATGGCAGCCATGTTTATGCTAGCATGCTAAAGATGGCTGCCGGCGGGTGTGAGTTAGCGAGTGTGAGTGAGTTAGCGGGTGTGAGTTAGCGAGTGTAACGTGACTGGACTCTCCTGCAGTGTGAGAACATCGTGGAGGAGCTGGAGGAGGAAATCATCTCACTGTTCACACAGGAGAACCACCACGGCGAGGACGTGGCTCAGAGACTGTGCAGCCAAGTGTCAGGTACACACACACACACACACACTCACATACACTCACATACACTCGCGCACACACACACACACACGCACGCCACCTACATCAAACTTTTAGATTTATTCCAGTTTTTGTGTAACTTTCTCTAAATAAATTCTGTCTTGATGCTAACAGTTATTGTTTATAAATAATAACAATGACAGATCCTGTCGCCCCAAAACACGATTTAATAACACAAAACTATATAATATTATCTGGTATGTATGTAAACATAATATAAAGATAAAACAACGTGAGCAGCCTGAGATACTGAAGAAATAAAATCAAATTTAATGAAAACAACAAAATCAAACATGTTTATTTACTACAGAGCAGATTTACAGCGGGTTTAAAACACCACCTAAAACCATTTTAGTTCATTAATTAATTCCATTTAAAGCTGAATTATTCTCTCAAAAATAAAATTAGAATGTTTAATTAAAATTGGTAATTATTTATATATATATTAAGTGTTAATTACTATGATAACTGTGTTAGTTAGGTAACAATAAGTGCAAACTTTTCTACAAGAAACAAAGTTCTGTTATTTAATTTTTGGTATTAATTTATTGATTATTAATTATTAATTAATTTTTGATTAATATTTGGTAAATAGAAGTATAATATGAGGGTTGTGTAAAAGAATAATGACGTTTAATCGTCAAAATTGTAAAAACTAATTCTGTTCCCTGTAGAGAAAGTGTGTGTGTGTATCTGTGAGTGTGTGTGTGTGTATCTGTGTGTTTGTGTGTGTGTATGTATGAGTGTGTGTATGTGCATGTGTACATGTGTGTGTGTGTGTGTATGTATGAGTGTGTGTATGTGCATGTGTACATGTGTGTGTGTGTCTGTATCTGTGTGTATGTGTGTATATCTGTGAGTGTGTGTGTATCTGTGTGTATGTATGAGTGTGTGTGTGTATCTGTGTGTTTTTGTGTGTGTGTATGTATGAGTGTGTGTATGTGCATGTGTACGTGTGTGTGTGTATGTGTGTATATCTGTGAGTGTGTGTGTCTGTGTATGTGTGCGACTGTATGTGTGCCCTGTAATATACTGCTGTCCTTGTCTCGCCCTGCACCCGGTGTTTCCGGGTGGTGCAGGAGCCACAGCAGCCCTGACCAGGATAAATCAGTTAGTGAATGTGAATGAGTGTATGATAATACCACATGAATGAATGAATCTGAATCATCTTTAGCAGTGTGTGAGATGGAATTTATGCCCCGCCGATTTAAGCACCACATCTGAAGTCATGAGGATGTTGGACTGGAAGGCCGAGCTCACAGTCGGTGTTCCATTTCAGCCCAAAGGTGTCGGCCTGTGTTTATATGGACTTTGAATAACAAGGGAGCGTCTGAAGCAAAGCAGTCAGATTATCACTCAGAATTAAGGCGCCTCAGTAGAAGCATTTTAAGGAATCTTATAAGGAATTTAGACATGCCCTTTTCTCGGGAGGTTTTCAGACAGACCCTTTATATCTTGAAATGATCATTTGATTTGAAGCTCTTGTGCTGTGAGTGTTTGTAACTGAAGGTGATTGTTGTTGTTTTTATCTTCAGGTTTCTGTAAACGCTCCGAGTTCCAGCACGCCGAGCTCTAACCTCAGAACCTGGACCTTGATCAGACGGTGAACCTGGTTTTAAAAGGAGCAAAACCGTCATTAACTGTATTAATATGGACTTTATGAAGCTGTCGTTAGGGAGATGTGATAGTGTTTTACTAAATAAAAATAAAGACTTTTAATATTTAAATAAAGAGTCTGAATGTTGGCTGAAGTCTTCTGATCGTCGACTCTCCGTTATACGGTGGTGCAACAGCACGCCTGACTTACCGGGAGCCGAAATCATCATGAATCTGAATTTTGGGGAATGCTGAGTCGCTTTTATGTTGGGCCCCTAAACAAGGCCCTTATCTCTCAATTGCTTGCGATGTATAAGGTCACAATTGTAAGTCGCTTCGGATAAAAGCCAGAAATGTTTTAATAAAGTTTGTTTTTGAGACGAGACGTCCGACAAGCTCACAGTCAGGTGTCCAAATACTTTTGGTCATACAGAAGTGTGTACCGCTGCCGTCGCCGTTTTCTCACTTTCAGCACAACAGCGTTTGTAATGAACGCCTCTGATCTCCTCTTTCCTCGCCCTCTTTTCTTTTGGGGCTGCAGGAAGCTGCGTTTGCGTTCCTAAATGTCGCGGGTGAAGAAAGTGGCTTTTCTCTTTTGTGCTCGGCCAGCCGACTTAAGCCTAAATCCATGAGAGATCAAGGGTTACCGAGGTGCAGAGCCTCATTCTGTATGTGCGCCGGGCGACCGAGCGAGAGGAGAACCCCGGGTTCCTTCTGACGCCCTGAATAACCGAGCGCCCGTTCCAAAATTCCTGACCCGGAGCCTGAATTTGTGTCTCTAACAAACATCAGCTGTGGTGCAGTTGAGTTCAGCATTAACTTGTATTCTAACAAGATTAAAATATATTTGTCCTGGAGATTAGCGTGCTTAAGTCGCTTTTTTAGCTTCTGCCGGCGCACTTTGATCTGCGTAGCGCCCGGGACGCGTCCGTCGCCGAGCTGGGTGTGAAATTAGCCTGATGTCGTCTCCATTCTTCGCCTTCGCCGTCGCTCGCCGCCTTAATTATATTTCCGCCGTTCATCCTGGCGTATTCAGAGCCGAGCGGGAAGGGCGCTCGGCGGATAAATGGCTCGGTGGGGGAGGGGTCAGGACGCGGCCCCTTTTTGTACGGGGTCCTGACGTGGGAAGTCGATATACTTTTGCTGAGAATGTATATTCTTTTGGAACATCCCTGTGTGGGATCGAGGAAGGTGTGGTGCTGTCTGTTCACAGCATCCAGACGTTCTGGTTTGATCATGTTGAGCAGTAAACATGGTCTTATTTTCTTCTTTTTTCTTTCACTTGCACGTATTTGGACTGTGGGAGGAAACCGGAGCTCCCGGAGGAAACCCACTCGGACACAGGAAGAACATGCAAACTCCACACAGAAAGGACCCAGACCGCTCCACCTGGGGATCGAACCCAGGACTTTTTTGCTGGGACCGAGCCACTGTGCCGCCTGAATGAGCACAAATTCCCATTGGTGCACCTTCCAAACCTTCAAAGCTTTTGACCATGTTGTGGATTTTTTACTTTTTTTTTAACAGACTGTCATTCTGAAGCTGCCTTTTATTCTCATCAGACCCTCATCAGAACCATTCGAGGTCCTACATGGTGCCAAGGGGAATATTTATGATGTGTTTCTGACTCTGTGTTGGATTAATAATCTGCACATGATGTTGGTGCATCTTCTTTATTAATGATGGTGACACACAGGTCAGGATTCACCTCACCACATCCTTACTGGGATTAAACTGGATTAAATGGGAATTCCAGGAAAGCGACGCTGAAATGTATAAAGACGCAGGTCGATGTTCATTACACATGAATATGAAAGGAATAATTGAATGCATGAATAAATCATAACTGTAAATAAACTAATAATAAGGGGTGTGAGGAGAGAAACGACAAAATGCTTCTCTGCTGCTCAGTCGCTTATTACAACCAGAACATCGTAATTATGAGCCGAATTTCATTTCTGCTGAAGATTTTGTGTGTGTTTAGTTTTTTTATGAACCGAAACACTGACTGAGGCTTTTGATGTTGGTCGAGAGAGCCTCAGTCGGTGTTCCGGTTCATCCCAGAGCTGTTGAGTGGGGCTCTGTGCAGGACACTGGAGCTTTTCTTCATGTCTTTAGAGCTCGCTCATGCTGGAACAGGAAAGGGCCTTCCCTAAACTGTTGCTGCAAAGTTGACAGCATGTAATTTCCTTTATATGATAGATTTATTACACCTGTTAGCAAATGTTGTGGCTAGAATGGGCGTCCCGATACTTTTGTTCATATAGTGAGTATAGAAACTGATCAGTGATGTTGAAGTAACTTCTTGTATCATGACGAACAGCAGAAACGTATTTAAACACGGTTATTTTTGTTTTTTGATTCCCCAAAGTTATAAGGGTCCCTCTGATTGACCTACAATTCCAAAACCCTTCAAATACTCCAATAGATTAAAGTCAGAAGGATAAACTATGTCCACACCTCCACTTCTGTATCAGTCTTCATGTATTTTTGCTTTTATGTTTGACTTGTTGGCTTTAATGAAGTAAGAATCGGTACTTTTGCAGCTTTCATGTCATGTTGTGGTCCGGGACCTTTTCCCGAGTAGCTGCTCCATATCATGATGCTTCCACCTCGGTACCTGTGTGTGTGTTTAGTGTTCCAGGGATCGAACACGTGACCCTTTTGTTTACAAACACCAGCAGCTAAATTATTTGTGAACGATTCATCTGAACACTGTTGTGATGGGTCTGAATGCTGATGTGCTGATGTGCAGATTGTAGACGGCTCGGCGTGTCTGTGCTTCTGTTTTAAGGATTTAATTTTGCAGGGGTGCACAGAGGGGGTAATGAGATGCATTTCACTGCATATTGTTCACTGTGTGGTTCCATGAACCTTCCACTTATGGATGATGGAACCAGTACTGTCAGGGATGTGAGCTGTGTGGTTTACCCTCACCATGATTGTTTTTAATAAAAAGTAATGAAGCTTAAGTACAGTAAGGAGGGTAGAAAAATAATTAGTAGAGGTATTATTTGCAGTTGAGGGTTTAAGGCTGTGCTCAAGGGTCGAACAGTGGAACCATGCAGGTCTAGGATGTTCATTTACAACCTTCCAGTTACAGAATCCAAAACACTGAACCAACTGTAGAATTATGATGATTTATAATATATAATCAGTTTAAAAAGATAATGGAGAGAAAAAGATGAAAAGTACAAAACTACAATGTAATAAAGTCCTGAGTTTTCTTTATATATAGGACACATTCTAAAATATAAAAGTTGTTTTAGCAGCCGAAAGATCAAAACTCAAAGTATAAATTCACGAGGAACGACATGAATTACAAATAATTATTGTTTATTGATCATCCAGTTGGATTTAATTCCACAAATAAACATACAAATTATGTACATCTGTTTAAAGAAGTTTTAAAGAAAAGCACAAAATAAAAAAAAGAACTTAAATTATCTGCTTTCGTTTTATATAATTTGTAGATTCTGCTGTAAATCGTTTTTAGGCCTGTAGGTCATGAAGAGCACAGTTTCTCATAGAAAATAAAAGTTCCGGGAGGAACTTTAAGGCAAAGTGTGCTTGTTTGGTGAATGGATCCATACACACTTTTCTTTATATATAAAAGTACAACATGAAACACCAAACGAAAGCTCACAATTTGGTTTCTCACACTGATCACGTCTCAGAAAAACTTTATGGCATGAAAACAAATCCGAACCGAATCGGGAACTTTTCACTCTGCACACAGGCTGGTTCGGAGGTTCTGCACCCTGAACCTGCTCGATTCCTCTACAAGTAAAAAATAAAAACACTCACACACTCAGTAAAGAATAGAATAAAACAGTCAAGGAGGATTTAACTGTGTAACAAACTGCAGCAACATGTGAAAGAAAAGGAAAGTAAAAGGAAACAGGAGAGGAGGTTTATAGGATCTGTCAAAATAATTAGAGAAGAAAAGAAAACGGAGGAAAGAACAGCGATGAGATGAGGGGTAAAGAAAAAAGCAAATTAAAAGTTTGGTTCAAGACAAGAAAGAATAGAAATAATAATAAAAAATAATCAAATTAAGGGTTTGTGTTTAATACCTCTGTAAAATCAGTGAATACACTGTGAGTAAAAATGGAACCTCTGTATATTTTACCATAACTGGTAGATGTTGCATTCAGAATTATTATTATCATTATATTATTATTATTATTATTATTATATTATTATCATCCACTGTAAGTGTGTAGCTATAAAACCTTGTGAATGATCGATTAATACACGACAAATTTAACTGAACAATAAAATGTCAATTTATGACCAAATTCAGCTTTAATGATCAGATTTTGCGATCGCATGTTTCTAATTATGTGGACTGAGGGGTCTGACTTTAATTCTAATTAATACTTGAACCCCTAAAAGAAGTAAAGACTACATTTCGTGGATGGGGGGGGGGGGGGGGGGGGGGTGTTAGTTTACTCATATATACAGTTATAAACACTCACTCAGTTCTCACTGTATAATTCGCACTCTGGGCAAAAGCACAAAGGTCCATTTTGACTCACACTGTAGTTCGGTACAGTCTTTAGTCATTAAGTTTTCTGAACATGAAAATAATAAAATCAGATTTTTTTTACACGAAGTTTGTAGAAATAAATAAGAAGAAACTCGTAAGTTGAGCTTTTCTCCCGAGTTGAGATGGACTCGGGTCTGTGAGCAGTGATGCTGAGCTCTGTAATAAATACTGTAGATCAGAATGAACCATCAGAAACATCAAAACAACATCAAACAGTTTTTCTGCGTTTATTAAAAATCACAGTTGGCTGAATATGCATCAAGAAATAAAAAACGACTCTTTGGATTTCAGCGTGGATTAAAGACGATCTGGTGTCATCCTGGAAGAGAAGCGCTTCATTATTAAATAAAATAACAATAAACTCAAATAAAAACGCACTCACACAGCGTGGATAAATGATACAGGTTCTGAGTATTGCATTAGTTCATCCAGTCCGTGGTGCTGGATCAGTGAGCACCAGGCTGATCAGGGTCTCAGTGACAGTTCAAATGCGCTCCTGCGGTCAGTCGCTGTCCGATTTGTCCTCCTTGGAGGTGGTGGCGTGGTTGTACAGCCCCTGCGCCATCAGGTGCGCCGCCAGCGAGTTCTTGCTGCCCGTGGCCTTCTTGATCTTGGCTCTCTTGTTCTGGAACCAGATCTTGATCTGAGCCTCGTTGAGCTGGAGCTCGGTGGCCAGGCTCTGGCGCCGCTGCTCGGTCAGGTACCGGTTGGACTGGAACTCCGTCTTCAGCCGCTGGAGCTGCTCCGCCGTGAATGCGGTCCGCGGCCGCTTGTCCTCCCGACTCCCGACGCTTTTCTTTTTCGATCTGCGCGACCGGGGACCTGAAACACGCAAATACAGAGAGGATTCGGGTTAGGAGGTTCGGTCCTGCGTTCACTCAGTCATCCGTGTTTATACCGACCGCTCGGGCCGCCCTGCAGATTTACCCCGAACTTTATAACAAGCAGCATCGTGAATCAGGGATTGTACATGTACGTTTAATGGTTGAAGAAATTGATCACTTCTGCATTTGTTTATTAATTTATTCAGCTTTTTTTTTTTCACTAACTGCTTTATCGTGGTCAGAGTCTCGGTGGGTCCTAGGCCAGGTGCAAGACAAGCTTGAAGCCTGTACAGGGTTCCAGCTCTTTGAAGGGCATCATACACCCAATTAAGGGTGGTACTACTATGATGCAAACATGCTCGGTTGTGCACATGATCTTGCAGGATTTGTTGGACCACTTTCTTCCATTTCTCCAACCTCTAGTTCCACTGCCTGCCTGCCTGCCCATTGTAGGTGCTTTTGACAGTGGAGATGATTTAGCATGGGCGCCCTGACTGACCTGACTGTGCAGCCTTGTATACAGAAGGTTTTGATGCAGTGTGTTGTGACACCTTCACTTCATCATGAGGATTAAAATGATCTCTAGTTTTGATCCAAAGAGATCAAATGCACCTGGTTGTCTGGCCACAAAGATCTGATCCTGATCAAAGTCCCTCGGGCCTTTATGCTGATCAGATCTGCTGCATTCAACACATGAACCATGAGGAACCACCATCAGCCCGACATCTAGTAGATCCCTCACCCTCACACACACCATCAGATCAACATCTAATAGATCCCTTATATGCACCATCAGATCAACATCTAATAGATCCCCCCACACACCATCAGATCAACATCTAATAGATCCCCCCACACACCATCAGATCAACATCTAATAGATCCCTCACACACACCATTAGATCAACATCTAATAGATCCCTCACACACACCATCAGATCCACATCTAATAGATCCCTCACACACACCATTAGATCAACATCTAATAGATCCCTCACACACACCATCAGATCCACATCTAATAGATCCCTCACCCTCACACGCACCATCAGATCCACATCTAATAGATCCCTCACCCTCACACGCACCATCAGATCCACATCTAATAGATCCCTCACCCTCACACACACCATCAGATCCACATCTAGTAGATCCCTCACCCTCACACGCACCATCAGATCCACATCTAATAGATCCCTCACCCTCACACGCACCATCAGATCCACATCTAATAGATCCCTCACCCTCACACACACCATCAGATCCACATCTAGTAGATCCCTCACCCTCACACACACCATCAGATCAACATCTAGTAGATCCCTCACCCTCACACACACCATCAGATCAACATCTAGTAGATCCCTCACCCTCACACACACCCTCAGATCCACATTTAGTAGATCCCTCACCCTCACACACACCATCAGATCAACATCTAGTAGATCCCTCACCCTCACACACATCAGATCAACATTTAGTAGATCCCTCACCCTCACACACACCATCAGATCAACATCTAGTAGATCCCTCACCCTCACACGCACCATCAGATCAACATTTAGTAGATCCCTCACCCTCACACACACCATCAGATCAACATCTAGTAGATCCCTCACCCTCACACACACCATCAGATCAACATCTAGTAGATCCCTCACCCTCACACACCCTCAGATCAACATCTAGTAGATCCCTCACCCTCACACACACACCATCAGATCAACATCTAGTAGATCCCTCACCCTCACACACACCCTCAGATCAACATTTAGTAGATCCCTCACCCTCACACACACCCTCAGATCAACATTTAGTAGATCCCTCACCCTCACACACACCCTCAGATCAACATTTAGTAGATCCCTCACCCTCACACACACCCTCAGATCAACATCTAGTAGATCCCTCACATGCACCAGTGTAACAGAAGGTGTCAACATGCATGTATTTGTGTTCCTAAAGTTTTGGCTGATCAGTGTAAACAACAACTACTACTAATAATGATAATAATAAAAATTAAAGTAATCCTCTAAACAATGCTCTAAAGTCCTCTACACAGAAAGGATAATGCTGATCCGGATCTGGTTTTCTGTTTTTGAAGTTTAAAAGTCACATCATAACTGGTGGATGAAATAAAGCTGCTTTCTGGATAAAGCAAGTCTGGAAACTGTTCCTGTTTTTACTCTAGTATAACTTACGTATAACTTCTAGCATCCATCCGAATTTAGAATTATAATAATTAAAAAGCGAATTGGAGAAATGTTGTGCTCGAAATATGAAGCTTAAAATGCAGATGATTTTGATTATAGAGTGTAAAGAATATAACGTGTTAAACTCCGGCCTGGACTCACAGCTCAGTCTGGATCATTATCGTGTCCACTTACAATGAAATGAGGAGCTCAGATTCTGTTCTACTGCTGTACAACCAAAATATAAAACCATTAAAATCAGACCAGTTTATTATACACAGTTTATAACCAGAAACCAAACAGCGCTGGTGGAAATGTGGTTGTTATGGCAACAGAAACGCGCTCAAACTGGTGAGGAAACTTTTCAGTAGGAATCAAAACTCTCCTCAATTCTATTTAATTCAGTTCAATTCAGTTTAGTTCAGTTTACAGTCGAAATGATGCAAAACTTTTAGTTAGAATTTAGTAAAACAGGCCTGTAATTTTCACCTGAATTTTTCAACGTGGTACCAAAACCTCAGGATTCATTCTTTATTTATTTAATCATCCTAAATGACTTATCCAAGAAATTCCCTTTAAATGTTTTAATTCAGGTGTGTTTTAGTTTGTTTGTTTTTTACATTAAAATGTGTAGGTCTACTTTTTACCATTTTTTATTATTCTCATTAAATGAATGAACAAGAAATAAAAACGAACAAAAAATATGATGCAAAATAAATGGACTGGGTTTTTTCCCATGACACCTCTGGTGGCCTGTTATTGTTTTAATTCAGTTTGTAATAAACTGTTTTATATGATGTTAGAATCAAATGTTACTGCTTATAATAATACTGATACAATAATAATCAATACCAGGAAATTATTATTATTAGTAGTAGTATTAGCAGTAGTGGAATTATTATTATTATCAGTATTATTATTATCAGTGTTAGCATTATTATTATTATTATTATTATTATCGTAATCATCATTATTATTATTATTATTATTATTATCGTAATCATCATCATTATTATTATTATTATTAAAAGTAGTAATATACCAATTATTATTATTATTATTATTATTATCAGTATTATTATCAGTGTTATTATCAGTATTATTATTATTATTATCAGTATTATTATCAGTGTTATTATCAGTATTATTATTATTATTATCATAATCATTATTATTATTATTATTATTAAAAGTGGTAATATACCAATTGTTATTATTATTATCAGTATTATTATCATCAGTGTTATTATTATTATTATTATCATAATCACTATTATTATTATTATCAGTATTAGTAGTAGTAGAATTATTATTATTATCGTAATCATCATCATTATTATTAGTAGTAATATAAGAATTTTATTAGATTATTATTAATGTCTGTACTTTTTTATGCTTGACTAGGAAGTTGATAAACAGCAACAAAAGCTGCGAGCATAAAAATGTAGTTGCTATGGCAACAGGAACTTCGAACAAAGTTTGTGAGAGGAAAGTTTTTAGTAGAAACTCATAAAGTTTTATTCAAATAATAATAATAATAATAATAATAATAATAATAATAAAATGAAACTATAACAATAATTCTTCATTAACTTCATTAAAATGTTTTTAAGGTTTTTTTCCCCTAAAAAAGTTGTTTATTAGAGTTTTGGTGCGTTTACTGAGTCTGTAGAATTAATTTTCTTGTAGAACTGACTTATTTAAGAATTATTTACCCCTCATCTTACTTTGTTAGAATTTTAATAACACAATAATCATTTGAACGATTTTATTATTTTTCTCTCTGAAAACTTCTCACAGAGCTTTTTTCTCTCTGACACATTTGCATCCACATTTCCATATTTGAAAGAGTGCTGGAGTTTTTTGGGGGGTCTGTGCAGTGCTGGGGGTGGGGAGGGGTGCAGGAGAGAGGGGGTTTATCCCGCCCCCTTTCCCCCCTTCTCTGTTCCTATAGCAACTAGGTTTTATAATCGTGTTCTGTTATTGTTTCTGTTTATAAACTTGTGAAGTTTTTAAAACTTTTCTACCCAAATAAACAGAGAAAACTTCCTGTTAAAAAGATTAATGATTTATTCATCAGAAATATTTATTTTTAATTGCATAATGTGATTTTATTAGCTGTTCAGAACCATCCAGCCTGTTTGTGTTTTGATTTTTGTTTGTAGAAAGTTGAAATTTATATTGTAGGAATTGTGTAGAAAATTTAATGTAAAAAGTTAATGTAGCTTTTATTTGTATATTTTTTTTCTTTTAATCTACAGAGTCGTTTTGTTGTTGTAATTTCACGAATAATGAAGTTAATTTATTTAATAGCATTTAGCTTTCAAGCTAACAATCACTGGGCTCGTACATAAACATTGGAGTGGTGATTTTATACTATAAATCATGAGGAAAAAAAACTACAACAGAATTTACATTCTAATTTAAAATAAAAAAAATAAAAAAGGTTTTTATGTTTGAAAGAGGAAGGAAACTTAGAAGGATTATAGTTGTGACAAATGATCTTGATAACCTCAGCAGAGCTTCTCTGGTGTTTTTACACTCAAACTTGCACTTAAAGTCGATTTAATTCTTGCAGCACCATGTATAAAGTATTTGTAAAGTATAAAGGACTTTAATAAATAATAAAATAATAGAATTTATTAAAGAAACTCTAATAGTTTGACAGAGTTCAACTCCATTGTCCAACAAAAATATGCTAATGAAATATTAACAAAGAACGAGATGGAACAAAGGCTAAACTTGGCTTCGTTTTTACTGAAAAATACAAATAAAAGCGAATTTTAGTTTAATGTTGTTATATTTAATATTTCACTTGTTGTTTCTACAGCTTAAAAATATTTAAACTAGGATTTTTTATAAACATCGACATGAACGAACGTGGATCGTGTTTGCTGCAACTTCGACAAAAAAGTAAAAGTAAAAATAAACAATATTCAAATAATAATAAGTGATATTTAAATAAATAATAATATTAATAATTATTATAATAACATGGAAGTTCTTTTGAGCTATTTGGTTTTCGTGTCTGTAATTGTCCAAACTCATTCATATTCATTATTATTCAGTCACAATGAATAAAATAAAATAAAATGTTGTACTTCTAAAATCTTTATAATATCCACAATAAATACAAATTAATGCAAATATATTGTTTGTGACGTTTAAACGTTTAAATATTAGTTTTATTTTGTAATTACATTTTAAAAAGTGTTAATGAGTCTCTTGCTGTTTAACAGGCCTAACAGGAGCTCCGTAGATTTTAATCTGTTTATTTATCTTTATAGTTACATTAAAAAATCTAATAATAGTTCTAATAATCATTTTATTTACTGGACTGTGTTGTTATTAATTATAAAACCATTTCAGCTCTTTCGAAAAGTGTCACCAGGTTTTTTGTCTATAAAATTCAGATGAACTCAAACCAAACTGTTTACGGTCACATTTCGTTTCTTAAATATTCCAGCACATATTATAAATTATTTTATATTTCATTTTCAGCTTTTTAACAAATAAAATTAATCACAACAAATGAGTCTTAAATATAATGAATTATAAAATGCCATATTTTATTTCTAAGGTTCTTTTTTGTTCTTTTTATATTTCATTTGCACATTTTTGTTGGACAATGGAGTTGAACTGTCAAACTATTAGAGTTTCTTAATTTTTTTAAAATTATTTTATTATTTATTAAAGTCCTTTATACTTTATTTATACTTTATACATGATTCTACAGAATAAAACATTCATATTAAAATTATAATTAGATGTGAATGAATTTTTAAATTCTGGTTTTAAATGATTAATTTCAGATGTTTATTCGTTTTAAAAGTCGCACAAACTTGATCGAATCACAATAAAATAAACCATTTTTAGGCTTTATTTTTAAAGACAGGATGAACTCTGACCTGATGAGGGTCTGTCCGAGTATCTGGTGCAGTAAACCCAGGCGGGCCACAACATGGGCTGCTTTGCGGGCGTCGCGCTGCTGTCCGAGTCGTTTGCGCTCTGATCCGCGCCGCTGTCCGCTCCAGGCTTTGCGCCTCCGGCTGCGGGACTCGACGCACCTTCACCCGAGCTCGGTGATCCCGCACGGTCAGATTCAGTCCCCGCCTCGGACGGACACCGGTTCTCCCGTCCCAGCGCGTTAAGATCGTCCCGGCCGGCTGGATTCAGGAAAATCTGACTCTCTTTCCTCCGACCGAAGTCCGGCCGCAAAATGTTGTCGATGTAGAAGTTGGTGATCCTGTGCAGGTTTGCGGGAGGTTCGAGCAGGGGCAGGATGGCTCGGTTAGATTCGTCCCCCGCATCTCTGCTGCTTTGATCTTTCTCTTCCATCCTGAAACTCTCTTTAACCCCTTTCTCACCCGAACACAGGAGCGCGCCTCCGAGCTCCAGCCTTCAAATTATTTCCTCTTCTGTGTTTCTGTTTTTCGTTTCGAAGAAATAAAAATGTAAGGAGAAAAAAATGAGTTTTTAGATCGTTTTGTTTTTTCTTTTTTTTCCCTCTCTGTGTGTTTAAAAGCCACCGGAGCGCCTCTGCGCACAAAGAAAAATCATAGTTTATTTTAATTCCACAACGCGCTCCAAGAAAGGACTGTAATTTCTACTAAATGATTCTATTATAATTAATATGAGGACAAAAATAATAATAAGCCGCTGTAAGATCTGGTGCTGCGGTCTCGCCTCAGTGAGCAAATAACAGCTAAATAAAGAGGTGCCAACTGGCTCCCAAATACTTTCACTACGGATTTTTTTTGTTCTTAATTTTAATACGAGTCTCCATCGTGACGTCACACTCTCGTATCCTAGACACGTGCCTTGGACCAATGAGGAGAATCCAGTGATATCACGTGAGTCGGTGTCTCCATAAGTGACAGGAGCTCAGCCTCCTCTGGATTTTAGCACTTAAAGCTGCAGTAACCCAGAAAGGCTCAATTAGCATTTACTACAAGTGCCCCCCAAACCCAACCCAAAATAAATGGCCAATCAAAAGCTAATCAATATTCTGCACCTTATACACCAAATATTGCCTACTGCTTATTAATTCTATTGCTTACACAACGATTGATTCAACTAGTACTGGTCCAATATCATATTGTCTTAGATTAGTAATTGGCTGGTTGGTTATATTAAATGATTAAATGATCTTATCTTATAGCTAAAATATCGTACCAGTATAATCTAATCACCATGTGCAGACATCTCGACCATACATACAATTGAAAGCAAACGTTTATTAATTTACATTATTATCAATAAACAATAAACATTTTGTCCAGAAAGAAAATGTATAATGGGGTTTCTACTGGTTCTACTTACACATTCAGCAAGTTAAATGATTCATTTCTAATGTAAAAGTTCTAATGCAATTCAAATGTGATCCACTAAATGTAAAAGCTGGTGAATATATAGTCTGTATAGTCTGGTCAAAACAAAATGGTCATCAGGTTACAGCTGACAACAATGAACATATAACATATATATCTGACAACATATAACATATTTGCATTAACATATGGCTCAAAATATAAAAATGTAATTTGATTGTTAATATGTTAATATGTTAATCATATATCATAATACATTGGTTAAAATCGCATATTATGATGTCATAACCTGCTACTATTTTTCTATACTACTGCTACTACCTCTGTTGGAGAAATGCCATACCACATTTCATTTTACATATGTGTAGTGACAATAAAGATTCTATTCTATTCTAATAATTTTGTAGGCTAAGCTTATTGATCCTTTATGACATAATTGAGTTATCAAATTGTATTGGCTGGTCATAGTGTAAAGCTGTTTTGTATAGGCTAATGTGTTAATGTTTATGCAGTTTGTAAGGGTTAAGGGTTACTGCTAATATATTTTATTGATAATACGTCATAATTAGCTGATTATGGATTATGTGATGTCATATGGTTCTGCCGATTGCTCACTGCTAATATATCATTATATATGGATCCTACATGTCAGATTATCCATACAGCAACACCTAATGCAAATTCCGCTGCTGTTTTAGATTCCCCAAGCTATCAAATGTACAACTATGGATGCACATCACCCGAAGTCGGTCATCATCGTTTTGTATCTAAAGATAGTATAACTGTTATAACTGCACATCGCATCATATTTATTTCACTTCAGTCCTTTAGAAAGTGTATAAATATGAGTAACACTATAGTACAGTATATATAGGGTAGAGTAATGCGCTACTGAGCGCTTTAACTGAGCTGCTGGCGCTTTAAATCAAACCAGTGATGCGCACCAGCAGCGCCAGAATGAAACCAAGAGCAGCAGAAAGAGAAAGAGCTGCTGCATCAGAGAAAGCCTGCAGCCTGCACGATGCTCACCTCAAACCACAAGTGCTGAATTAGCACCTACACCATACACCGGTTGCATTACTCACTGGTCCCAGTAAACCGATACACTTCCTGTATTATTTTATAAACATCATGTGTGTGATGGATGCTCCTGCGCTTGTTTGCAGGGTTTGATTTCTGTGTAACTGTGGATGTTCAGTGAATAAGATGTTCGCTTTAGAATCACTCATATGCTGTAGGAGTGACGGTAAGACTAATACGAGATGGCAAAGCTTATAATTATTAATGAGGGCCGGTGATCCTGACGCGCACTCATTAAAGAAATTGCATTATCTAAAACACTGAATATATTTCATATCATATTAGTAATAACGCTTTAATAGGCGGTCACACGTCACAACATACTAGTAGATAGATTTTATAGCTTAATAATCCATAGATTTTATGGGCGTTGTTGTAGGGTGCCAACAGGCTCGTTATATGACACGTGATTACACCTCGTACAGATGATTGTAGAGTTTGAGAGCAATTTTAATAAGCTAATTTATTATATTTATTAAAATTAACTGTCATAACAAGTCAATCCAAGCATTACGATTGATCACCTGGTCCCACATATATTGGGTATATAAGTCAGACAACACAGTCGACATGTCATGCACAATATGCTAAAAATATCATAACCACATGTTTTGTTTTTTTATAACTACTAGAACAGATATAAATAATAGTATAGAGTTATTAATAATGCATACTGATTCACTCGTACTTATTGGTCCCATTTATATCAGGTACAAGTCAGACAACAGTCGACATGTGCATAATATAATAAAAAATAATTTTAGACGCTTATTAATGTATTTTATAAATAACAGAGTCCTCAGTATTTGGTTATTGTTTATTTAATGATATTAAATTTGGCCCCAAATGTTGGCCATGTCCCATTGTTTGTAAATTCAGCGTAAAATATGAACTTTTTGTTTGTATTACAGAATATTTACGTTCTTATAAAATACAGTGTGTTTCAAACCTAACAACAAATTACATACATTTTTAGATCTATAAATTAATTATATTATTAATTATATTATTATAATATAATAGGCCTAAATATGTAAAATATTATTCGAATTAGTCAGCAATTTAAAATGATCAATAGGCTATAGCAAAAAGTTCTAATTTATGGCCAAATAATAAATAAATTATATCTTATACGTGGACATTTATGAAATGCGACCGATGTGTTTTTGTATGATGTAAAATTTATGATTATATAATTATATATTAAACACTTTTGCAAGAATTTTTAAAATAGTATATTTAATATAAACAGATGCTGTTTGACCTCTGAAATACAAATTACAGAGTTCAATAAGTTTATATTTTAAATCATCACTATTTTATTATCACTTTAAACTCTAAATAATTTTAGTCTATTGTTTCATATTGACATATTTTTACATGTGCTGGAACTAGTTATTTACATTTAGGTTTTACTTCTAAAAATAATTCTAAAAATAAATTGTACAAGTTATTTAATCCATTAACATTTTGCAATGGAAGTACTGAAGATCATATCGAATTCTAACTAATTTTATGTGCTTGGTGGATTTTTTAACCACGTATGGAAGCAATTTAAGGTAAAATTACTATCATTAATATTTAATTAATTAATGAAATATTTTTTTCTAAACAATAACAAAATACTGTAGAGTGTTACCAGGTTATATTCTAATTATAAATGTGTAAAAATAATTAGAAACGTTGAGTGACCACACAAGTAAACGCAAATTTTGTGCAGTATGTTTTATTTTTGTGAAGATCCGAGATGAACTATCAGGGTTAGGGTTAATAAACGGATTAGTTTATAGTAGAACTTCGTGTTAATCGTCACCATGGGAAAATAAAGGTTTATTTATTATTAAAGACTTCAGTATAAGTGCATGTTTACAAAGGTTTTATTTTTCCCATTAACTTCACCTCCACTCAACAAAAAATGTTTTAGAAACTTTAAACTGTGAGTCTGTAATAAAATCCACTCTTTAATCCGGGAGAAATTCTTCAGGATTAACACTTTACCACCTGCCTATAATAGTAACACCACACCATTCTGTCTGTAATAATAATAATAATAATAATAATAATCATAATAATAATAATCATAATTAGATAAGAGTGTCTGGGTGAGTTTATGTGTCGGTGCAGAAGCATCTTGTAAGAATCTAAACATTTAAATAAGGTTTTTAGATCTGCAGTTTTCCCCAATCCGAAAAACAAAGAAGGAAATCCGAAACAAAACTGAGCTCAAATCTTCTTCTGAGAAAAGTGAAAGCGGGTTTTACTGTGTTTCCTCTCTCAGTAAAGAGGATTTGAGGAGCTTTTTAGCAGCTCGCAGATCACAGAGCTCAGACTGAGACCCCATTCAGAGCCTCTCATATCGGGGTCATCCCGCATCACCCCGACTTCCTGTTAGCTTTATACACACACACACACACACACACACACACACACACACACACACACACACACACAGACGAATGGGGAGACCCTGAGGACGAGGATAAAGGTTATTTCCTAGTTGTGGTATAAAGGTTACTAGGAATGAGAAGTCAGGACCTTCAGTCCCTCCCTTCACCAAAAAACCTTCACCTCTTTATACCAGCGGATTCTTACAGATTTGGAATCGTTGTAAGAATTATGTCCTATTAAAATTAATTAATTTCTAACTTTCTATAGTTCAAGACTTTTAGAAAATGTTAAATGCAAATCGTTGCGTTAATGCTCAAAAATTCCTTGGTGTTTCTTCTTTTGCTCAAAGTTTATTAAATATTAAATATTAAGTTTTATTTATCACCTATAAAATAACCTATATCAGGTAAAGGCTGATTTTCTTACTTTTTTATACTGATATAGAAAATCATCTGCTTCTGGTCATGTTGTTTTACCTTCTGGTGTATAAAGATGCTCCTGATTCATCGCAGCATCGTATTTTGAAAGCCAGATTTGTGATGCAGATTCGGAACTTCCAGGTCATTCCTTATTTCGGAAATATGTGGCTGGATTGTGAATGAAAAGTCATGACCTTTAACCCCCACCCCTCATCATAACCTTAACCCTTTCCAAGCTCTCCGAACTGATATGAATGCATTCCAGCATGAGCCCATGTTGCTTTTAATATTAGACGTGTTTAGTGTTTTTTAGGATCTGAGATCTCCAGCAGGACAGCTCTGATTTATTATTAAATAACATTTACTTCATCAGTTTTTCAATAAAACCATGGCTTTTTATTTTACTGTTTATCAACTAAGGAATTTCCATTTTGGACAGATTAGTGAGACAGATTTTTACCAGTTCTATATGAATAATACTGCATAAGTTTAATGCACCAGTCTTGTAGCAGCTGACAGACTGACTGGTCAGTTTGTTTGGCTGGTCTGTTGAATGGTTGGTTAATTGATCTATTGATAAATTGGTTGGTTGGTTGGTTGTTTTTTGGTTGGTTGATGTAGAGAATTTCCTACTTTTACTGGTGCTTTCATTGTAATGGTGTAGGCTGCTTGTACGTGATTGGGTATCTTGTGTAATGAACAGTGAGACCTGAGAATCATGACCAGCTGTTCCAGCTGCTGAACAACAGGTGTAAGTAAATGAACTTTGTAATCTGAACACTTTTAACGGTGGAATATTTGCCATTTCTGTTGGTATAATGATGTGGGAAAATATAACTCCTGTAAAACATTAGTCAGTATTTGTTTATTTATTTGTAGTTTATTTATTATTATTTATTGTTATTGTTCTGTAACGATCTTAAACAGACCAACAGTTCATTAAGAAAGAAAGTATTTTAGCTTTATTGCTTCATTTTTTGAAGGTCGTTGCATTTTACTAGCCAGTCAAGTGTCTTATTAAACGTTTATCAAAGAAGCTCAAATATAATCATTATCTACTTGTAAAAATAACATTTTATTAATAATAATAATAATAATAATAAAATAAAAACTGGCGCCCTTATTAATAAAGAACAATAATTACGACTTATTTATTTAGCACAATTAAAATTTTAAATTCGTGAGAGCAAAATTAAAACGAGTTAATAAATAAGTTGGTTAGAATCTATAAACTTTACATTTCTCATTTACAATTTTAGAATTCTGATTAACTGAACCTGCTGAAGTAAATAAAACAGTCCAGTTATGAATAAAGAACAAATGATCGCAATATTTTAGGCTGGTGAATATGATTCTGTCTAATGTTTTGTGTTCTTTTCTGTTTATATGCTCTATTGTTTTTATTTTAGGTTTGTAGTTTTATCTGTCCTTTATAATTAAAATTTGGTTTCCATGATTATCTCAGAATTCAAACAGTGCTGCTAAATACATGAAACTAATGTGCAGTCCTCGCTTTAAACATTTTAATCATTATTTATTTTTATTTAATACTATAACTACAAACTAACAAATTAAATCTACACTTCGTTAAAATTTAAACTCCAAGTATGAACGCTTTATATAGTTTTTCCAGTGTTTATTGACAGAAATAAAATCAATTTTTAATTGCATAAAATTAGATATTGACTATATATTATAGTATAGTAGTTTCCCACCAGATATTAATTAGTGTTAGTTTAACTTTAACTGATAAATTTAGGGAGTCAGATTTGAAGTTTGCTGGATTTATAGTATCGCGTCGGTGGAGAAGCAGGTTTGCAGTGATTGAATGTTTGTGCAGCAGAGGGAATAAAAGCAGAACAGAGAAGGAAGCTGGGCTGAAGGAAAGGGGAATGAAAGCTTTTCTCCTGTTTTTAGGGAAACTCGGTGCTATTGTGAGTTTGGGGTCAGGCATCAGCGCCTCTCACACAATACCGGTAACGCTCCGTGATCACACCGAATAGAAAATCCCGCTCAGTATAAAGAGCTTTTCTCTCTTGTCTTTTCTTTTGTGGTACCTTCTCAATCATTCAAGTTTAAAGTCATAAATGACTGACGTGTAAGATACACCAACAATCAGTCCATTCCCATACAGTCAGTTCTGGATATTTGACCTGTACAGACTGTAATTGCGCTGATTCTGGTGTTTATCTTCCATTTATTTATCAAAAACTGCTTACAAGTGAGACAGATTTTATACAAGAGCTGTGAAAGGAGGAGAAGTTTCCACCAAAGTGACTAAAAACATCAAACAGAAAAGATTCACAACACCAGGGTTCAGGTAAGAGCTTCAGTGGTTGTTCAGAGACGAATAATAAAATCTCATGAGGCTTCAAGATCCACAAACACAAAGGATTAAAACACCATTGAAAACTGGTCCTATATGGCATTTTGGAAGGATTCTGGGGGATAATTTTTAAATGTTAGTGTAATATTGAAAACAGAGACTGACTACAAGTCTGAAGGTTGTGAGTTTAGATCCCAAAACTCGCAGAAAGCCACTGTTTTGGGCCTTTGAGTAAGCATAATTATTGTAATCTGTTTGGATTATTATTATTTCCACATCCAGAAAATGCTTATTCAATAGTTTCTATTTAATAGAAATGAAAGTGTGTGGGGGTGGAACTATTTTTGTCTATACATTGCGCCTTACCAAGGTGTAAGTGTACAAATACACACAATCCTAATCCTAAAGGAAATAAGAAGCCATAAAAACTCCTGTAATTATTTCTTATTACGTCGCTTTTAGTAAAAGTGTCTACCAAAAATATTATCATCTATAAACTTTTAGTTTCATGGGAAAATGAAAATGGGAAAGTGTAAATAAAATGTGAATAGCTTACAATGTGTGGTCCATTGGCCAGATATTTCGTTGGTTCTATATTTTGGGAAAGAAAAAAGTATTTTTCTGTCCTTGTGTGATAGTGATGCTATAACCACGTCCCAGATTGTAGATCAGTAAATATTGTGTCTATCTGATCGTGCTGCCTTAAAAAAATACATCTCTAGATGGAAAGACATTTCGAGACACTGGAACATACTGCGGTGCTGCTATCGTTGTGTTTCCACTGGATGTGGTTTAGAAATCATCTTTTAATAAGTTTAATCACAGTACATGGCTGCTATTAAACTTGATCTGCTTATTTGTATTATAATCAGTTTATCTAACCTCTTATCAGTTTCTCGATTGTAAAGATTTGGGAGATGTGAGGAGGTTTAGAGATGGAGACTCAGCTTTAAAACTGTGGATATTACCTTGAGTTTGTGGTTGAGGTTTGATTGGCAAATCAAAGAATCCTAAAATGTGAACAAGAAGAACATAAACTAAAAAATCAAACGTTTTAGCGTTTCAGCGTTTACAAAAACATGTACATTTTGCCAGCTTGTGTGTTTCTTATGTCACACGTGTTTACATATAATCAAATTTATATAAAAAATGACGAATGAATCCTTGTTTGATCAGAAGAGAAATAATCTAATAAAACATTATTTATGAAACCGAACTTGGTTCTTCTGTGGTTGTTCTACCTGCACCAACTTTATTCTGGTGTAAATGAACCTCACAGTAATAAAAGTTTCATGTTCAGTCTGAGGATTGAAGATAGCAGGTTAACTTTAGGGAGTTTCACTGCACACATTCATTAAACAGAACTGGTGATGGAGCTGAAATCCCACCGGAAGTTCCGATTCTCCAGGCTTGGTGAGATCTCGTGAGGAGAGTCTGGACTGGACATCTATATTAATGCAGCAGATGAATATGGAGCAGAAAGAAGGAGCATGGCGGAGAGGAAGTGCGGGGTCTCCTCGGCTTTTTGTTCCTCTGAAGAGCGCAGTAATGAAGCAGCAGATGCTGGACAGAAAAGGGGACGAATGGGGAGAATGGGGAGGAGGTGGGCTCATGTCTCCAGTCCTTCATCTGCACCTCTCAGGAAATCCAGCCGGGACCTTCACACCCTTCACAGCACACCTCATTTGTGAGTTGAACACATTTTCTTTATTTTATTTCGTTTTTTTATCTATTTTTGAAGTGGTTTGATTTTCTTTCCATTATAACCAGTTGGTTCTTCAGTTCTCCTGAAACTTTCTCATTTGAAGTTTCCATCATGTTATAAAATAGAATCTGAATGACCTGCTGCTGTGGTAGAAATAAAGTTTGCCTTAATGTGCATAAATTCTAGCTGCAAGTCTTTCGGTCTATTCACATATTTTAATAATATCCAGGTCACAGGTCTGTGATGGCATCAAAAGCTTCAGCTTGTTCTTCTTGAAGTACTTTATGGTGGATGTTGAAGTATGTTTTGGATTTTTGTCCTGACTGTCACATTTGTTCCAGAATTTACTGAAATTTAGTGGAATCTGTTTTTCAATACAATCCCTTAGAACCAAAAGACATAATGGATTTACCACATGTTTAAGAGTTGGCAGCGTGTTCTTTTCATCAAAATGATGCTCCTTCTATGCTGAGTTCTATTTCTACTTCACCAGTCCACTGTATCTGATTCCAGATTCCTCCGGCCTCATTAGATGTTGTTTGCACACTTCAGAGGTCAACATTTGTGATAAGGCCACATGAATTTTTTCCTGATGACTCCATTCACCACAAACTTCTAACTGCATGAGGGATTTCTTGATCTTACAGGTCTTGTCTGTTACTGTTTTCACATTTTAAATGGCATTTTGGACCATTGCAGGCTGAGGGATAGAGAACAGGCAAGAAAGAACAAGCATGAAATAGCTGGGAGGAAAACAGGTGACAATAACAGGTAAGAGAGATCATGAATAGACATCAGTTACAAGAGAACAGGTAAGAGAGAACATGTGAAAGATCAGGTGAAGATGTGAGAAAATGAAAAAAGAAAAGGTAAGATGAGTAAGTATGAACAGTTAAGAGAACAGCTGAGAGAGAGAGAGAGAGAACATGATGAGGGTCACATTAAGTCCTAAAACACTTGGCATCAGGCAGAAAGACATGAAATACAGTCTGGGGAGGGCACAAATTCATCACAGGGCACCAATTACTTAGTTTACGGTCACAACACAGGGGTCATCAGGTCATCGCCTTTCTATCTTCTGAGTGTTTTGTTTTGCCAAACCACTTACAGACCCCGACCTCAGGAAGGCAAGAATTTAAACCCAGGTCCCCAGGTACCCACACTGCCCGCCACACCACATAGAGAAGCAGTAGAAGCAGTAATGGTTTTGTTGCTAGTGTGGGTGCCACAGTAAACCAGGTCCTTGGGACTTGGGAACGATCTTAGGTTTAATACTCAGGTTTAGTCCTTGAGTATGAACTCCCCAAAACATGCAGAAGGTGGATTGCCTTCCCTACATTACTACCAGGTGTGATTAAGTAAATCGATAGCTAAGCATGTGGTGCCCTGCGGAGGATTTGTGTCCTCAGGTTCGATTCCTGCTTTTCACCCGGTTTATCTAAGTGGCGCAGAAACCAAAAATAAATAGAAGATCAAATATTCTAACGGAACATTTATACTTATTTAAAGTTAATATATTCAATAATTTGTTCCTATTTAGTGATTTAGTGAAGACCGCATATTTCATGAAACATTTGTAAAATGTCCAAAAACTGCAGTGTTTCTTTCTCTTGTTATTCTTTTCTCAGCACAGAAAAAACATATAATAGAATAATTACACAAAAATCGTACAGAGAAGGCTTAAAATATCTTGATGTATTTCTTGTTTGGTTAGGTAATTGTACACGTTATTGTTCTCAGCAATTCGTGGCCGAATTCGCTTTAAATCAGACGAAGTTTCTTTGCTAAAACTTTACAGGTGGAACATAAAGAACCCAAAACCAGTCTGATAAAATGCAGCCTGCTGGTATGATGGTAAAATCCATAGACTGGTACATTTTGCTAAGCTTAAAATAGGCCAGTTTGGGTAAATGTGTCAAACTTTGGAGTGTTTCAGGACAGCATTGCTGGATTTTATTAATTACTGTATTTGCGGCCGCAAATTGGTAAACCTTGATAGTTGGGTTAATTTTTGTCTTTTACAGATACAAAACAGTTTCCAAAAACTGTTGGAAATTACTTAAATTACTTACTTTTTTAAATCTCTCAATGTTCTTATATAAAATGATGCTTTGTTATTTAAAAAATATTTTTATTGTGAAACTTTAGATGTTTTACTGTTCTGCGGGAGTATTTTTATATAATCCAGTCGCAAAGAACTTTAAATGCTTTTTTGTTCCCGTTCAGGTTCTCATCCAAACCCCAGTGTTCTGTGTTATCTTCACCCAGTCCGGGTTATAAACTGGTACTGAACCCAGCAGCTGAGTTTAGAGAGCAGCAAACTCTGTGATTTACAGGATGGAATAATTGGCCTCCTCATTTAGATATTGAATAAAGAGGTACCAGCACCTCCCTGTGTGATTCAGCTCATATGTAATGTGTGATGCATCTCACCCCCCATGCAGCTAAGTCTCACTGATGAAGCTCATTTAGCTGCGATGTTTAAAATGAAGCTCAGTGTCACTAAAATCCACATGCATTTAAATTGGATATTAAAAGCCGAGGATAAAATGAATCATTAGTGCTGAGATGTAAAAGAATCCTGAGTTCTGAGACTATATGACAATCTCTTCTTGCTTTATGTGTGTTTACACTGAGGGAACTTTCAGAACTCTGACGGTTCACTTTAAAGTTCAACTTTAGTCATTGTGGACCTTTAACTTGGTCTGTTTACAGAGAACAAGATGGACTTTTATATTCAACACGGAATTTAGTAATTTAGAATATAATATACAGATTATAATCTACATAATATAATCTAAATAATTTTACCTTTTAACATTTAACATGATATAATATAAAAGCTATAATATCTGTGTTTGTGACTGCAGGCCCCTGCAAGGTGCAAAAATAAATCTTTATAACATGTAAAAATGGCTTCATAAATATGTACTGGTAAATCGATACAGATTTTGCCATATACTGGTGTTTTGCTAGTTAAACTGGAAAGTAGTTTTATGATGAATAACCAGTTTAATTCTCACTACATGCTTGTGAACCTGTTTTTGTTTCTTTCTTTATTTTATTTTACTGTTCTGTATTCAGTTCTTGCTGACATCAGCGAAACCCAGAATAAACATGTTCATGGTCAGTCACCAGTAACACTAACTGGTCTGAGCTGGGTTTTACACAGAAATGTAATAGAAGCGACATATAATCTCTAAAATCTCAAAAACTTTACCACTGTATAACATAATTTAAGCATTTCAAATCAATACTTTCCAAATCTGACACACATCGTGATTAAACACACGGATACGTCCAGGAACCAACTGGTTTTTCTTTTGTCTGCAAATTAAAATTATATTTTAATATGATCACGTGTCTCTGTGCTAATATTATAATTATTCTGCACACACCGGTGTAAAATAAATACTGAATAATTCTTATAACAAACACATTTAAATTAATCTGAAGCTTCATCCAAACAACATGCTGCATTTAAATGTACAAAGAACAAAATATGTTGACAAAAATAAAAGAGAGATATTTGCATTTATTGGACAGATAAAAAAAAACATTCGTGTTTTTAAGTTTTGGGATTTTAGGAGCACTAATAATGATTTAAAAACATTGAAAGGTTTATGCATTAAAAAATAAAAATAAATAAAGTAAAACAACGCGACATTCTCTTTTTTCTTTTCTTCCGTTTATTCTTTTTCTTTTTTCTTAAAGGAAATAAGTACAATAAATAAAATAAACTATAAAAGTACAGAAGTAACACAGAACTATCTGTTAATTATAATTATTATAATAATTATAATAATTAATTATTTTATTTCTTTATTTTCTTTATATTATTAGCAAAACAGTTTGATGATTTTCGCTGATAATAATCATCACCGTCGTTTATTCATCACAAACTTTTATTCTATAAAATGACACAAACTGTTTAGGTTTTTTTTTCACTTTTCTTACTAATTTTTTCTGCAAAATGGGAAATAATTACAAAAAACAATGTAATAAATGAACATGACATTTATACGTAATTGTTTTACGTTTTATACTTAATAAAGATCTCATCTAGATCTGTGTGTATATATTGAGGTTATTATTCACCTGGATCACGTTTATTCTCACTTTTGGGGGCAGGAGGAGCTTTTATTGATGGGCTTCCTGGAATTCCCAGCATGCTTTGCACTTAATAGCTTAACAGCCGAGTGTTGTTTGTCATCCTAAAGATCTACAGAACATTAATATTATATTACTTACAGTCTGAATTTCAGAGTGAAGGCAGTTAAATGAAGCAGCACAGATCTTCTGTCTTCATGTTGTGATGATGTACACAGACCTGAGAGCAGGTCCTGATCCTCCTGGTACATTTCAGCAGGTACAGGCTGGAATCTGAGGTGTATTTGAATAAAACAAGCCTCACTTATGTGGAATATCAGTTTTTTGAGGAGCTCTTTGACTGACACCGGCGTGACTTATGTGGAATATCAGTCTCGTTAGGAAGCTCATTTGAATGACACAGGAGTTCAGCGGTGCACGACAGAAACCGGCTCTTTTCTTCTGCTTTCTTACAGCCGTGAGAGGCACCGAGGGTCCCGCAGTGAGCGAGGAGCCACAGGCCGAGCCAAATTTATAAAGGCTCAGCCGAGCTGAACGCACCGCTCTCCACCGGCCGCTCCTGATCAGCCAGCCTCTTAAGCCTCTTAAGCAGCCTTTCAGAGGGGGATTTAGGTAATGGTCCGAATGCAACCCGATACTTTACACTCACTATAACAGAACGTGGGGCTGCCGGTCTGATTCGGTTACACCGTGCTGTGTGTAATGACCTGCTTCACCTGTATAATCCCACTTTATTTATTTGTGCTATATAGACTTAGCTAATTAGGTTTACAGGGTTGTGGTGATATAGAAATGTGAGACGTACGATGAGTAGCCTGATCATATCGTGTTTACGACAGGCGGGTCCAAGGTCGAGCACAAGGACAAAATACGGCCCTTGAACAAGGGCTCTATATATTAGAATATATATTACACGTGACCATGAGCTTGCTGGACATCCAGTTTAAAAACGTGGTCATTAAAATGGACCCTTCCTCCACCCTGGAGTCTTTAATAATCTTTGCTCCAATTACGAGGCTTCAGCCAAGGTTTTAAAGCACGTTTGTTGGAATTTGTGCTTGTTTATTTAGGAAGCATTTTGTAGGGTCAAGTTAAACCTAAGAAGACCTGCCAATCAAAGTTCCAATTCATCCCAAAAAGGTTCAGTGGTGTGTTCAGGCCAGTGTGTTCCTCGATACCAAACTTCCTCTAAATCAAACCATGTCTCCATTGATCACTCAGTCATCCTGGAAGCATTTTCAGTAGTAATTCGGAGGGGCAACCAGATACTTTTGGCTATATAGTGTGTATGCTGTATTACTGTTTATGTTTGAATGATTTAATGCATACAAAAGCTTCTGGACTGCACATGTTCGAGTGAGTTTTCTTCAGCCTCTAAGGTGGACCGGCTGCTCTAAACTGCCCTCAGGTATGAATAGATGTGTGAGCGTGTGATGCCCTGTGATGGACTGGTACATTGTTGGTACACAGGTAAAGATTCAGGATGGCACCCACTGTGTCCCTGGTAGTAAAAATAAATAAATAGATGTTTATGATATTTACAGTTTGATTTTTGGAAAGAATTCATTTACACGCATTTACACTTAGTAGTAAAGTTTGGACCTTTCTGCTCTGATTGGTTCAATAGGTAAGATACTGGTCACTTTTATTGGTGAGCAGTGATGGAGATCGTTGTTTAAACTTAATATAATCAAATTCTCTTAACAATTCAGTTTTATTAAGTTCTCCAGATATTTTATTTTTATAGTCATAAGAACAGTTAAATATTGACCCGTGCAGCTGAACCCACGTGGCTGATTTGCCGACATTTGCATATAGATGATCAAGCTCACATTTTCTGTAAATGATTTCTCTTGTTTTATTGTCCGGTTTTAGTTTGTGTGCTTTAATTTATGCTGATTTGGGTCCTACAGTTGTGTGTATATGAGGTACGTCCATCAGTATAATCATCGTCTTTTATAAATTAGGTTTTTGGATGATTCTACTTGAGGTTTACTCCACGTATTGCTCAGTGATCAGCAGGTCAGAGTCCATGTGGTGTATAAAAATGAGGAACATACTAAAGGTCACGTGTTTAGGTTTTTGCATACACTCTTTTATTAATACGCTTTCACTCGTATGGCTGATTTTTTTTTTTCATACTCGGCTGCTAGATGATCGACCTCGACATTGACATCAATATTTTATGTAGGTTAAGTCACATTTTATCATCCGCTTCTGTCTGTTCAGTCAGTGTGTGTGTGTGTGTGTGTGTGTGTGTGTGTGTCATTGTTTATTTTAATTTATTCATTCATTCATCTTTTATAATCGCTCTATTTAAATCGGATTCCTGGTGGGTCGAGGGCCGCCCGGAAATGCTGGGCACGAGGCAGGTCTGCCTTTACAACCACTCAATCCACCTTCTGCATGTTCTTGGGAGATGTTTTTGGGCGTGTTCCCAGATGAAGCCCACAGGAAAAAAAGAGGGCAGGGAGTTCAAACCCAGATACCCAGGACCCAGGAGCTGTGCACCACCCAATCTGTCTTGTTCCTTGTTTCCTTCTTCATGAAATTCAGGTAAAAGCTTTTCATTCAGATACAAACCAGGTACATAATGATGAATTTACTTTGATTTTAAAATTATATCTATATAGTTTTTAATATAGTTTTTAATATAGTTTTTAATATAGTTTTTAATATTAGCCTTTGCTTTCCAACTTACAAAACAAGGTGAGTTAATTCCTCATAATTAATTATTTTTGTGTGTTAAGATGGTCAGTTTTGGTCCTTTAAAGAAGATTTTCTAATCATTATTATCAGTATTGGAGGGAATACACCAGTAATTACACAAGGCTTATTACTTATTATTATTTATTTATTAATGATTATATGTTAGAATTTATTATATTTGTGTAAATAATACAATTATTGTGGGATTACCATTTTACAGTGTGCAGTTTTGTTTAGTAGCACTGATTTATTTGAATTATAAAGTCATTTAATGTCTTTTAGCTAAACGTTTTTTGTTATTGTTTATATAATATTGCGTCAGTTGATGAGATTCACCTGCAGTAACTTTATATAAACTTTATATAATTCTAAGATATAATCTGATGTACTATATTAACATGATTTGATTAATACGTGTGATTAGCTCTACAGATGAAAGTCCTTGGCCTTCTATTCTCTCTTATGTAGGTTAGCAGCACTGATACCTTCCACCACACCACACGTCTGTCATCTCACCACGTCTCACACTGAGAGTATGTTGTTCTCAGGAACGACTGCCCTAATTAAAAAAACTCGCCCCGTTTTATCCTAATAATCTCCTGATTAGGTCCCAGTGTATAAGCACGACGGTAAATCCACCCAAAGGCCATTTTTCGGAGAGACGGCGTTTGGAGGACGCGCCGCTCCACCAGGTCACACTTTGGTTTTCAATTAACGTGCTTTTATTAAAGTATAATTGTCCTAATGATGTGCTCTCCATTTCTTTAGGGACGGAGCCTTTTAATTTAATTCTCCCTAGCTGTTGAACTTGTGTTAGGCCTCGTGTTAAAGTCTCGTCGACACTTTTTGTGAAGAGAATAAAAGATAAAGAGGAACATGGTACAGCAGAATGTAACGTACATCATAAACCTGCCATAAAGTTCAGTTATATTACAAATCATCTGAGTGACTGTATGAACAACAGATCTTCAAAAAAAACCACAATAAACCTATTAAAAGACTCAGCCAAGTTCTGCACATCTTTCAATCTTTTAAAGTAATGAGAAAATAAATATATAATATAATATATGTATATACAGCCTGTACTGTTCATTCTATCTGTTCCCAGTGTACAAACGTCTGTCCTCTTATCTTGTTTTTTAAATAAATGATTGTAAATCACCTGCTTACAATCTTTAAAAGTGATACAATCTTATAAAACAAATTATTAAACATTATTTATTGATTTTTAAACATTTATAAATACTTTTCTCTTGTAAATTTAGGAGGTTTTTGAAAGCGTTCCACTGTGGAATTGCATTGACTTCTTTTTCTGTCGTATTTACACGCTCATGTACAGTACAATTCATTTCTTGTTCTTCAGAGCGAGAAGGTTAGGGGCCTTTCTTTAAGGGCCCATCAATGGCTGCCTGGCTGATCAGGGTTTCAAACCCTCGACCTTCCTGTTGAGACCCCAGAATCTTGAACATAAAATTTGTAAAACATTTAATTCTAAATCAACATGAGGGTGTCACGTTTAAATTGAGTCGGTCTCTGGTTGTGATCTCATAACCTTCTGGTGAAACGTAGCCATTAATCTTGTGGTATTTTTACACCAGACAAACCAGTGAAGGACTGGAGTCTGTATAAACCAATACTGACTGTCGGCTGTCAGTGCTTCTGTGTTTACAATCATTTTTAAGTAGAACAAACTTTCTGGTCCTCACATGAGATTCGGCACAGTTTTTACACCGGTTGCCCCTCCTGACGCAACACAACTATTCCTCTCCCGGCTCGGGACCTGCACTGAGAGCGAACAGACGAGTGCACCTCCTTCCACCCCCCTCATACATTAGTCAGTCACGTCCATGCTGAGATTTAAAACCAGAGGTCATGTGGATGCTCCATAACCTTGTTTATTGTCCAGTTCGGCGGCTGAGACTCGCCGCGGTCGGTCTGGGAGTCTTCCAGGTTTTACTTCAGTTGTTGGACGCAGCCGGACAGTCGAGACCTTTCTGAAAGTTCAGCCTCCCGCCGCTCCGTCTACATCCCAACAACAAAAGGTGGAAGGATCGCGGCTCATCAACACCTCGAGTGGCGCCGTAATTAACCGACTCCTGAGGTGCGCGGTAACAGACTCATGATCTCCGCAGGTGGAGCAGCGCTAGGCTCTCGGCCCGGGCTTCACACCGCGCGTTATGAGCGCCGCTTCCTCTCGGGGGGCATCAGGGCCTGGAAAATTGGCTGAGCTCCCAGAAATCTCAGTGTGAACGGTCAAAATTAAGCACAGTTATACACACAGCTCCGTCAGAGTAGATCAGAACAGATCAGAACAGGACAGAACAGATCACAATAGAACAGATCAGATCGTATAGGCATAGAATAGAACAAATCGGAACTAATCAGAATATAACCGAACAGATCAGAACTGATCAAAACAGGTCAGAACAGAACAAATCAGAACATATTTGAACAGTTTAGACCAGATCAGAACTGAACAGAACAGAAAAGTTCAAAAGAGAACAGATCAGAACTAATCCGAACAGGTCAGAACTGATCAGATCAGAACAGAATAGAACAGAACAGAACTGATTAGAACAGAAACTCTCTTCCTCACAAAATCCCACAGAAACCATGTCCAAAAGTATGTGGACACCTGTGGAAACCATGGGTATTAATATGGAGATGGCAGCTTTTGCAGCTATAACAGCCTCCACTCATCTGAATTGTTTTCACAAGATTTTCTTGTGTGTTTGTCCTGATTCAGTCAGAAGTTCACTTGTGAGGTTCCGGTTAGGTCTCATCTTACCAAACTAGTCACACCATGTCTTAGGGCCTTCCCCAAACTGTTTATAATGAGTTAAATTATAAACTATTTATTGATTGTTTACACCTGTTGAAGAGAATGTAGCTGAAACATGTGGAAAACGGTTCAGTTTCTAAAGATTTAAAGTGGAACAAGTTTCTCCTCACAGCTGATTTAAATTCAGACGTGAACTCCGGAGCTTCCAGCACAAATACGATCATTTTAACATCCAGAATCTAGAATTCATTTCCATTATTTCTACTTTGTCTGACAAGTGCGATACATCCAGAAATTAAAATTAAAATCCCTGCAGACGCAGAATTAACATCTTCTGCATGAATAAAGGGAGAAGCTCGGTGACGGTGGATCTGTGGCCCCTGGCCC
This sequence comes from Trichomycterus rosablanca, assembly GCF_030014385.1. NCBI lineage: Eukaryota > Metazoa > Chordata > Actinopteri > Siluriformes > Trichomycteridae > Trichomycterus > Trichomycterus rosablanca. The sequence continues at coordinate 674,893 of NC_086012.1, forward strand.
TCGGCAGGAACACGTTAATCACACGGCGCCCGGATCACGACGGCAGAATTCCTGCCGGGCGGCTGAGGTGCGGCGCGGACGCTCTGTAATTGGATGCTAATTCATTCATCATGTGATAGCGCCCTAATCCAGCTGATTCGATCTGTCCTTCATTACCTGCTGACCTTTCGTCATCGCCTCTTCACGCCGATCGAGGATCCTTAACGTCTAAATCATGTTTTTCTCTGGGCGGAATATGATATCAAGCGGATATGACAGCACCTGAAGGACGGCCGACGCAGCCAAAGATCATTGATTAGTGACTAACAGAATCCTTCACACCGATTTCATCCCAGAATGCCGAGCTGCGCCGAGCACGGATGCGACAGACACGCGGCACCTGACAAAATGGCCGTGCTAACGTGAGCGCGTGGATGGAATCGGCGGTAATCGGACCGTCACGCCGTGTCAGACAGTCGGAGAAAGGGATGTCAGATCCTAATTCTCTCGGGTCACGAGGTCCCGTCCGCGCACCACATCGAGCTGTCAATTAAATGATCCAATTACGCTTCCGATTGGACGCGTTTCAGACTTTGTCAAGGTCTTTTAGTGCTGATGCTTTATAGCGTGTTGTGATGGAGCCTCAGCTGCAGGACTTTCTCCTGCATTCACATACACACACGTTATGGAACAGGTTCATCAACTCAGTCCAAAACAGCCAGGAAGATCATTTTAGCCAGAATTTGACCTTTTTACTACTGAGGTTCTTTCACACCAGCCTCGTGTCCTTATAGATCTCGCTTCCTGCACTGGGGGACAGTGCTTAAACCGGAAAGGTCCTTCCCCAAACCCACCACAAAGCTGAAAGCATTTCATTTCTATAAAGGATTTTATACACATGTTAGCAGTGGGTCTGGATAAAACATTTCAGCTCAGTAATAGGAAGGTGTATCCTAGTGATTAAGGTACTGGGCTAGTAATCAAAAGGTCTCTGGTTCAAGCCCCACCACTGCCAGGTTGCGAACTGTTGGGCCCTTGAGCAAGGCCCTTAACCCTCAATTGCTTAGACAATATACTGTCACTTACTGTAAGTCGCTTTGCATAAAAGTAATTAGGAGTGTCCACATACAGAGTTTCTTTTAATTTCCTCCTATTCGTTTCACTTACTTTCTTTCTGTCGTTATTATTATTATTATTCTTTTCTCCTGTCGTTTTTATTCAGATTCTTAATACCTGAATTATTTTATTCCCTTATTTTTCCTTCCTTATTTTCCGACCTGTAAAAAATGGATATTTTTCTGTTTGTGCCTTGTATCCTGGTCCTGGATTCACTTTAGTACAGACTGTGTTCTGTTTTGCTATTTTAACTTGTGTATTATTGTACCACTTATGTTTAACACGGTGGTTCTTAAACTCCACAGTTGGTCCAGATGAGCTTAAAAACAGGTTCATGCATTAATACACGTCTATGTAAAGCATGTAAATTACACGAGCAGTTACTGAAATTATTATCAAAGATTTAATATTTGCACTGTTAAAACTCGCAAGCATTAAATTACAGACATTTATCTGACTGTGTGATTTATTTATACCAAGATATACACAGACGATGGAACTTTAAGGTTTGGGGATTGATCAGAAGAGGAACTTGGTATAATAAAATGTGAGCCACTGATCCACCGTGTTCTCTCTGTGTATTCTACAATGAGTGGAAGAGCTTCCAACACGCCAGAAATAAATCCTGTTTTTGACAACAATTTAAGGTTTTTATTGCCCAGCTTTTACATCCATAAAGAACCACTGAGAAGACGATATTCTGGACTATTCTGTTCTTTGTTTGGAAAGACCAACCATTAAATCTGAAGATCTTTTCCAGTTTCTTCATTCTTGTTCTGCCATGTTCCAGTCTGTGTGGTATTTCTTGATTTCTAGATCCTTGATAATGGATCCCAGTAGGTAAAGCTGTCCACCACTTCCACATCTCAACCACTATCTATTGTCTTTTTTATAATTATAGTTGCAGTCTCTATTCTATATATTTAAGATTTCTTTAGGCATACACACGGTCTCTACTTTTTATATTTAAGATTTTAGGCACACATACATGTGTGTGTATTGAGTATATGTATATATTCTTGTTTATATGTTTACAAGCGCTGTTGGATTGCTGCTCAATTTCGTTGTACACTGAGCAATGACAACAAAAGCATCTTATCTCATCTTATCTCTTTTATCAATCAATAATAAACATTTCGTGTTGTCATGACTTTTGGTCTCTGGATAATGAGCTGAAGTCCCATCATTTCATTCTGCTCTTTATCTCCACTTATAAGGACCTTCAGATGTTCCTGATTCGTGATTTTCTTCTACTGATTCTGATGTTCTGGATTATTTTTGCTTCTTCAACCTCACAGCTCAAGAGAACGTTGATGTACTGCATTAACTCCACATGTCCAGCAGAGGGCAGACTGGCACCACAGTGAGACACAGCCACATGTACATGTTACGTTGGACAGTAAAGCGGCTAAAACGGTCAGCAAAGGTCCAAGGGTCAGATAACATAAAAACAGGTACAGATTTAGAAGAGCATCAGTACTGATTTCCTCCCACTTATCAATTCATCAACCTTAAGATGTACTTAAGAATTCAATCAAACCGCGCTCGGGCGAATCGGAACGTCGGGGCCTATCACCGCTCGATCAAATCAATTACAGTGTTTTAGTTGAAAATCTAAAAGGCAGAAAATTATTAATCAAGCTGTGTGTTAATATCGGGCTTTATTGCTGCGGATGCGTAAAAGGTGTAATTGAAAAATTAATAGGCTGGTATCTATTGGGACGCGGCGCTTGCTAATAAGTTAATGACATTACAATTAGCAGGAGGACCGACTTCTTTGTCTTTGTGTTAAATCTTATCACTAAAAGAGAAAGAAATCAAGGGCCTTTGGTGGTCCTAGTTACACTGTGTGTCATTTACATTCCTACTCTTAGTCTGGAAATGTAGTTTAGGTTACTGATCGAGTGGCCAAAAATTTATGATTAAATTCTCATACTGGACCTTTTTATTTCAACTTTCTGACACATTTTGGAGTCTAACCTGAAATCAGTGGGTGGAAGACGAGAGCACAAACTTTACAAACATCACTGGTTACGAGCGCCGGACAATTTAGTGCAGACAATTTACCTAATGGCTTTGGGATTTCAGTTATGTGTTATGACTGAACAACTTTAACAACTTTAACACATCCTTCACATATAAATTCCTTCATAAATTATACAGCACAAATTACACACACAGCAGCTCAGATTATTCATTTGATGGTCCTGCTAGCTCATAAAATGTCCCAGTAGGTGAACTGGTTGCTCTTAATTGATCCTATATCGAACCGGCTCTGTGACAGGCTGGTTTCACTTGTGGAAGGTGCCCCAGATGGACTAATAACCCATCAAAACCCTGAGTGGTTATTAAACAATAATACAGGAAGAATCTGTCACGTTATTATTGATCCATATTATCAGATGTCATCTAATAACCATCAAAACAAAGTCTGTCACGTTATTCACAGTCAAGCAAGCTTTACATCAGGATCAGATTAATGTGATTCAGGCAAAAAAGAAAGAAAGAACTTTAGGACAACACAAGTAGCATGACACAGACCTGCTATCAGCACCTGCCAGTAGTTCTTTTTGTCTCTAATATGAGTTTTATATTGGACACAGAGCCCAGTGACGTTTGTCCTTCACATATTTGATTTGAATTGTAGCTCAAGTTTTTAACCATTCATTTTACACACACATATAAAAACATCATGGATGAAGCTCGGAAAAAGCCGTTTTAATGCTTTCATTAGCTAAACGTTTACTATTGAACATGTTTGACAGATTCATTGGATAAAACAAAGAACCAGAAGCCCGACAATGAACCTATTTCATGCGTATTTAATATTTAATATTTCCGTGCTGTTTTAACATCCTGGTGCAGAACCAGATTCTGTTTGGCCTTCAAACACACAAAGTTTGAAGCTTTTCAGATCAACAGAAGTGACTTTTCTGTGAATCAGCGATGGATCTTTTCAGCGTCTCAATGCTGAAGGACATTCTGAATCGTTTCAAAAGCTCAGAGATGTAAGAAGAACATTGTGCTCCTCGACTTCTGTCTGACACACTTACAGTGAACCTCAAGTCTCTGTTCACGCCTTTGTTCACCGAGCGATTTACTTTGGTCGCCGCACGATACAATCAAACTGTAAACCTTATTTAAGAATGAATCGGTGACGTTAAGGTCATCGTTCTCTCGGATCATCAGCATCCACTTGTTATGCTTTCTAAACGTCGGTGTTGAGAGCTCCGAGTCCATCCAGTCCACGAGTCCATTACCAGACGTCCTTGAATACGATGACGTTCTCCTAACGCTGATCCGAGGTACGTGTGTTTATTAGTCCACTGTTCCAGCAGAGGAATCATGTCATTTTCTTACCTGATTAGTGTAAGACAGTGTGTTCAGTGGTCAGATCAAATAAACAATCAGAATGAAATGAAATTGATGTTTTTCGGTTTGGTTTTGCTATTTAAATGGTTGATGAGGGTCCCAAAGTGTACACAGTGACATACAGGCTACAGTCAGTCATTGTATACCCACATAGTTCATCTTTATAATGGGTGTAGCTTATAAAATAATCAATAGATTATAGGTGTTCTTAATAAAATTGACTGTAATCTAGTCGAATGGTAAAAGACACAATATATGGCCAAAAGTATTTGGACACCTGACTGTTTGCTTGTCGGACGTCCCATTTTAAAAACAAATGCTATAACAATTGGGTGATCTTTTCCACTAGAACAACAGCCGAGACTTGTCAAGTGCGTATGTGTATGGGAATTTGTGCCCATTGAGTCAAAAGATGGCAGCATTTGTATGGCCGGGTGCTGATGTTGATGTTCCGGTCCATTCCAGAGCTGTTGAGTGGGGTTGAGGTCAGGACTCTGTGCAGGACACTGGAGGTCATGATGATGACCTAAAAGACGTGAATTCAGTCATTAAAAGGGGCGTCCCAGTACTTTTGTCCATGCCGTGTCCTGGTCAGCGCTGCTGGCTGAACAGGTTCCTGAAGGCGCTGTTGTAGTTCTTGTTGAAGGCCGTGTAGATGAGCGGGTTGAAGAAGGAGTTGGAGTAGCCCAGCCACAGGAAGACGCTCTTCCAGGTGGGTGAAACCTGGCAGGAGAAGAGCGGCGTGATCAGCTCGGTCAGGAAGAACGGGATCCAGCACAGAACGAAGACGCCGATCAGGATGCCCACCATGAGCGCCGCGCGGCGTTCTTTCTGCTCGCGCCTCGTCTCGCTGTCCGTCTGGAACGTCACGGTGGCGTGGTGGACCGTGAACGCTGTGTGGGGGCGCTGCCGGCTCGCTTCTTTCACCTGATGAACACGCACGGTTTATGATTAATGTCCTAAACAACTTTAGGGATGCACAGAACTCTGGATTTAGTCCTGATAGTAATAATGCATGATTATCACATTTCTTAGCTTTTAAACCACATGCAGTTAATCAGCCCAGACGTGTTTGATGTCTGACGCTTGCTTTGCTATATAATGGTGCTAATGTAGCATTTTAGCTCCAGTGTGAAACTATTTTATTTAAAATATGATAACATACCTCAACAGCCTCAGCGACCGGAATGATTGTGTTGCTCTTTTTGTACCCGATACGAAACTTGGCAGCTTTGTAGATCTTCCAGTACACAAAGAGAACGACGCAGAGCGGCATATAGAAGGCACAGGAGGTGGAGAACACCGTGTAGGACGGTTCCTGGCTCACCTGGCACTCCATGGCCTCCTCGGAGTACGTCTCGCCCCATCCGAAGAGCGGAGAGAAGGAGATGATGGAGGACAGGAGCCACGTCAGTCCGATCATCACGTTCGAGATCTTCTTGCGTGTCTTGAGCGTGTACTCCAAGTGGCGCGTGATGGACCAGTAGCGGTCCAGCGCGATGGCCGTCACGTTCCAGATGCTGGCCGTGCAGCACAGCACGTCGAAGGAAATCCACACTTGGCAGAGGGCTCGTCCCAGAATCCACCTGCGACCGTAGAGCTCTCGGACCAGGCTCAGGGGCATCACCAGTCCCGCCACCATGACGTCCGAGATGGCCATGGAGGCCACCAGGTTGTGAGGGACGCGATGGAAAGTGCGGACCCGCAGGATGGTTACGAGGACCAGCATGTTCCACACGAACGTGGCCAGGACCAGCATGGCTAGCAGGGTGAAGGTCAGAACGCTGAACACCGTGACGGGTCTGTGCAGGCTTCCGTACGTCCAGCTGTGATTGGAGAAGGTGAAGAAGCTAGAGTTGGACATGCTGGATGGTTTTTAGGATTTAATTATAACAGAATTTCACCAATCTGTAACATAAACAAACAGAATGAAGGTAAAGAAATGATGAGGGTTCATAACTTCTTGTACGGATAATATGGTATGGATTCCTCATAACTGCTGCAGTTACGACCTCTGCTGGCTGATTGATGGTGCTGCACAGAGATGAGGGATAATAGAGATGGGTGCGCGACTCTCCGTGCACAATACAGATCTCCATATGAACCTGACTGGTGCAGTTAAAAAGAAGGGGGGGGGGGAAGTGTGTTAGTCCCGACCCTCCTCGGTCAGGAGGTCTGCTGCAGTAGAGATGAAATATGATTTGGAACATGGATACGACTAAATTGGGAGAATATTGAGAGACGTGTGGTTAATTTTTTGAAGTTTACTCAGGTTACCATCTTATATCCTACATAATGTATAACTAAACCATTCGAAGTGCACCAATAAGACATAGTGTGTGGTTTGGGACACAGCCGCTTCAAGTGCTATCTTGACTGAGCCCTGCTTTCACGAGGCAAAGATTTGCTTTTACAAAAAAATGGTAGATCTGGTCCCACGAGCCTCCTTATGACCCCAAAATACCACCAAAAAGTCTGAGAACCTCCAGATTGATCAGAAACTGAACAGAATAATCAGAGGCGTTTCTGTCTGTGGGGTTTGGTGGGAGCGCAGCGTCGTTTTAAATCTGCATTGTGGTGTTTCACGTAAGGAATGAGCCCTCTCGTCATTGTTTAAATGTTCTCCTCAACCGCAAGCTCGCTAATCCGTCCACGGCTCGTTATTTCCAAAACACAGAATTTTTTTGTACAGCAGATTTAATTAGGAGCTTAAAATCCAGATGTAAACATCATTAAGAAAGTGACATAATTAAAATGTACCAGCACAAAGTTCAGACGCTGCTACAGCAGGATCTTCGTTACTCTCTGTGTTGCTTAGTTACTTGAACCCCCAGGAGGAATTCCTGCAAAAATGCCAATGCACCAACAGTGCTGCTGACTTCTAAACAGCCCTGAAAATGCACTAAATGTCCCAGCGTACGTGGACACCTGTTCCCAACACTCCTGTTGTGGCTATAACAGCCTACGCTCTTCTGAAGATTTCATCGTCTTGACCAGCATTTCTCAAATCAGGTGCTGATGCTGGACAGAAAGGTCTGCCTGCAAATTAACATTCCAATTCATCCCAGATATGTTCGGTGGGGTGAGGGTCAGGGTTCTGTGCCGGTCACTGGAGTTCCATTTCACTAAACTCATCTAGCCATGTTTGTACAGTCGTGCTGGAATGACGTATTATCACACATCATCGATTTTATACATTTTTTAGCAATGCATCTGGCTGAAACACCTGAACTCACTAATTAGGATTAGAAGTGGTGTCTGCGTACGCAATCTGCTGCTCCACAGTACACATAATTGGATGTACCATAAACTAATGTTAAAGAATAATGATGAATTTGATCTGACGTATGTTTTAATTACATTTGCAAACAATATTTCATAAACGTCCACCATCGTCACGCATGAACAGAGACCAGAAGAGTTTAATAAATCATCTTCTGCATCCATCGCTGGTGTTCTTCTGCTCCTCTGAGGACAGGACTTTAGAAAATCACGTGAGTGTGTAGGTGGTTCTAACCCACACCGACACCACCATCAACTCTTCATCAGTCTCAAATGGCCAACTCCCGGTGACTCATTCCTTTAATGACCGCTCAAACCACCCCACATCAATGGTCTGAGCCGGGATCCTGCTCTGAAGATCTACTGATTACACAGTGCACCGAGGATGTCAAATGTTTTTTTAAAACATTCATTTAATTTTCACCATTTCTGCATGAGAATCAAAGATCCTGTATGTTAATATTACAAGACTATTGGGCACAAAACACACACACAGTATTTACATATCCTTATATTAGCAGGGCCCAATAGTTCAGAAGCTCTGTGCACCCAGGGTCCCTAGTTCTCAAGGCCCCTATAAACTCAAGAACTATGTTGACCATAATCTTATATTCCTAAATTCCCATTGTCCTGTATTTCTAGGTCCTACATTGCCAGGATCCAGTGGTTTAAGGGCCGGGTATTCTCAGCTGTTCTTTGTTTCAGAGGTTCTATATTCACATTTAACCAAATTTAACACTCCAATAAAGAGTAATAAACGCTGACCTAAATATCAACATTAATTATTGATGTCATCGTATTTTTCTGTGCGCAAAGCAAGGTCCATAGTTTGGAAGGTTTTCTTCGGGAGGAATTGGAACTAGACGGAACTTTTTTTACTGAATGGGTAAAGATTCTCACACAACACTCACAAATCTTGTACATTTCTTGTGATTTTAGTCTTGCATTGATGCTGAGCTTGTGTAGTCACGTGACGCATCACCCTAGCGATACAGTAAATGCTCCCTGAATATTAAAACTCTAACTTTCCCCCTAATCATTCTCAGTATACTATTACTGTATAAAAAGGAGAAAGTTTAGCTAAATATTTAGCTAAGTACTTACTTGCAAATCATGTTATCAGTAGTTATATTACTTATACATAAATAAATAAAATTGTGTTTTAAGTTCCCTCAATGTAAACTGTTTTAATCTGGAATCATTCACTGAAAATTTACTGGAAATTCTGTGAAACACAAACACATGCATGAAAAGTCTGATGATTAGTTCCATCCTGTAAGAGTAACAAGTACCATCATATTTCCATACCATGAAAAAATCAAACAGTATGAATAAGAATGACTGAAAAATGGAATATATCTGGAAATGTTTCAGGCTGCAGAGAAGCAATGATAAGAAAAACTTTCTGAAGAAGATAACTTGTATAGAATAAAGATAATAAAGAGTCCGTACCTCTCCATGAGTGGATGAAGCCGGTGCGGTTCAGTGGTGTGGAACTCTCTCCTCTGCTGCTGTACATTGTTAGGGGCTGATGAAGACGGTTTGCTCGGTGTCTTCACACTGAATTCTATGTTGTTATTATCTGCTCGAATCCCCAAATTAACCTCTCAATAAATTTGCATAATTAGAAACACCGGAGCCGCGAGGAGAAGCGCGCACCGTCGCTCCGCGCGCACACGCGCACTCACACGCGCGCACACAGCAGGAGCACTGCAGTAGGTTAATAATACAGTATAGTACATTACAGTATTGTGTAGTAATAGTATGGTGTAGTACATTACAGTATTGTAAAATATGATTTAGTATAGTAACATAATGTTGTACAGTATAGCACAATCTCCTCTTCTTCTGCTTTCGGCTTTTCCCTTTTTTTCAGGGGTCGCCACAGCGAGTCATCCTCATGATCGCTCATTGATTTGGCACAATTTTTACGCCGGATGCCCTTCCTGACACGACCCTCCCTAATTTATCCGGGCTTGGGACCGGCAGTACAATGCACTAGTGCAGCTAGGTATCTATAGAACATGCAAACTCCACACAGAAAGGACCCGGACCGCCCCACCTGGGGATCGAACCCAGGACCTTCTTGTTGTGAGGCGACAGTGCTACCCACTAAGCCACCGTGCCGCCCATGTACAGTATAGCACAATATTGTAGAGTAAAGCATAGTATAGTACAGTACAACATTGTATGGTATAGTTTAGTATGTACTATAGTACAGTATGTATGGTATAATATTATATAATAGAATATTGTGTAGTACAGTATAGTATAGTACAGTATGGTGTAGTATAGTATTATACAATGCAGTATGTTCGATAAGGTATAGTACATTACAGTGATGTAAAATATGATCTAGTATAGTAACATAATGTCGTATAGTATAGCACAATATTTTACAGTAAAGAATGATATAGTACAGTATTATACAATACAGTATTGGATAGTGCAGTACAGCATTGTATGATATAGTATAGTATTATATAATACAGTATGGTACAGTATAGTAAAGAGTACTGTGTTATTCTTCATGGTGAACAGTAAATTAGGTGGTTATTAATTAACCCATTAAACCTCTAGCCTGATTTCAACATTAGTACCCTGAAAAAGCATAAAAGATTCTATATGCCCTCAAATCCAACAGGGAATAAATGAGCAGGCCTGTCTTGCTGTGAGGCGACAGCGATACCCACTGTGCCACCGTGCCACCCTTGCATTAACCAAAGGTCATTTATGCAGACTGTGTTAAGTGACAGCGGGTTTCCGGAGAACTCCTGAGCCCACGTGGCTGTATTTATTACAGTGTCTGTTAAATGGTGTCTAAGGGTTCACAGGTCACACATTCAACAGTGGTTTCATTTCCAACCTCTGAATTACCTGAATCTTTTGAGACCATTTACTGTACACTTCAGGATTTAGGACTTTAGGGTTTAGGACTCATTCATAGTTAATATGAGTTAATGAATTTTAGCTAGTGTGAAAGACATGTTTGAGTCATTTTTCTAGAGGGAAATGATCAAATTAGGGAGCAGTAAGAGTGCAAACTTATATTTGTACACTTACTCGAACTAAATGTGCTTTTAAACCACATGTTGGTCTTCATCCTGTTTTTATTTAGCAATAATGAAGGTTAATACATTCATTCTAAAGCTATTTTTTTATTGTTTTACAGGTATTTATAGGCGTCACGATTTTATGCTTGGCGGGAATAAAAGGTGGCCCCGCCCACAAATATGAGATGTTCCATTTATGGAAGGGTGTCGTAATTTTACACTTTTTAATATTTTTTCTTTCGCAATCAAATATATTTATTTTGTACTATTACGCTCACTATTAGCGACAAAAGAAAGTAAATTCAATAAATATAAATGTATTTCGATATCATTTTAAATTAATGTAAGCACCTCAGTGTTTGCACCCCCGAGAAAAATGTAATGGTTCGTCCTCCCGCCGAATCATCTTTGGCGCTTTATATTTTTCCTACCCGTATTTCGGATAATTCCGCCTCCTGAGTCAGGATTGGCTGGCGATTAAAATACCCCTGACGTTTAACAGGATCAGCCAATCGCAACACAGACTTGCGTGATACCACGCCAATCCAAATGTTAGAGTCTGAAAACGGGTAGGGAAAGTGTAGCGGTTCTATGGTGTTGAGCTCAGTTGGAGAGCTGTACCGGACACAGGATGATGTTTCTGTTGTTATTGATGTATTAAGTGTGATGAAAGTTGTGCAGTATTTATAAGAACAATGTTGGAAGAGGAGTTAAAAGTCCCGGACCAGCTGTTCAAGGACGTGAAGTTTTATGTGGTCGGGGATATTGATCAAAAGGTGAAGTTTTTTCTGTCAGTTAGCCTTTAGCTAACTAACTAGCAATCTGCCTACTTTAATATATAAACAATGATAGCTAGCTAGAATAGTGCTGAATAAAAAACAGGACATTTAATGTTCTTATAATGTATTAGAAGTGTAATGAGATGATTGTGTTTTAAATGCTTTTATTACTAAAAGATTGTTTATTATACTAGCCTGCTGGCTAACAGCTGAAGCCCTATTTATGTGATGTACAATAAGGTAACAGTGTTCCGGACATCCAGTTTAAATCTGTTAGACATTTAAGTTTGTTTGTTGAATATTGTGCAATTATTTGTAAAGTATTTGCTTTTATAATTCAGAGCTTTACAAATACAACAAAACTGAGTGAACAGTGCTGTCTCAGTTATTATAATAATATTAATAATAACATTAAACCGATTCAGTTGCATACACAAGTTCACGTGGTCTTGTGTGAAGCAGGTATGTCAAGGTGTTCATCACATGTCACTGATTTCAGCACTCTGTACAGATTGCATGGAACAGTGGTCTGCTTACCAAGGTCGAGAAGAAACCCAGCTGGTGAGGTGTTGGAGATAATTAGACGGGTCTAAATTAGGAATGCAAATTAAACATAAACACGCCTTTAAAATCTATTGACAGCAGGAAGGTCCTGGGTTCGATCCCCAGGTGGGGCCGTCTGGGGCCTGTCTGTGTGGAGTTTGCATGTTCTCCTCGTGTCTGTGTGGGTTTCCTCCGGGAGCTCCGGTTTGCAGTCCAAAAACATGCAAGTGAGGTGAACTGGAGATAATAAATATTTCGTGAATGTGTAAAACATGATGTTAAAATCCTAATAAATAAATACTGAATACTTAATATTGAAACGATGACTTCCGCGCATCTCATTTTAATGCTTAGTAGCTCTGTCCTTTATTATTTAAATTATTTCACATAATCACACACAATACAAAGGAATTTTCTCTTTAAAATAATTTTAAAAGGATAATTTGTCAACACAAATTTGTTTTTCTTGTTTTTTTTTCTCATTGTCTGTCTTTAAGATCTTGCTGGTGTTTGTTCTGCGTCAGTTTGCATCAACGTACCAGGTAATAAATAGCGTGAGAGAAAAATGGGCTCACGGCTGACTTGTAATTTCAGGTGGTTCAGCTGGTCAAAGACGGGAAAGGTAAAGAAGTGTCCTACAATGCCCTCGCCACGCACATTATTGCGGAGGACGGAGACAATCCGGAGGTCGGGGAGGCGCGGGAGGTCTTTGACTTACCTATAGTAAAGGTAAACATCAGGATTACCATGCCGTCTATTCTTTTTGTGTGTATATACACCATTAATGGGAGTCGATAATAAAACCTTGCTGCTATGTTTGTGTGTTTTTTTTTTCCAGCCGACTTGGGTGATTCTGTCCGTTAAATGTGGAGACCTGCTGCCGTATCCTTCCTACATTGCTTTGTGTTCGATTTTTGTTCTAACTGACATGTTTACATCATTACATCTTTATTTATTTGCCTTGACTGATTGTAAATCAGGGTTGCTGGGTTTTCACCTGAATCTGAGCAGCTGTTTTTTGGCATGCGGGCATGTTTATCTCACGTGAGTCTTCCCCTCTTTCCTAGTTCAACGTTTCTTCTCATCCTTTATTCATCTGCGCTTTAAACCACTTTGGTACCTCTTTTCTAGTTGGCGGGGGATCTTGACGTCCTGTGGGCCTACATCACCTTTTATGGTGGCGACTGCCAGCTGAATTTCAACAAGAAGTGCACCCATCTGGTGGCTCCGGAGCCCAAAGGGGTAAGCAGACGCCCGACGTGATCTCGGACGTTTATGACCGGCGTCGCGCGCTTGCATTTAGATTTTGTTCTAACGTTTTCCCCTCGGTGCGGTTTTATGGCTGGTCGGTGCCGTTGGCTGGGTTTAACAGCCAGTCGTCAGCGCTCACAGTGTACCTAGCCGTCGTGTTATTGGTGGGTTTGGTCAATGACAGAAAGGTTTATATGTTTATATGAGGTCTTGCTGCTGCTCTTTTATACTGGACTGAATAAAGGATTTATAACCTCCTGCGTAGAGCCGTCAGTGTGGCTCAAACCAAAACTGTTGAGCATATTATATAGGAGGGCGGTTTTGCAAAATGTTTAACAGGGTTGTAGTTTAAAGGCATTTGTAATATGGTGCAGTTTTAAGGTGTGTTTATTAGGGATGTGGTTTTAAGGCCGGTACAATAAGGAAACAATTTTGTGGCCTGTTTAATAGGGGTGCGGTTTTGGAACCTGTTTAATAGGAGTGCAGGACTAGTTAACCAGAGCATACAGAGTTAACACAGCTTGTTCTTAAATCAAATCTAGTGTTTATTTACCTGAATTTCTGCCTCCCCAGGAAAAATATGAATGCGCTCTGAGACACAGCGGCATCAAAGTCGTCACTCCTGAATGGATTATTGACTCTGTAAAAGACAAGAGCAGAAAGGATGAAGAGCTTTACCATCCAAGACTCACCTACTATGAAGAAGAAGAAGAGGAGGAGGAAGAGGAGGCCAGCGAGGAGGAAAACGAGCGTAGCTCTCGCTCCGATGGCAGCGGACGCTCCAGCCCCGTCTCCTCACGAGGGGCATCGCCCTCCAGGCGGCAGCGCTCACCGTCTCCGAAAGTCGAGGTCATGTTCGACGACTCGGACGAATCGGATAAGGAGGAGCCCAACCTGAACTGGACTTTAGCTAAGTCCCGGATACCGACCAGCAAGGACACTGCGCTCATCAACCTGTGCGACAGCGTGCCGCCTGCGCCGGGTAACCCTCAGGGCACGGAGAGTACGGATGTGATCGGCGGGTGGAGTTCTACAGCCCGCCCACTGCGGAACATTACCAACAGCGGAGACCCACAGCAGATCAGCAGGCCGCAGAATGTCACTCACGTAAGAACAGATTGTTTACATCCCCATTCTAAATATAATATAGACACACTAATGGAAGGTAAAGCTCATTTATTTATGGTAATCTGGTGTTATGATTCCATCATTGTTTACAATCTCCTGTTTTATTACAGATTCTCCAGAGTCTGACTGGGAAAGGCGTGGAGCAGCAGGGTGGTCAGAGCCATCCCGGTGGTCCCAATCAGCTTCTGTTCAACACCGTAAAACCTCCACAGCAACAACAGCTCCCTCCTGAAGCACAGCAGCAGCTACTGCAACAACAGCAGCAGCAGCAGCAGCAAGCACATCAAATCCCTCAGCCTCAGCCTCAGCCCCAGCAGCCGCAGGCACACGCGCAACAGATGCTCCAGCAGCATCCCATGATGCACCTGCAGCCCCAGAGCATGCAGATGCATCATTCACAGCAGCAACAGCAACAACCAGGTTTCCATCAGATGCCTCAACAGCAGCATCAGTTGCATCAGCAGCAGATGCATCAACAGATGTATTCGCAGCAGCAGCAGCAACATCAGCAGCAGCAGCAGCAGCAACATGGTTTCCTGCAGCAGCAACTACGACCTCAGCAGCAGCAGCAGCTCTTACGGCCTCCGTTGCAGCTGCAGCAGCAGCACGCTTTGCAGCAACAGTTGCAGCAGCTGCAACAGCAGAGACTTCAGCAACAACTGCAACAACAGCAGCAGCAACAACAACAGCAGCAGCAACAGAATCAGCAGCAAATGCACCATCAACATTTGCAGCAGCAGCAACAGCAGCAGTTTCTGCAACAGCAACACATGCACCAGTTACAACAGCAGCAGCAGCAACAACAGCATCAAATACAGAACGCTCAGGCTCTACAACATCAAACACAGACACCAATGCAACTCATACAGCCGCATCAACTCTTCGGCCATGAACCAGGACAAGAGAGTAAGTACAGTAGTGTTGTTGGGTGTCTGAAAGCTGCAGGGCGAACATAGCAATCAAACGACACTGACGTAAAAATTTCCGATTGTGTTTCCAGTCCCTGAAGATGGATTTCTGGTGGGCTGTGTCTTTGGTATTGCTGATTATCCGGAGCAGATGGCTGATAAACAGTTATTGGCGACGTGGAAGCGAGTAAGATTTTAAGAAATTTTACGTTCAGGTTGAATTATTTGAGTTCGAACTGGCTGTGAGAAGCAAAATCCAGTCAGAGTTCAGTAACCATGTTGTTTTATGATGCAGATCATTCAGGCGTACGGTGGTGCCGTGGATTCAGCTCTGAATCGCTGCACTCACTTACTGTGCGAGAGTCAAGTCAGCAGCATGTATCTGCAGGTAAGCACACCACTTTTACCAATACTCACTGTACCAAACCTCTTCAACTGCCCGTACATGTTATTAAAGGCTTTTAATTTGGGGGGCTGTTGTCCTTGTAGACGCCCAGACAAATCCCAAATTTGCTAAATGTGCTAACCTTTTATGGATAAAGCAACATTCTGACTGGGATCTGTTGTTTTAGGCTCTGCGGGAGGGCAAACGCTGTATTACGGCTCACTGGCTGAACACAGTGCTGAAGAAAAAGAAGATGGTTCCTCCTCACCGAACACTCCATCTACCCTTCACTTTTCCCCCAGGAGCCAAACCCTGCTCACAGCATGTACGTACAACACAGGCTTTCACTCACACGCTGCTGCATACAGGTTTTACCTCCTGTTTTTATCCTAATGTGATCTACTTTAAGTTGTTTACACTTTCACTGACCCCAACTTGACCAGATGTTATTTGGTTGGTGGACCATTCTCAGCACTGCAATAATATTGACCCTGCTGCACATTCTACACTCAAACCAGAACACCACACACTGATACCTACACTACTGTCATTATGATATTAGTGTCACTGCAGTGCTAAGAATTATACATGGGTGGAGACAAAGTGCACAGAGTAACACACATACTACGGTCAGTAACTGTATACCCACATCTAACCCATGATCTGATAAAGTGCTCAGTTCCTCCCTCTGTACTCCTCAGATTATTTCAGTGACTGGATTTTTGGACAGCGATCGGGATGATTTGAAGCTCATGGCGTATTTAGCAGGCGCTCGTTATACGGGGTACCTGTGTCGCAGCAACACCGTTCTCATCTGCAAAGAGTAAGACTTCTGTTAAAAATTACTTTTACATTCAACTGTCTATAAAAATAGCGTGTGTGTATGAAAACGAACTACCAGAATCATATAGATCTGATCATATGATGTTATGCAATGGATCCGGTGTTGGTCATTATGCAAATCGACTGCATATAAGGTTGGATTATTCACCACCAGCTCAGACCACCAGCTGGGTGATGAAACGTATCTCCATACCAAACTTGTGTCCAGATGAACCGATTCAACTTTGTGGATCCGTTTTGGTACTAATCAAGTTTCATGACATCTAGACACGAGATATATTTGCTAGTCATGCTCTGTGTGTGTTGCCTCCAGGCCGAGCGGACTGAAGTACGAGAAGGCGAAGGAGTGGCGAATCCCGTGTGTGAACGCCCAGTGGCTGTGCGACATCCTGCTGGGTAACCTTGATGCTTTACGGCAGATTCAACACAGCAGATACACTCAGTTCAACCTATCAGAACCTCTCGCTCCCAACACACACCTCATTCAGAACCTCCTGGGTAAGATCGGCAAGAAAAAAAACAGATTTAGAAAACATTTTCTTTTTATTATGAACCAGAATTAGATGATTTGTGTCTTATATCAAAATAATCTGTGGTGGTTTGACCCTCTGTTTTCTTATTTTCTTCTAGTTGCATGGAGGAATCCTGTGAAGGTCTCGCCAGAAGCGCTGGTGGTGAGAAGAATCATTTTAATTACATCATTCTGTTTGGGATTACATGACGAGGTCGATAACTAAATATTATGGGATCAGATCCGATGCCACTCTGTACTGCCGTTCGTATGAGCTAAGCACAGTTGAAGATTTTCTATGCCCTCTACAGTAATTTGATCTTGGTTTTCAGAACTGTAAAGACACAGCAAAAACATTGCGTCTGCACAGATGCATAAAAAACAGCCGATACAAAAATTCATCCCTCCATACAGCTGACTTTGTTTACTTTTTGTATCACGTAACTTCTAATGATTTGAACCTCCAATTATTTCCGTCTACGTGTTCCTCCCCTTTCCAAGGCCTACCCAGCAAATCAACTCTAACCCCCCCCCCCCCATCAGATTCCTAATGGTCCCACACTAGGTGTTCGGTCACAATACTGTCAGAGTTACTGGTATTTATGGAATACTATGGAATACTTCTCAGTGTTTGCTGCACGACGTGTTATGACACACTCTTGTGTCTCCACAGAGTCTTCGTCTGCAGCAGAAGCAGAAACAGGTCGAGGGTGTCTCGCAGCCTCCTGCCAAGAAGCCCAAGTGAGTACTCCTAAGTACACTTAAAAATGTCTGAGTGAAATCTTAGAGTCCCAAACAAGCCTCATAACATCCACACACAACCAGAAAATTAGCTACTACACACACACTGCTGATCAGTTCTAGCCAATCCCAATTTAAGCTCTGGCAGAACAAAGTATGTCACATTTCTATTTCATAAATTTAATTTTTTTAAAGTAAAAAAGTATTACAAGAGTAGTTTAGTGTTTCTGTCTATAAGGAAATGGGAAAATATAGCTTGTTTAAGCAAACCTTGTATTCTACTTTAAGTCCAGCTGTGGTCAGTGTGTCTGCTGCTATTGTCCAAGTATTGTCCTATTAAATTTAATTACTGTAATACCATTTTTATCACAAAACTCTCCAAATTATACATTATATTTTACAATAGCACATTTAAATATACACAAATAAGCCAAAACATTACGACCACCCATTAGTATGTTGCCAAAACAGCTTTGACCTGATGAGACATCTGAATAAATCCTGTGGTATTTGGTACCAGGACGTTATCAGCTGGTCCTTTTTACCTCCAGTATGTTTTGAGATAGATCGTCCTACAGTACATCCTATCTATCGAGGGTGAAGTAAATCAATAATTTCTCTTTGCAGAATGGAGGAGATTCCCACCCCCACTAAAAAGCTCCCCCCAGATGAGACTCCATTTGTATTCTTCACTGGTTTCGAGCCTGTACAAACCCAGCAGTACATAAAGGTATCTACACATTCTCTGCTCATGTTTCCATTGTAAAGCATCTAATTGGCTCCAGTATTCTGAATACCTGAGAGGATAAATGGCTTGTGGCTGCTCATTAAACAGCATTTCACAGAAGAGGATCGTTGGAAATGAACGTGTCCGGGGGTGGATAAAGGCTTAGTGCGGCTTAACAGCTTAGATAAATCAATTTTCTGTCCTGTAACAAATTCGAGTGTTCTTTAGCCGGTCCTCATGTACATTCTCTCTGTTTTAGAGATTGTATGAACTGGGTGGTGAGGTGGCAGAGAGCGCGCAGAAGTGCACTCATCTGGTGGCCAACAAAGTGACGCGTACGGTCAAGTTCCTGACGGCCATATCTGTCGTTAAGCACATCGTCACTCCTGAGTGGCTGCAGGAGAGCTGCAAATGCCAGAAATTTGTGGGTAAGTAGCAGTAGAGTAGGATTTTTAAGATCTAGTTTTTGGTCTGTATTGATTGTATAGGCTTCTAAAAGTTGGTGCTGGTTTAAATGACCAGTACTTAACCTGGGTCAGTATTCTGAGAATCCTGCCAAGTGGTTATGGGCTCACATGGATACATCTAATAGGTTCCATCCTCAGTTTTACTCTATTATGTGCTGTGTTGTGTGTAGATGAACAGAGCTACATACTGCGGGATGCAGAAGCCGAGGTGCTGTTCGCTTTCAGTCTGGAGGAGTCGTTAAAGAGAGCACATGCAGCGCCACTTTTTAAGGTAAGAATGATCCTAACTCTACTCTCTCTCGCTTTCCTCTTCCATTTGTTCTGACAGATGTATTAAGGCTGTTTCTTTGTGTTCCCTCTAGGGTAAATACTTCTACATAACTCCAGGAATCTGTCCGAGCCTCAGCACCATGAGAGCCATAGTGGAGAGCGCCGGAGGGAAACTACTGTCGAGACAGCCATCCTTCCGCAAAATCATGGAGCACAAGCAGAACAAGGTATTGCTCTTTTATTCTTGTGCTCATTCAGCCAGGCTGATTACAGATCAGTCTACATGGTCATTTAGAACAACTGACTACATCCAGTTTCTTCATCCTTACTAATGTTGGTAACGATTACAAGTATTGCACGTGAATCTAGAGTAGTTGTGGCCTAGCAGGTAAGGTACTGGATTAGTAATCAGAAGGTTGCTGGTTCAAGCCCCACCCCAGGCCGGTTGCCACTGTTGGGTTCTTGAGCAAGACCCTTAACCCTCAATTGCCTAGGTTGTATACGGTCACAGCTGTAATTCACTTTGGATAAAAGTGCCACATGCTCGTGTGATTACTACAGTTTCACATCGGCCCGTTGCCTGACCATCAATCTTGGAGGCTGTTAAACTCTGCCTGTAATAAATTCTCATGATACTAACATGTTTAACTTTTTATGTTTAATAGAACCTTCCAGAAATCATCCTGATCTCATGTGATAATGATGTGCATCTGTGCAGGGAATACTTTTTAAAGAACATTGGTAAGGAAGCCCCTTTCCAACCCTTATAATGTTATATATTAATACCGGACGCATTAAATGAACATTTATAGTGGATTCACTGTGATTTGGTTTATATTATTGTGGTCTTAATTATCGTTCTCCTTTTTTTTTTTTAGATGTGCACAATGCAGAGTTTATTCTTACAGGAGTGCTGACGCAGACGCTAGATTACCAATCATATCCTTTATGCCCCATCATATGAGAAATGATTTTACATGGTTCCTGTTACACATTTAAGTGTTACACACTTTTTCCTGCACTGGTCGTTGTCCTTAACGTTCACACGTATAAATTCACATGATGGTAAGGACGTGGTCTGAAGGATGCAGGGGATGAGAACACTACATTCCTGGCCGACACTGAAGAGATTTTGATGTTTTTCTACCTGTTTTAAAAGTTGTGTTAATGTTTTTGTAGAAATAACTGGTGAAAAAAAAACTCATTAAATTACTGTTATTTTATAATAGCTGTTTAAATTATGGCATGTTTTTACTGTAACATTAATGTCTCGCTTTTGCAATAAAACATGTAATTGTGGCCTGTAGTTGAAACGCTTTTTTTTCCTTCACATTTTAGCACATTTAATCATCACTAGCTTGTGTTTAAGTGTTAAATTTATACAGCGATCATCTTGTGATGGAAAGACTTTAAAAATTTTTACCAAGACATGCTTAATAATGCTTTAATTTGGTTTAAAATAAGGAAACTTATCAGTGTAGAAATAGAGAAAAATATCGACTGATGAGGCCGACAGATTTCCATCACCACAGGTTCAATAAAAATAGCAATTTCCACGTCTATATCGAAGGCCAAAAACACCATATAATCTATGTGCATTTATCCAAAGTGACTTACAGTATACCGTCTAAGCAATTGAGGGTTAAGGGCCTTGCTCAAGGGCCCAATAGTGGCAACCTGGCAGTAGTGGGGCTTGAACCAGCAACCTTTGGATTACTAGTCCAGTACCTTAACCACTAGGCCACAACTGTCCCATATTTGTTCATATTGTAAAGCATCCATACAACAGATTGTGCGAGTGATCATCAGCACATTCGACAGTTTTTGCTCTGAAAGTCACAACATGCTTTTGATCATCACGCTCTCGTGTAGATCTTGTAAAGCACTGTGTGGGGGAGGCTGCAGTTAAAAGTGCTATTCCTGATAGACAGAATTCAATTAATTGTTAATGAAGTGTTACGGGTACTTACCGGTGGAAAGCAATTGTGTGCTGCGAGCGCTTTTGCTCCGGGCGCTCCCCGTACCCCTGCGCTGGGCTGTAGGGAAGAACCCCTGCTAGTGCCTTTCTAAAGACGAAGAAATTAAAATGCGCCCAGCCAAGGTCATGTGGTTTAAACGCTTCTTGTCCAGGGAGCATCGAGAACTGTCGTTCCCTATAACACAGACAAAAGCATAAATGTGCTTTAAAATAAAGGGAAAGAAACAAAACATTAGCGATACACAAGCCTGGACTTTTAGTGTAACTCTAAATACAATGTATTAATCTGCAAATGTATTTTTAAATATTAAAGTTAATGTTTTTTTAGCCTTCTGGGTTCTTGGGATGCTCCTTTATTTATAATAATTCTGACCCTATAAATCTATAGAAAATAGAAGTCAGAATAAAGGTTATGGATCCGAACCCGACTAGAGTCAATCTGCTAATGCTGTGCCCTGTAGCAAAGCCATTAACCTTTAGCTGCCTGTACTGTGTTTGTCATAGTTATAATAAAATGCTACAGTAAACTGGAATGAAAATGATTTACTTATTACATACTGTATTAAACTAATTAGTTCAGCTCCAAACTAAAAATATATATTACACTAACCTGATAAATACTAGGTTTCATGAGATGTTTACTTCTATTTGATTAAGAAAAAACAGCTATGAATTAAACAACTTTTTAAATAATCTTTCCACCTCTCGACTGGATTGGTACCTAACTGTATCCCGTAATTGACACGCAGCTTAATTGCAATTAAAAATGCAAATGACGGCACAGATCTTTGATTAAAGTTCTGTAAGTTCCTTGTTGGTTTGTGGATGTCCTAGAAGATTTGTGCTGTTGACGCTCTGCTGCAATAAAGCATCGGGAGACGCCGTAATTAACCTTAAACACTAAAAGGATGTGTGTTTTAATTACCGTCCTCTTAGCAGCATCTGGACTCATCTTAGTGGTAAGTGTGTTACAATACACAAATTACATGCTAATTAGGCAGAACAATGCTCTGGGATTCATTCACTCGCTCAAATTTGCATATAAGCTAATTAACTTTCATTAAAAAGGATTTTGCTAATTACTGACTTCAGGAGGAACGAAAAATGACAGCAGCAGTGATTTAGGGGACAGAGCCAAGTTGTTTTGTCTTACTGTACAGAGACCGTGTAGAATTAATTAATTACTTGCTAATTGTTCCTGTTAATAGCTAAGCCGTCTCTGATAACTATATGGGCTGACAGAAACCTTTTTGGGCCATTAAGCCTAGTTTTAGGACTCAACATTTGCACAACCTAATCACAACCCCACTTAACACTAATACGTTTTTTATTTAAAATAGTAATGTACATTGTAATGATCAGTATTGTATACACATAGAAAAGCATCAATCATGTGTCAAGGTGAGCTAGTATAATAGAGCTCTACGCCACCCAAGCACCTAGATAAGTGAACAAATAGGATCATGTTAAGTAACAAGATTAAAAACAAACGTATATATATATATATATATATATAAAAAAATCATTGTTACACACTGTATTAAAATGAAATAAGAAATGCATAAGCCTTAATTAAACAATGAAGTGTGTATCTTCGGCCCATCAATAATGAAGTACATACATATGAGCAATTACAGAAATTATGTAAAACTAAATCAAGCTTGTCAGAAAAAAGTAAATGTGTGACACAAAAAGAAAAAAAAATCAAATTAATAGATGTGCCAATCATTTGTCTCGAAGGACTTTCTCTGTCCATATACATTAACAAACGTATATGACTAACATCAATCATGTGATAATTGCTTTTGTGTCTGCTACGATGAAACAGTGCTGAGGGGCATCGTTATGATTTCAAACTGCTTTCCCAAACCCATTTTTAAAGACGTTTGTTTAAGACGCTTATCAAAACGACAGCTACTGCTGTTCCATTCCTGATATCTCAATATAGTGAGAGTTGAAGTTATTTAAAATATCAGGAGCAGTAAATGCTCTGATCTGTGTGAACCTCTGCTTGGATTACTGTAATGTAATAATAATATGTTACTTCCTTTAAAAAGTTTAAAGGTTTTGTAGAAAGAAATAAATTTTATCAACCAATAATTGTGCTTGTGTAGGATTTACTTCTGTCCATTTACACACAAAGCTAATTCTTTTATTTAAAGTATGTATGCACATCAGATTCAGTCTGTATTTACAATTTAAAACGTAACTACTTAATTATTAGGAATGGGCAAACATTATCAATTGTAATGTAGTAGAAAGGTTTTTGTTTTCTGCTTCGTCAACAAATGTCTACGTAAGTAAACATAACATGTTAGTAACTTTATAAGCCCTCATACCAGTAAACTACTTGCAACTTTTAACTTCAGGCAGGCTGCAAAACACCAGTGAATGCATGAAGCTGTCTGTATTATTTTTGTTTAGTCAAGGTATTGAGGTAAACTACATGTTACACAAGCTAAATTACCTGGGACATAATACAGTTTCCTTATTAATTCATTAATTTATTTATTATAGTACTCTGTTTTATAGGTCAGTGCTGCCCTCTACTGGTCTGAGTACAAGTCGGTGCACTCAGAAGAGGTCTTTAAAATCAAAAAATTTTTTAATATCAAACAGCAGTTTTAATAAACTCACGATTAAGACCATTACATCTAACAGCTAATGAATTTCAATTGATCACAAAAGCTCAAACATTTGTAATAATGTAATAATTGTGACAGGCATAACTTGTCATATTTTCATATTTCAACTCAGGATAAACTAAAGTAGGAACTGTATGTGGTACACAATAGGTAAACAATCACAACCACCACAATGTAATGTAAATTCAAAATATATTTTCTTGTGTTAAAAGCGTCCTAATATACTTAAAACAGGCACATACAATTTTTTTATTGTGATCATTTAATTATAGTAGACAATCAGCTTTCCATATTTGCCATCTTTCAGTGACCGTTAGCATTAAGCTACAAAAATAATTTCATCGACAGGAAATCAATCAACAAGCTTAAAATCTAACTTTAAGAAGTTTTATTTTCATTAACTGTATGTATATTTTGGTTTACAGTTTAAAATCGTTTAGATTAAAACGATTAAATTATAAATAACGGTAAACTTTAATAATCCTGTCAGGGAGAATCTACTCACCTCAGCTCAATTCCCGCCAATGAAGAAGATGCTGTCGCGAGACTCGATATGGCATAAGAAAAGGCGGGAGTTTAAGGCGGCAAATACCTCAGCATGACATGGTGAAGACTCACTTTTCATTCATTCGTTCATGTTTGGTTAGGGTCGCGGTGGTTCTGGCACCACCCTTAAACACTTACACTGTAGACAAGGTGCCAGTCCATCTCAAGGCATTCTGTGTGTACTCTTTTGGATGACAGTCTAGATGAAAAATACTAAACAATCATGTTTGGCAACAATAACAATGCCATGGTCAAAATTAGTCAGATCACATGTATTCCCCCATTCCATTTTGAATGTAAACAAAAGAACACTGCCCTTATCGCCATCTATACACTTGTACAGTGCTTGACTAGAAGTTGGGGTCAGAGGCCAAATGGCCATACTGGTTTGTGTTAGGAGAATGGAATGAATTCAGAGTACAAGGAGAAAGCCTACATAGACATAGGAGGAACATGCAAAACCTCAGACAGACAGTAAACGAACAGTAAACACTTTTAAATGTTATTCATTGTTGGTAAATGATTTTTGGTAAGGTGGAAAGGAATGTCATGGGAGTGGATCAGAGCTTTAGTTTATAGTAAACTGGAAATCATATTTATTTATTCACACACCTGTTCACACCTAGGGGTAATTTAAATTAGCCAATTAAACTCATGGTCACAGGAACATGGTGGTCTTCACACAGACATTACCAAGGTGCAAGCTCAGAACCTTCAGGAGGTGCTTCATCCAGCTCTGGCTGCTGGTGGGTTTAATGTGATTCTTGAAAACACAATGTGGAAATACACTTTGGAAAGGACGACAGCACAAACTGATGTTTTGTAAAATAAACAACACAACATGCTTGAAGAACAGTACTAAACGACAGTACTTTATTGCATAGAGATCTTTAGACAAGCTTTCCTCTGCAAGCCATTTTTTTAAAGAGTTTAACAAACCCAAAGAGCATATTTACAGCATCTATCTGTGCAAACACCACATGTTATTATATAAAAGCATGCATAGGTATGAACTTTGGCCAGGTTAAATTCTAACAAGAAAATAATTTCATCTAAGCTAACGGAAATACTTTACCGGACTCAACGTCACACAGCTACTTTATACAGTAAGGTTTATTGTTAAAAGTCAAAGGATTACATTTACTGGGAATGTCACTTTTGCAATTGTTCTTTTCTGACTGGATAATTAAAATACACCAACTATGTTAAAGATATTTTAGTTCTTTAAAACTTTTATTTGAGGTTATAAGTGAAATTACATTATAGAAATTTCTACAACTTGAAGCTGCCATATTATTATATGTTATTTCAGACCCAGCAGATTTTCAGAAAACCCACAATAAAATTAAGAAAAACCACAAATTTGTGGGTTTTCGTTTGACAAATAAATATGTTCCAATTATTCAGTCACAGTAAAAGAACAGTTGTAGAAGTGTATGTAAACTTTTGACTTTAACGGTATGGTCTTTCTAAAGAACAAGACTTTGGTATCGTCTTGAAATACCTCAAATAACAGGCCGTACAGGGTCGACCCACAATCTGACTGTACTAAAATCCAAAAATAATGATAAATTCCAATGCTGCAAACACAAACATTTATAGAAAGACATTAGCTTTGCCTTCTCTCTAATATAAGTATCTGGTTGGCAACAAAACAAAATAGTCAACATTATATTTATCTATTTTCTGTTTTCAGAACAAAATAATTTGTACAAAAGGTATTTAGTTATTTTTCCTCAAACCATCTTAATTCTCCCACCTCTATAAAATATAAATCCAGTAACGTCATCTCAAACCTATTCCACAAATGAAAATATTCAGAACACTAGATCTAGCCGGATTATGCTGCAGTATGAAAAGAACTGTTTGAAAATCAAATTTGCACAGTTTTCACCCTCAACCTAAAAGCAGTTATTAGCCAGAACAGGTTTGGTGCTTTTGAGTTCTGAACTATTGCATCAAAGCTTTTGTTACAAATATGGAATGCGAGGGCAATGCAGTAACACACCCGGGCAGGATGGCTTCACCATGTGCTGCTGTAATACTTGGTCAAACTATTACCATGCAAAAACTGCACCAGTAGAACAATGAAATACCACAACCAAGAACACAAGTCAACGGCAACTGGTCTTAACTAAACTTGGCAGAGATGATGAGGGAAAAAAACCACATAGAAAAAAGGTAATAAGGATGAGACATAAGGACGAGTTGTCAAATTTGCCCCAATGGATTGTTATTGAGAGCAAAAGTACTAATACTTAAACCCTTGCAAAAGAGAGACAAATTATAGAGAGTCATGGCTAAGAATGTACATAGTCTGATTGGACTCAGGCTACTCAGGGTCCTTAGAATCATCCAGACCTTTCCTTACCATATAGTAGTCCCGGAAAAATGATTAGGGTTAGACTTGTTTGCCGAGCTAGTTTCCCAAGGCTTGGATCATAAAAGAAGATAGAACAAAAAATACCAGAAATATTATCACATAAAAGTGTTTTAGTTTGTGTGAACACCCAGTTCTAAATACACCAACAAAATACTTTGTGTTTTGTGAAAACTAGGTAAGTCCTATCATGTTATTAGTTTTCCAACACTTGAGGAATAAAAGGAAAATAACTTTGGCACATCACATAGGCAGAGAACTAATTTACCCCTAATGAACTTGAAATCAACACAATTTAAGCCTTTCATCTGTCCATGACCATAGCTTTGTTGTCCATGGTGTAAGTATCTGCTCCTTGTAACTGGATACAGTGAGATTGGGTAGGGTTAAAACCATAACCACACAGTAAAACATCAAATCCCAGCTGATCCATATGGGTCCATTTGACAAAACCATGAACAGGTTTACAGTCTATAATAATTAGCATCTTGTGAGCTTGGAAATCCCACACACAAGCTGCTCTACAATAAAACTACTTGACGGAATTGGCTCTGGGAGTCCTGGAGCTTTGGGGGTTTTGCAGGTTTTTCTGGTTTTACTGGTTGCTGTTGGGATCTGGGTGAAGAGGAGTCATTGGTGTTCTGCAAAAAAATCACATATAAAAGAGTCAGAAGCTAGTTAAAGAAGAAGAACAGGAGTGAGGACAGCAATCTGTACAATGTCAGAGATTTTCAGTAGAAAGTAGAGCCAGCATGTTAGTAGACCAACCTTCTTAACCCAACATCATGCACAGTAATCAATAAACGATCTAGAGTCAGACACAGCAAGTCATTTGTATAGAGAACACTACTACTACTACTACTACTACTACTACTACACCAGAAGTCAAAAAGTAAAGTAGTAAAGACGAGGAGAGCATTCCCTTAGGAGATCAATCTCCAAAAATCAGGACAAATCACACAGGAATAAAAGAAGAAGGTTTCTCAACAAAGATTTCACCCAGCAGGCACCTACAAAACATTCACAATTGATTAAAGTCAAGTTAGAGTTGGCAAACCCTTAGAGAATCACCCCAACTGCCGGCAAGAGGCGAGAGATTATTGGCGAGACCTGTTTAGTGCTGCTGTAGCAAAAGGAGCTGGAGGAAGAAGGCAGACGAACACAATGCACCTTGGGCTTCTTTCGCTGAGAGAGCTTTTGGGGCTTTGGTCCTATAGGAGGTGGCTTCTTCGGGGGGCTGCTTTCACTCGGTGATTGGTTTTCGGACGCTCTTTTGCCTTTAAAATCTTTAGGCGAAACTTCAGGAGACAAACCAGGGTCCATGTTGCTGATGGTGGTTTCTAGCTGTTTAAT
Source organism: Trichomycterus rosablanca (assembly GCF_030014385.1). Lineage (NCBI taxonomy): Eukaryota > Metazoa > Chordata > Actinopteri > Siluriformes > Trichomycteridae > Trichomycterus > Trichomycterus rosablanca. The sequence continues at coordinate 703,150 of NC_086012.1, forward strand.
GGTCTCCTCCAAGCTGTTTAAGGTTTTATATGTGGTTTGACAGATCTCACTAGTCCTCTCGACAGAAGGTTCAGGGCTGAGTGTGCTGGGTTCAGACGTCTCCTCAGCAGAAGGGGCAGGACTTTCATACTCAGTACTGGTTCTAATTTCAAACCTTTTGGCTTCTCTTGCTTCCTTTAAGGTACCATCCGGCTCCTCCTCGTCCTCGTAAACCACCACCTGTAATGTCTTCTTGCCTGTTTTTGTACCAGTGCGGAGAGCCTGGCCAATAGCTGCAAGCTGCTTCTTGGGAAATTTGAACTTGAACTTCTTTTTAGCTTCTTGCTTGGCATCACTGAGCAATTCTTCCTGGGGATTTTCTGACTCCATTACAGAGGCCTCAGTAATGTTTTGCAGTTGACCAGGCACTTGAAGATGATTACCAGTACCAAACTTCGATTTATCCTGCACTATCTCCTCCTTTGTCAGAATGTGCCTTGTTTTCTGTGGTTCCATCTCTTCACTGATCTCCTCATTATCCTCAATGATGCACTCCCTCGAGAGCGACCTGTCTAACTCCTCTTCACACTCAAAGATGGTTGAAAGACGCTTGTAGGCCATTCGAATGTCCATAGGTTCATCAAAGACAATGATGACAGGTTTTTTGCCAAACTCATCATCCTCAGGGGTGGACACAGTCTCGTCCATTCCCACTTTAACAGTTTCAACATCTTGATCACTGGAGCTTACCAGCTGCTGGTACTCCCCAGTGGACAAAGCCTGCACTTTGGTTTTGGTGATCATAAAAGCGATATTATCAGGCACTGTTGGAGGCTCCTCTTCAGAAAGGTCAGGGCTAAGGGTGGAACTGCCTGTGCACCTGGCCCGACCACGGGATGTCCTCATGAACACCTGTGGCTGGTCCTCCTGCTTTCCATTCTCCTGCGATAATACTGGAGACTGGACTGGTGGTTCAACCACCTGTGCCTCAGGTCCTTCACTAGAAGGTTTCTTATTGATACTCATTACATTTTCAGTATTCAAGAACAACGGTAGACTGTCTGGTCTTTTTATGATACTCTTAGTCGACTCTTCTTTTTGAGGAACCTGTGCATCATCTGTAGCATCCTTCAACGGCTTTGGAAGGCTTGCATCGATATGCTGCGAAGTGTCGGCTAACTCTTTCTGGTTTTCCTCCTTTGCTTTAGGGGAATCTAAAGTCAGGTCAGACGGAGTTAGTACGTTTGGCTGTTCGGAAATATCAGAAGCATTCGGAAGTGCCACCTTAGTGGGGGGCAGGATTCCTTCCTTGGGCTGCTTTTGAACTTCAGGTCCTCTAGGCAGATTGTCGGTGGGTGACTTTGCTGTCCCCGTGATGTAATAAATGACCTGATAAAGAGATGGATCGTATTTTTAATTAAATGCATCTAAAACTTGATAGAGACTAGAAGAAATAAGAGCAACTAAAGATAAAGTGTTTTACCCCAGAGCCAGGATTGGGAGATTGTTTTTCATCTTCGCTTAGGTGAGTTGTCTTCTAACATTTTAGGAGAAAGAATGACAATGGGTAAAATCTTATATTCAAACAAATGGCACCAACATGTGTGTGATACATCTGTGTACTGTGAAACACATTCAAAAGGTTTTAAGCCTTAAGGCTGGCAAATGTCATGCAAGGAGCCTGGCAGTGAAAAAATGATTTGATCAGTGTTTCATTAAATTGTGCAGGATATCCTAATGGAAAAAGTGACTGTTAGCAAAAGTGGTACATTTCATTCAGCATTCCAGGAGTTATTAACTTAAACATAGTGAACACTACACTGCTTACACTACTCAACATCCTCATCCTGACTATAAAGCTTCAAACTGCTTCCATTTCATGCTGTGAGAAATAACAAATTAGTTAACATTATTAACATTATTAACCAAAAAAACATTTCATTTTCTTCCTCAGCCTATAGAGCTCTATGAAGCAGGTTCAAAAGTAAGATGTGTACATGTGAGAGCAGGTAAAAGACACTGAGCAGCAGCATAACAGTGTCTCATTCAGCACTGCAGCCAAAGATCATGAGTTAGTAATGCTGGTTAGGAGGCCACACCGGAGTGGCCAGGTCAGAGTCTATGGCACTACGGTGGCAGCAGTAGATCGGCTGGTTACCTTCAGGTCATATGAGGAGAGAGAGAAGGTCGGGTCCAGCTCTCGGTCTGAGTGGGTGGTGAGGTCAACAACATACCTGGGTGCTAAATCTTTAACCAGGCACTTCTCAAACACCTGGAGTGAAGTAATGTTACAGTGATGCTCCTCTGTAAGTCGCACGCAGTAATATGCATTTTACCACAGAGACCAAAACAGGTTTGAATATGCAAGAGGTCCTGCATTGTCACAAGTAGGGATTGATTCGAGTAATTAAGGTGGTACCTGAGAATAAAGAGTCTGGGACTGTACAGGACTGTTAATAATTTGGGAACTACTGACATAACAAGTCTTAATAAGGGACATTACAGTTATACAAACTACTCTGTAACAGACATGAAGTGAAATCTGCTTTTTGTGACCACTAGAGGGCAGAATGTATCAAACCATGTTAAACAGACCGTTCGTTGTGAAGATGCCTGCGGAAAAGGTGTGTGTGTGTGTGTGTGTGTGTGTGTGTGTGAGGGTGTGTCTGTTTAAACTAAGAGTGTGTTTGTTTCAAAACATGTGCGTGTGACGGGCGGGTTCATTCAGGCGCAGGTTCGGCCTCACCAGGTGTGAGTTATTGTCACTGCCTTATTGTGTGACTGTGTATGTGTGTGTGTGTGTGTGTGTGTGTGTGTTTTACTGTGGTTTACTCACCTGTAGCTCGGCTACGATCTTATCTTCTTCGGCTTTCTCTTCCTCGCGTTCCCGAGCGACGACTGGGGGAGGCAGACGTGGTTTGGGTTTAATCTCGGGGCGAACTCGGCGGCTCGGGGATAAGGGAACCTCTTCTTTCTCCTGCTGATCAAACAAGCACCCAAAACCTTAGACATCTCATAAAAATGACTAAAGATAAGACTCCTAACCACACTGCTTTCCCCCACAGACTCTTTCACAAACAACTGTGTCTGTCGGACGGCCAGCTAGATCGACAGCACTGCTAAGATTCGAACTCGAGAGCTAGAACACTCCATAGCGGCAAGCTAGCAAATTAGAGCACCAACCGAGCTCCTTAATTATTGTCTTTTAATTATGATCATATATCTTAATTACTGTAAAACATTCTAAATTGGCCTGCTTTATTTAGTCTTAATTGATGTAATTACTACACATTATTAGTGCACTACTAAAAGTAAAGTTACACACTGTAGTGATCAAAGTAAAATTTGTGTGCTGTGTAAACAATGTCTGATGGTCATAACCATAAACGAGGAAGCTTTACAGATAAAACCATCAGATAACGTGTGAAGTCACATGGTTCAGTTGGGCGCTCAGGTGGTGCAGCCATCCGTCACAAGATTTAAACCCGGATTTTAATTTTATAGGTGCTATCGGCTGGCTGGGTGTCTACACAGACGTGAATCCATTGAAGGGCTTCTGTCATCCCCTTCAGACATAGCCAATCATGCTGGTAGCTTGTTTGTATGATATGTCTGGGAATGCTGCTCAACAGGGTATAGAACACACACACACACACACTCACATGCGTGCACACACACCTGAGAGGGGGCGGGGTCCTTGTGAGTTGTGTAAATGACCTCTCCGGAGCGGCTGGTCGTCATACCCGTTCCAGCAGGGTGGAGTTTGCGTGGTGGTGGAGGAGGAGGTGGGGATTTATTTGCTGCCTCCCGATTGGCTTCTGCTGGCTCGACGCTGGCTTCGCGAGGCTTGTCCATGGGTGTCGTCTGAGCGCCCGTGTGGACACGTCTGTCCACTACAGGTTCGGCTGGTGAGGTGGGTTCTGTGAGGGAGTAGAAGGTGTTATTGGTGGTGCAAACATAGAATTAAAGGAAACATCAGTTGGTCCATCAAGAAGTTCTTTATAAGTGAGGTGAACTGCTTTCGTCTCTCTTCTTGGTGGGACATACCTGCGGGTGAAGTAGGTGTCCGAGGAGCGTCTACTTCATCAGACAGCACGGCGGCTTCGTTCAGATCTACGCTCATCTCCTTGCTGGGCAGCTCCAAGTCAGGGATGTTCTTCATCAGGTTTGCCTGAGCCTGCTGTAACATCCTCTCCATCTCTGCCTGGTCCTCCACCTGCTTTCTCTCCACAGCCTGCAAACCAGAACGTAAGAACGTTCCACATTCTTCTACACTCTCCCAAATGCAGGTTAACTCAAGTGCATGAAATACAGAACAACAGTCAGCAATGTGGCCGCGTCCCAAACCACACACAACCTTAAAATAATACATTGAACTGTGCCACCAGTCAATTGTGAGGAGACACTGGATGGATTCATTTCCTTGCTGCTGCTGCATAAGTGGTGGAGGAATACAGAGAGTGTAGTGTGGTCTACCCTACATGATGAGGCTCTCTGTATTAATCCACCAATGACCGGGTGGCAGAAATGTTTCGGAGGAGGCGTATGTGGCCATCCTCGGTCAAAATGGGACTAATCCAAATAAAGACAATGCAAAAAAAGGGGGGATGGTTGCACAACTCTCGGTTTTGTGACCACAGGATGCAACAGACTTTATCTAGCTAAAGCTCACCAGTGCAAAGACAAAACAACCCCTTATCATCTTTGTTCTAATGATTTTACCTTCGCCTCCTCTTTTTTAGGGTCCTCTCTGAAGTTTATCTGCTCCCGTACCTCCTGTAGACCGGTTCTCTCCAGCTCTCGGCTCCTGGGGCTCACCATGGCCACGGTGGGGGAGTCTCGGCCGGGGCTGGGGTTCAGAGGCGAGCTGAATACCTGCTGCACCACGACGGGCGAGAGGGGCGTGGGTTCAGATCGGGCAGCCTCAAAGGTCGAACGGAGCCGAGTGAGTCCGCGGGATTCGGGCTCCCCGGGTTTGACGGAGATCGGGTCGGGGAACGGGGAGCCTTCCGTAGCACATCTGTACGACACAAGGAGCGACACACAAGGACATGTTAAAGCTGAATCCTCCTCACGGTTTAAAAGATTTGGTTTGTTAAATCACAAATCAGGTAACAAATTCTATGTACTTCTTGCTTAGAAACTGGAAAGGATGCTTTACTCCATCAGATCTACATCAATGGGTTCAAAAGTTCTTCTTGGAACTCTTCTTGGTGTGTGTGTGTCTGTGTGTGTGTGTGTGTTTGCAGTACGTACATCCTGAGGAAGCCGAGAGCATCACTGAGTGATTTGACCCTCTTTAGCATGGTGTCCATCTTCTGTGGTTCCTCCTTAAGGAACCGCACCGCCTCCACCTCCAACCTCAAGACTGACTGCATTTTCGACTGTAGCACCGGGAACTCCCCTGTAAACACACACACACACACACACAGGATCATATAATCCCTCTGCACACACTTGTTATAGCTCCGGCACTCAGCTAAAGCTCGCTTTATAAAAACAAACCTGACAAATGTGCGACAAATTAAAGGAAAAGACCAACCCCCTACTCTACCCCCTTTGCTGTTTTGGAGAGTTCTGGCCCTTAATCAAGTCCCTCAAGTCGTTACACCTCTTTAGTGTGTATTATATATACATCAGCTCACCTTTGAGTTCAGTAAGGGCCTCGTCCACTTTCCTAAGCCTGACCGTTCCTTCCTCCACATCCAGTAACGTGACTGGCTGCCGAGCCGTCACCGTACTGGAATCTTTCTTCAGCTGCTCGACATGCTGTTCCAGCTCCCTGTGGTCATGTTACAAAAACAAGACACTCACTATATGCTTATTATATGGTCAAAATTTATGTGGGCAATCCTAATTACTGCGGTCAGCTAATGTGTGCTTGATTTTTTGGCCTTCGTGACGAGACCACTGTTCCATGTGCTCATTCGTCAGGGAAACAGAACACTAATAGAGACACGTGCAGGAGTTGAACCCTCCGCTGTGTGAAGTCCAAATATAACTTTCTTTCAGGCTTTGTCATCGGGATGAGATTCGTCTCACCGTGACTGTTTAAGACCTGAAACCTGTCTGACCCGCTTGCAGAATGTTTACCGACTCAGAAGTTTGGGCGTGTAGGTCTCAGGGGTTAGCTTCTGGTACAACGGCTACAACAGCAACTCTGGAATGACTTCTCCAAAACAGAAGCGCTTCACATGATCTCCCTTTAATGCCTCTCATTTCCTGTCAGGGTCTCAGATCAATAAAGAACGAAGCTCCTCCAGATCTCGGGCCCAGATCTCGTACGCGACGGTACAAGAAGCTGCATGTCTGTGCACACGCTGAGATCGTGGTGGGATAGCGTGCATGCGAGTCAAAATAAAGCCTGCCGCCGGGGTTCGAGAAGCCTCAGGAAGGAAGGAACGTTCTCCTGGGAGCTGTCGTACCTCCCTCTCATTTGATTTTCAAAAACATGAGAAAACATCTGAGAGAGCTTCAGATGATCTGATCTCACGTGTACGTCCGTACCTGGCCGCTTTATGATCATGGAGGTTTAGACATGGATCAAGAGCTTCAGTTCACGCTCACATCAGAATGCAGAAGAAATGTGACCACTGTGGCATGAGTATATCACAAGCTACTGATCTCGGGCATTCTGGTAGCCCACCAGTGCTGACACAGACACGTGATTGGCGGTCAGGAGTGGAGGTCTGCAGCAGTAGAGGTGAAATGCGATCTGGGAATGGGATATGACCAAATTAGGAGGAGAATATGAAGGACAATGCATAACAGAAAGGTTACGGTCTCTAAAGACCCACATGTAGGTGCAAAAACATCAAGTGAATGGCAGTTTTGCCAGTAGAAACGTCCAGCTAGATTGCTTGGAGGAGTCTTTCCAACCATGCTTGAGGAGAAAGCATCTCAGAACATGCCAAACCCTGAGATGGATGAGCTACAACAGTGGAAGACCAAAGAGGAGCTCGAATTTCTTCAGCCCAGAGCTGAAATCTGAATCCACAGTGGGCAGAAGGTCACTGAAACTGAAAACGTGTGAACAGCATGAATCCATGGATCCCTGTTTCCTGGTAACCAGATCAGAACCTGATGAAGAACCTCTGTGCTGTGGTAGAACCCAGCATGCTGGTGCATGTTAATGTACTACATTGTGGATAAGCTGATGATCTTACCCCAGCTGGAGCAGGACGATCCTCTCTATGGCCTCGTATCTGCACCGGTCCTCGTTCGCCTGCTCCCTTTGCTTCTGCACTGGGTTCTCCAGAACTTCCAGGTTCCTGCAGACCCTGATGGCCAGTTCCTGCTCCGCCTGCTTCAGCATCAGGTTTACTGTGTCCTGGTTCTGCAGCTGGAGGTGAAAACACAAGATTTTAAGACACTTTCTCCCCTTTATTAGTCCGTTCACTTTCTGCAATGCAGCAAATCCCCAGGCAGCAAAAAAGCATAGAACATACTACCACCATCATACTTCACAGCAGTTATTATTTCAACATTTTAACAATCTGTTTCAAAGCTTTTGTTTACACTTTGGTGACATTCTTGCAGTGACTATTAAACAATAATCCATGATTTTAGACATTAAGACAGATTCCTGCTAGAAATGATTCAATACAAATAAGGAGTCGGTTCAGAGTCAGTCAGGAGCCGGAATCAGATGATTCAAAAGTAAAATGATTTACTATTTACATCCTCCAATCAGAACACAGAATAAACTACAGATCACAAAAACCAAATCAATGGAATTCTGGTGGCACTCGATTTGGATGCTAGATCACAGCGATCCATGGCCTTTAACACAGACTCGTCTCTGGTGAGACCCGGTACGGTCGGTGGACTCGCCTGTGTCTGTCGGAGCTGATGAAGCTGCTGTTTGAGGGTGAAGATGTTTTTTTGGAAGGTGGAGAGGAGAACACCAAGCGACGGGTCTCTGAGTGCTGGGGTTTCAGACTGAAGAGGGATTTTAGACACAGGGGCCACAGGGGACAATCCTGTAACACACACACACACCACACACACCCCATCATCATCATCATCCAAGTGAACCGTGTGACGTAAATCTCTAACAATAATATCAAATAATATATAATAATATATATTTACTGACCTCCAGAGGTGATGCTGTGAGCTGGAGATGCAGAATAAGATCTCTCACTAGAATCAGAGACACTGATTATTATATAACTCAAAGCTGTACATTTTATTTATATATTTATTTATTTATTTTTATTTAATGCCACCCTGTTACACTTTACCTTGCGGGTTCTTTCGCTCCGTCGTTGTTTGCCCCTTTTGCCAGCGCCTGCTGAAGCAGAGCGGTCAGACTGGCTATCTGATGCTCCATCGCCCTCATCCTCTCACTGAACCAACAAAAACAAAGAGAAGGAAGTTCCGCCATTACACATAATCCAGATTCATTTAAAATCACAAAACATCCTTTATTTATTATTTCAAAATAAAAGTTCATTGAGAAAAGAGATGTACACAATGTTCTTATGGGACTAAGACGTTAATGTTGGGTGTGATGCACCAAAGACTTTCCTAACCTTAACCTAGCCCTTACCATAATCATAACCATAACCGCGCCCTTTCTTTGGCACTGGACACTAATTCATTCATATATACACCAAGCAGGTAGTGGGGGGGGGGATATATCAGGCAGCCAGTGAACCTTTCATCTTCAAAGTTGATGTTAGAAGCAGGAAAAATGGGTGAGCGTGAGAGTCTGAGGGCCAAATTGTGATGGCTAGACAACCAGGTCAGATCATCTCCAAAACTGCAGCTCTTGTGGGCATCAAAAGTGCTCCAAGGAAGGAACAGTGGTAAACCAGCGACAGGGTCATGGGCGGCCAAGGCTCATTGATGCACATGTGGTCCAATCCAACAGACGAGCTACTGTAGCTCAGATTGCTGAAGAAGTTCATGCTGGTTCTGATAGAAAGGTGTCAGACTCCTGGCCTTGACGGGTCAGGGCTGTTTTGGCAGCAAAATGGGGACCAACACAATATTAGGAAGGTGGTCATAATGTTAGACCAGACCACATGTTATATAGAAATAATACAGAAATCCAGGTCTTTCAAAAGGGTTCACAAACTTTTTCATGCAACATCACAATATGAATTAGAAACGAGCCTCACCTTTGAAGATCCGTGGGCGACGGTAACCCTGGAAAATCCCCAAACATCGGTGACACCATGTTCCCCCTCGCTCTCGCCTCCATCCCGTTACTATCCTTTCGAGAAGAAGACCTCCGCAACGACGACGTCCGTTCCACCATCTGCCCCGGGTGGACGTCGATCATCCTGACCTCGCTGCCCCGGTGAGGCGACAGGGGCGGAGTGTTCGGATTCCTCGGGCTCAGCGGGGCGTCGCTGTACTTGCGGGACTTCTGCCTGTACAGGGTGTGCGGGAGGAAAGCGTCCGGGGCGTCGCTCATGCTCAGGCGCTGTTCGGGAAACACGTGCGTGTCGAGGTCCTCGTCCGGTTTGATGTCTCGGCGCTCCAGGATGGAGCTGGAGCCGGACGAGCTGGAGCCGCGCTCCCGGGGCAGAGTGGCGCCGCCGGGCATGTTGCGGGAGTTGAAGCTGTAGCGCGATGGCGAAGAGGGCACGGAGCGCATCAGCTGTGGAGATAAAGGACCCGAGGCGACCATGGGCTGACCCCCCGTCTGCGGTCTGGAGCTGTACTGCCTTTCATGGGACATCTGAGAAGAGACGGAACAGTCGTAACTCGTGTGTTCTGCAAGCTTATCAGATGAACTATAGCGCTTTGCAGGTCCAGTATGCTAGCCCAACACCGCGGAGAGTTCTAGTTCTGGAGTTTGAGTCTCGGCGGTGCTATCGACCCATCCTGGCCGAAATTAGGACACAAGGACTAAATTAGGAGAAACCGTGGTGGTGTGTGTGGGGGGTGTTTACGTTCACTTGGACTTGTTTATTGTGGAGAAATTCCCGCCTAACAGGAAACACAGGCGTACAAAAAGCTACGCTGCTAATACACACCTCCACGCCACAGGATTAGCATCACTGTGGGAACCACACTGAGCGCCGTCGGATTTAGGGAGGAATTCGGCCTGAATAGAGCCGCCCCCCCTCGTCACCGGCGTACGCTCGGCGAAACGCGAGAGCACGAAACTATTTCCTGTCTGAACCAGTTTCAGAAGCAGCGAACAAAAATCCAGTCTCATCTACTGGTGATTAGCGCTGGTGAGGATGGCAGATGGAGGCGTAAACAAAAGGCTGAACGTGGCGCTGGGCGCTAACAATAGCTCTGCCCGGACCTGCCGCGGCACGCAGTCCGGAGGAGCGACGCCAAGCCCCGGCGCCCGCAGGTCGATCATCTGAACGCATCGCATCAATCAGCACCACGATTAAACCCCATCAGAATGAGTCTGATCACGCCGAGTGACCTCGAATAGCTCAGAGACCTCGAACCAAACGAGGGAAGTCCTACAGCAGTCAGCAACACCGCTACACGCAACACCACAACACAACCACGGCAATACGGGGTGTGAAAAAGTCATTGAACCCCCTCTTTTCTCATTAGCTGAATGTGTCACGCTAAATGATTCAGATTATGAAACATAACACAACGGAAGATGACACCAAGGGTCGGTGTGAAAACCCAGCGCGCTCTCTCTCTCTACTTCATCCTTCAATCCTTAGCTCCCTTAAAACACTCTTACTGAGGCGCCTTAATTCTGAGTGATGATCTGACTGAATGACGAGGGAGCGTCCGACGCCTCCTCAGCGCTGACGGCAATCCCAGCATCCAGTGCGGCACAACATTTCTCACCAAAACTACAAACATGGCGGACGGATATAGCACGGAGCAACCAACAGAGTTCCTTTCAAATTTAAATAAATTCTCGTTGATGTTTAATCTGTATAAAGGTGTAATTATACAAGTGTAAAAGTAGAGCGTCTAAATAATCTGCCTTATGAGTTCCATGTCTTATTAGAATCCTCTCTACTGAGGAGCTGAATCCATCTACCTGACCCCCAGAGAAAGCCGTAATAATGCTAAATAATTGTATAATTACAGAGACCTGGTGTCCCTGAGGGGGGACGAGATTAAATTTCACATTGGCTAATAATAAAACGTCTTTGTGTAGCTCGTAACCCTGTGAACCTTTTAGTAAAAGATAACGATGAATCATGCTCCTGATCCGAGCAGGTAAAATAAGAAAAAGGCTGCAAGTCACGACAGAAGTACTGGAGCAGAGTAATTACCCATGATCCTCAGGGGGAGCGTGTTTCAACAGGTGCTTAAACTGCAGCGCACATAACGGTGACACTTTCTTATGGGAATCAGAAACGTGTAAACATGTAAACATCCTTCTAACGGCGAGACGGCGTGAAGCTCAGGGTTTCAGTCTCCCGATTCATGTTGTACTGCCCCCCCCCCCTTACCTCGAACCCCCTGCACCCCTCGCTAAACCTTTAACGGCATTAAAATCCGGGCCTAACACGCTAACAGACAATGCCTCGTTTAATAGCCTCACCAGCAGGTGTGTTATGCTAGCACGCGTGTCGGAGCACGTCGGCCTCTCACACATCCTGACTGGCAGGCGTTTGTTTAGCGCGTCGCTATCAGGGTTCAGATCTCACGCTGGCTGTGGAGAGGTAATTCGGTCTGGTTGAAGCAATTAGCGGTCGCGGTGGGCGTGGCAGGAATGACGCGAGGTCAATAGGTGATGAAAACACACTGTACGCATCGTTTACGCCGCCGCACGCCGCCGTTCTCCATGTGCGGAGAGAAGCTGAAGATCAAATCTGAGCCGCGTTTCCATCGTCTGCTGCCAGAACGTCTATCAGACGCGGAGGAAAACAACGACGACGTCCAAACCCAGGCTCAGGAAAACGCTCGACCCCCGCGCAGCGGCTACGACCGCACCGCGCTGGAATCTGATCATCTGGACTTTATTTGTGCAAGCTTTGTTTTTGTAGATTCCTTTAACCAACAGGAACCGTGTTTTTCCACTTCTGTACCCAAACGTCTTCAAGATGTCTGGCTAGACGAGGTCAGTTAAACACCGCAGTTAAACATCTTCACGTTTTCGTCCTACCATGACGTTTTAATTAAGCCACATGATGCTTAACGTGTTGCTTGGAAGCCAAAGGATCTTTTCAACCCATGATGTATTAAATCCCTATAATGATACAACCAGTGATTAATGATGATAAGTGCACCTCACAGCACAAAGGTCCTGGGTTTGATTCCCAGTGAAGCATTCCAGGTCCTTTCTGTGTGGAGCATGTTCTCCCCGTGTCCATGTGGGTTTCATCCGGGTGCTCTGGTTTCCTCCCACAGTCCAAAGATGTGCAGTCTGGTTAATTGGAGCTGTTAGAAATGACCCTAAGTGTGTGTGCGTGCGTAGGTATATATGAATATAAAAATAAACAGTGATGATGATGATGAACACCAGGATGAAGTCGAGCTCCTTGTATGTTCTTCAGATCCACCAGATTTATACACTATTCCGGCTCTGAAGTTCCAGAATGCAGACTATGAAGTACACCTTCTTGTTCTAGATCTTTGTATCTATCATACTGTGTATTATCTTGCACCTTTTGTTCTGTGTTGCACCCTGATCCTGGAGGAACGTTGTTTCCTTTCAATATGTACAATATCTAAGCCTCTCCTGAACTCTTGAACTCCAGATTTGCCTCCAACAGTGCAGCACTAGCGCATTCACAGACGAACTGAACATGTTAAATACAGCAGGACGCTGTGTTTCTGATATTTCGTCCACCTATGAGCTGTGACGTTCCTTCGGTCGGAAGCTCGACGTCCTTTTGTTCCTCTCAGAAGAATCTTAACCGACCTGGAGCCGACGTGAACTCAGACGCCTGCGCCGGATGAAGCAACGTCTGCAGCGCCGTCATTCCTGAGTGTTTCTCCACACGCCGGTCTGACACACAGACGCTCGCTCTCTATTATTATCTCCAATTTGTGGTAACGCTACATCGCTAATATACCATCAGCGGCGTCTTTTAGCCGCCCTCGTTTTACCCCAGAGAACAGCGGGATGATTTCAATGCCAAGAGCTTCAATATTAAGAGGTTTCAGGTCATCTGCTGTAAAAATGTGTTTTTTAACAACAACATCCCATCATTCAGATTAGAAATGAAATTTAATATTTGACTGGCTGCATGGTGATTCCACAGTGTGTAGAAGGACCAGAACCAGCTCAGTCGATACCAGAACTTTGTTTAACAACAGTTAGAAGTTAAAGTCTTTAATAAATGGCGTGATCGTGGCGTGATGCATTGGTCTAACACTCTTGCCCAGAATTGCAGAGACCCTGGTTTGAATCCCGGTAGTGCCACCAGCCTGGTGGGTCGCCCTACAGAACCAATAGACTGTCAGACTTGGAGTCACATCCAATACGACTTCTTCTGTTTGGTAAACAAAGGCTGGCTGAACGCACACGTGCTGAAGAGCGCGAGTGCTAGTGCGAGTGCTAGGGCTAGTGCTAGTTCCAGTCTGCCAACAGCAGCTCCCGTTCGGCGTGTCAGCATCCCACAGTGAGGATTAAACCCACCAGATCTTTACAAACACACGGGTTCGATTAGAGCAGCACGTCTGCGTCCAGTGACCCGGGCTAATCCGCTCCACATGCTAACAGGAATGTAGCGCTACTGTCTGGCGGGATTACAGAAACACTGCAGCCAGAAATTCCATTCAGAAACACTCGGGACCGACGGGACGATTCCAGGATTTACATTCTATTCAAACTCCTGAATCAACGATGCACACACACACGAGCCGAGCGTAACAACGCTGATCCAGAGACTCACGATTATTTATTTATCTATCTATCAGGGTTTAATTCCTAACAGGCTAAAATAACTGGGTAAAATATCAAGTCTGATCTGATTTAATCTCCTAAATACATTAAAAATGTTTATTTAAAGCAGAGTTGCTTAAATCCTGACTGAATACAAATCAAGCTATTGAGGGTTAGGGGCCTCGCTCAGGGGCCCAACAACGGCAACTTGGTTGGAGATGGTGGGGCTTGAACCAACAACCCTCTGAGTATTAATCCAGTATCCTAACCACTGATCAAAATAATTATTTATCCCTAATGACAATGATGCCAGCAAGGATAACACACACACACACACACACACACACACACAGAAACACACACACAGAAACACACACACACACACACACAGAAACACACACACACACACACACAGAAACACACACACACACACAGTTTGATCACAGATAAGCAGTATGTTATTAATAAATCTTTACTCACCCGAGCGTCTCCGTTGTTGGTTCTGGGGTTTTGAGTGAAAGCCTGTGTGGGGTCTTTATGATAAACCTTCAGGTAGGAGTGTGGGGTGATGTTCCTACACACACCAAAACACACACAGAATGAGCATAAACACACACACACACACACCAGCACACTGAACTGGTCCAGCTGAACATTTCAGCATTAGCGCAGCTATTTTATTAAAACTGATTTATAAGCTGCAGCTTTTTTCCTCCACTGTTCCTGTTAGAATTGATCCAATTTCACAACTCGTAAAAAATCACAGTACAAATCGTTATTATTTGTATTTTGTGAGCATTTTATTCTATCTTACAACATTTTACTTAAAGTAAAGATAATAATTTTTTTTATTGATTACTACTATTGTATTACTACTTAATTAATGCGCCGGGGCCACTGGCCTGGTCAGGAGCTCAACACACATGACTGGTCGTGTCTGAGGGAGGGATGGTGCAGGTGGGTATCATCTCCATAGTGTCTGCTCAATGCAAGTGGAGGAATATACCGGGTATAAACGCCTCTACATGTGTTAAAGCTTTCTGAAGGAATCTGGACAATGTAGAAATGTGGCCGAGGGCTTCACGCTGTGTGTGTGTGTGTGTGTGTGTGTGTGTGTGTGTGTGGAGGCGTGTGCTAGCATGCAGCTCTCCCTGGCCTGCAGAGTGAACCTGGGAATTTATTATATTCAAACCAGTACAATGAATTTTATTCATGAAATATAAAGAATAAAGACCTGATGAACTGACGGACTGTTACACACACACACACACACACACACACACACACACACACACGCTCGTCTCTTCCTGCCCATCACAGCTAACATAACAGCATTGTGTTTTGACAGGAGTGTCGCCACACGCACTCCCAAAACTTTCGAACCTGATAAAGAGCCACGCCCAGTTCTCCTCTACAATAGCACACAAACACACACACTCTCACACACACACACACACTCTCTCTCACACACACACACACACACACTCTCTCTCTCTCACACACACACACACACACACACACACACACACTCTCTCACACACACACACACTCTCTCACACACACACACACACACACACTCTCTCTCACACACACACACACACACACACACACACTCTCTCACACACACACACACTCTCTCACACACACACACACACACACACACTCTCTCTCACACACACACACACACACACACACTCTCTCACACACACACACACACACACACACACACACTCTCACACACACACACACACTCTCTCTCTCACACACACACTCTCTCTCTCACACACACACTCTCTCTCTCACACACACACACACACACACACACACACACACACACACACACACACACACACACACACTCTCTCTCTCACACACACACACACACACACACACACACACTCTCTCTCTCACACACACACACACACACACACACTCTCTCACACACACACACACTCTCTCTCACACACACACACAAACACACACACTCTCTCTCACACACACACACACACACACACACACACTCTCACACACACACACACACTCTCTCTCTCACACACACACAGAAGTGATTGATGGCTCTCACTGTGCTTTCCTGTTTGACTTGTGTGTTAGTTGCTGGGGGCAGGGTACAGTCGGGTGTGGTTTTGGGAGACACCCAGCCGTCCGCACGCAGTCACACACACACACACACACACTCTTTTCCCATAACACGCTCCTCTAAACTTGCAACGGGTGCATTTAGAAGTATTTTACACTCTGATGTGTTTAGAATTTATTTGGCTTTACAGAACAGGGGCACCGTGGTGCAGCAGGTAGTGTGGGTGCCACACAACAACAACCCTGGGTTCAGTCCTGTCCACTGTTTACACTGCCTTGTGCCCAGTGTTTCCTAGTGGACCCTACGCAACCCCGACCAGGACAAAGTGGTTGATAATAATTATTGATTAATGATCATTTTTAAATTTTGATTATTATCATTATTATGGTTTATTATGCTTATTATGTACTATAATTATTATATTATTTATGATTATTTACTTATAAGACTGTGTTATGCTTATTATTTAATATTATTATTATAATTATTATTATTTATAATTTTATTTCTTCAGATTATAAATTATTACAAATTATTTTTTATTTATTGTTATAGTTTATTATGCTTATTTACTATGTTTATTCTTTAATTTTATTTATTATTACTGTGATTATTATTTAAAATGATTATTTATTATTATTATTTATGATTCTTTTTTATCAGTATAATTTATTGTGATTGTTTACTATGTTTATTCTTTAATTTTATTTATTGTTATGATTTTTAGCATTATAAACTGTAAAATGTTTCATAAAACCTACCGCACGTCGCTGAGCTCGTAGTAGATGTTGCGGGCGTGGTCCTTCATGTAGATGGCGATGTTTGGCGACTCGAGCATCTTAAGCGTGAGTTGTTGTGGGTAGGCTCCGACGAACAGAGCTCTCACCGTATCTGCACTCGATACCTCGTTAGGCATGAGGACCTGCCTCGTTTCCTCGCCGTACTGCAGAAACAGCGCACCTACACACACACACACACACACACACACACACACACACCACAGCATCACCATACTGCAGAAACAGCGCACCTACACACACACACCACAGCATCATGATACGGCACTCCGCCCCTGGCAGGTGAAGAGAAGCGATCTGAGGTGGGGTGACATTCGGTGCAAAATACATTCCTAAAAACACTCCCTGTGTATTAGGATTTATTATTATTAAGTAATATTTTGGATTTTTTGACTATTTTATTACATATTTGGAAATTAAAACATGAAACAGCAGCTCTAATAATAAGAAAAGAAATACACGGACGGTGTGATACCTAGTGATTTCTCCTTGGTGTGGTTGCTGGATCTGACGACGGGGAGGCTGGCGCGAGTGCGGCTGCCCCGCGTGAACGAGGCGGGGGTTTCGTTCTCCGACATCACGTCCTGACGCTCCCGGATTACAGTGTGAACGGGACTCCCGACCTGCAGCACAGAATCAAACGCACAATCAGAGCACGTCAGGAGTCTCACAGGTGTTCCTAATAAAGTGCTCGGTGAGCGAGTGAACGTTCTGAATGACAGCTCTCCAAAAAAGAATTTAAGAATTAAATTTCTATTAGAAGTTTAATGTGAGTGAGTGGCTGTAGTTGGTGCCCATATACAGTAAATAGGGCTGGACTGACTGCACCCATCACTAAGTACATGGAACAGTGGTCTTATTGCCAAGGATGGAGAGAAACCTCACACTGTTCACTTTATGACCCCTGATCCTCAGTGTTGACGATGTGCTGTAGGTTTCTGACCACAGGTTCTCCGGGAAGAGTTTTGTTATGAATAATTCTATGTTCAGAGCGACCACATGTTCATTTACTTCCAGCAGAAATTCTTCAGTCATGCAAACGTCCAAAATTACCGTCCTGAAACTGTCATTCATAAATCTGACCGAGGTATTACAGAAGAAAAGAAGAAGATCTGTGAATACGATCACACACAGCATGAGAAACCTGGCTGAGGAATCGTTTACGTTATATTGGTATGTTATATTCAGAAGAGCAGAAGTCAGAGAATCAGAAACTGTCAGGATAATCACAGCTCATCTATTATCACCTGCTGCACAATACAAATACCAACATGTGATTTATGTTCAGCAGCAGAGTGAAGATAAACATCCACACAGTACAGCGGACTATGAAACGGCATGGGTGGAGATCCAGACTGGTGACGGATGGATGGATGAACAGCACACTTGCACACAGATTCATAAGTTGATGGATGAACGGATAGATGGGTGAATAAACACGTAGGTGACTAGATTAATGGGTTGTTTGATAATAAACATGTGGCTATTGGACAGATTTACAGATTAGTGAGTGAATGGATGGATTAATGAGTTGGTTGATGGATATATAAATGTAGGTGAGTAAATTAATGGGTTGGTTGATGGATATAAAAGCGTAAGTGAGTAAATTAATGGGTTGGTTGATGGCTATATAAGCGTTGGTGAGTAATTTAATGGGTTGGTTGATGGATATATAAGCGTAGGTGAGTAGATTAATGGGTTGGTTGATGGATATATAAGCGTAGGTGAGTAGATTAATGGGTTGGTTGATGGATATATAAGCGTAGGTGAGTAGATTAATGGGTTGGTTGATGGATATAAAAGCGTAAGTGAGTAGATTAATGGGTTGGTTGATGGCTATATAAGCATAGGTGAGTAGATTAATGGGTTGGTGAGGGAATGGATGGATTAATGGGTTGGTTGATGGATATATAAAAATAGGTAAATTGATTAATAGGTTGGATGATGGATATATAAGCGTAGGTGACTAGATTAAAGGGTTGGTGGAAAGATAAACATGTGGATGTTGGACAGATTAATGGATTGGTTAGTGGATGGATGGATCAATGGATTGTTTGATAGATAAACGTGTAGGTACATAGATTAATGGGCTGGTGAATGGATAATCATGTGGATGTTGGACAGATTTTATTGGATGGATGGATAGATGGATGGATTGGTTGATGGATATATAAGCGTAGGTGAATAGATTGATGGGCTGGTGGATGAATAAACATTTATGTAACTATATTAATGAGTTGGTGGAGAGATTAATGGATTGATGGGTGTGTGGATGGATGGATAAACATATAGATGAATAGATTTCATATAGATGAAGCGACACCCCAGGGCAGCTGAACATATTCGGAGGAGAGCACTAATTTAGCTTTTCTGTGTCCGTAATCACATGGCTGGACTTTCCTTGAACAAGATGCCGTCCAAGTATCGGATCAAATATTAAATATAGCATGTGACCAAAAGTATGTGGACATCCCTCCCTAATATTGGGTTCAGGCGTTTCACAAATTGCTGACCGGTGTGTACGTAGGAAGGTGGGCGAACTGGTCAGTTGGGGGGTTGGAAGGACGGAAGGAAGGAAAGAAAAATGGGATAAAGAGGCACGTAACGTCAAACTGTGATGTGGTTAATACTACACGTATTAAAAAATAAATCCTTTAACCTACTATTAACACATGATGTAAACACTTGTCAGGGTCAACCGACATCCTGACCACAGTCCTAAATATCTCACCCGCATGGAAGGTCAGTTCTGAACTGTAAGGAGATCATTAGCATGGCGTGTGCTTGAGGATTACTGAGCGAGCAGGTTCAGCCAGACCCGGGCTTACGTAAGGAGTGTTTATGTGTGTGTGTGTGTGTGTGTGTGTGTGTGTGTGTGTGTGTGTGTGTGTGTGTGTGTGTGTGTGTAGGTGTGGGTGTGGCGCTTTGTGACACTAGATTACACCTCTGTAATCTACAATTCACCCAAAGCTGCCTGACGTGCCGCCACCAACAATGAGCTGAGGTTACAGAGGAGAGGCGTCACAAACTGGTTCAAAACCAACACACAGTATACAAAATATGGCCAAAAGTATATGGACGCCTGATTATGAGCTTGTTGCACATGCTGTTCTATACTATGTGCATTAATAAGGAGTTACTTTCCCCGTTTCTGTGTACAGAACAGCATTGTTACAAGATTTTAGAGTATAGCTAATGGAATTTGTGTGCATTTGTAAGGTCAGGCACTGGCTCATGATCATTATTCCAATTTATCTTAAAGTTCAGCCACACCTTACTCATCAAACTACGTCTATATGGCCTTCCCCAAACTGTTGTCACAAATTTTAAGGCTTAAAGTTTATTTTAAATGCTGTCACTAATGGGCGTGGCTCAAACATGAAACGTCATTCAGATCATCAGGAAAGGTGTCCACACACTTTTGGCTGTACGCTGCACCATGTTCATATTGTAAACCATAAAATCCGGGACATGATATGAAAGAGATGGAAATGAAACATGCGAACCGGCCTAGAGTCAATCAAGCCGGCACACGTCAAAGCCAACAAACATCAAAACCCAAATCCGACACCCACAGGTAGGGGTTAAGGGTGTGACTGATGCATACGAAAGTATTTGGACACCGACCAAAGTTAAGCATGGTTACGACATGCTCAAACAGTCGCACAAACCGTTTGCTGCTTGTGCCAGAGGACTGTAATTAGGAAAATCTGTGCTAGCACACCGTCCTGAAGCACCGCGTTTACACCCATGATGCAAATCTGTGTTTGGGAAAATGAAATGATGATCCTAAAATGAGTTTGGCTTCCAGGCGACCTGGTTCACCCAAGAACACCGGCGTGGATCTGCAGCACTCTAAACAGCAACGGTGAGAATTTCTGTCTGCACCTGGGACGGTCTGAGCATGTGCAGAGGAGGGATGAGAGCTCTATAAGGAGAAGGTGGTTTATGGATGCGGTAAAGAAGGGCATGCAGGTTTGGGTGACAGAGGAGGATGTTCAGGACCGTTTCTGAGTTGTAGGGTCAGTCCACAATGAAGGTCCAACGAATCCCAAAGCAGGACCGACCGTCAGACGTCATCTCACACACAGTCCCAGAAGCAGGAGGTCCAGGGTTCGATGGTATCTCAGGACAGGTGCTGATACAGTCCGAGTTCCCTCGTCAGTCATTTGTTAGGACACGCAGCAGGAGAGAATAAAAGCCCCGATTGTCCTCGCTGCCAAATTTCACATCCACCCGCCCGGAGCTTTATGGAGCATGACAGGTGGTTCAGTCGCCCGGGTGCTTAATGACTCCGCCCGCCGCGCCTCCGTTAAACCAGGCATTAAACAAGACGCTCTGAAACTAAACCCGGCTTCGGCATAGGAGCGCTCGGTGGGAGGAACGGAGCGAATCTAGAGCTCGGTATTGTTTTACGTCTGGACGACGAGGATCCGGCCTGCTGAAAGCGTTCCAGACGCCGCAGTCGTGTTTAGAAAACCAGGAATCGATTTAACACCAGAAGCCGGTGCTAGCACTCAGACGCCGTCATTAAGAGTTATTTACACAACCAGAAACAGCAGCTGAGTGAAAACAATCCTGGCGTTCTTTACATCATCACCCCCAGCTGTGGTTCCTGGTATTTCCATCAGCCGGGTCACTAGTGGACAAAAGTCAGTAATGCTGACCACAAGTATTAAAGGGGAACAAGGGGACCAGTCTCATTCGAACCCAACCATTCCCAATAAAAGCAAGAACCAAAACAGAACCAGTGACATCAGTGTGTCTGTATGATGCACCTCCTGGTTGATGCCACTACATGTTTATGGTCCAGTGGTCCATCTATTTATTTGTTTTATACTGAATGCTCTTCCTAATGCAACCAAACTTATTATCAGCCGGGGTGCAGCATGTGCAGTAACACGCCCCAGACAGGACGCCAATTTTCTCCACCAGCAGATTAATCCTCAGAGTTGCTGTATGTTTAATTCATGAAGGTTGTTTACAAAGTGTTTATCTACCAAAATAAGGCTGCCATGGCACACACACACACACACACACACACGTCATCATTATACCCATAGGATCAACAAATGATGTAGCTCAATGATTCATTCCACACATATGAGGATCGTGATTATTCAGCGTCAGTGTAACCAGGTCACTCTGAACGAACTTCACGCCTCCTCATCAGACAATAGCTAAAGTTTCGGGTCGGACGGGCACTTTAAAGTGAAGCGGTGCCCTTCGGAGGTCCTGTACGGTTCACCGCGCTCGCTAATCACATCTGGAGGAGAGCGGGCTCATCTGCACTGATCCGATGCCAGGCCTTTGAAACGGCGGACAGGCCAGAATAAATCAAGCCTGATGAGCTATGCTCTCTGGCTCCGGAGAATATCTCAGGCTGAGGAGGAACACGGGGGCATCGCTCCCACCGCTTCAATATCTCCAAGGGCCGAGGGCAAGGGGGGGGGGGGTAATTCTCCCAGCCAGCAAACATGCTGAAAATGGACTGGCACCAGCTGGTCTGATGGAACGGAGGGGGTGACGTGGGGGGGGGGGGGGGGGTGGGGGTTGGGGGGGGGGTTGTGATTCTTGCTGAGAACTGCTTGGTGTCCTGCCAGTGGGTTTTTCAGAATCATGAATTCTTGCTGTCATCATGAGAAGATTATTGAAATCCGACTCTTAAGAAGTCTCTGTGATTCATTATTTTGTTTGGGATCCCCTTTCATTCCAATTTAGACATTTCCAATTCCCCACTCCAAATCCTGTTGCTCACACCAACTCCACACTAGCCTATACAAGTATAAATGAGTGTATATATGTTCATATATAAAAGTAAAAGTAGTGGATGTTGTGCTGTCAGTGTTTTGGTACATCTACCCAAGCAATAATCTTTATCTTTATCGAATTTCACAGGATGTAAAAGTTTGACATGAAGTAATAAAATATTCTGCAGATTTAATGAAACGACCAGTGACATTTAAATCATTCACATTTATGGAAGATCCCACCAAAATCACATCAAGTTATAAATACAGTCCAGTCAAAGACTGATACACTCAAAAGAAAATTTAAAAAATAGACGAATCTGTTGGTTTAAAGAGTCATTTTACGCCATTAAACTGCTAGTTTGACTTTAACACTATAAAGTACATGGAAGAGTGGTCTCTTTTCTTTCCAAGGCTGTAAAGGAATCCCAATCCCAATGGAAATTTGCCTGGATGATCAGATGTGATTCAAAAAGCACGACATAACAAGTGTGCCATAGACAAAAATACGCTGGAACAATAGTGACACTGTTCACAGTCGAGCAAGCTTTTGACCTCAACTGTAACCTGATTTCTGTGACCTGCTTCACTGTTGTTTTCATATGAAATAAAACTGATCCAGTAGATCATGTTTTTTTTAGCATGGATCTAATCGACCTGCTGCAACTTCCACACTCATAACAACTTTTATTATCATTAAATTTCTATTAAAACACGTTTTGCATGAATCTTCATCCACAGGGCTGTTCAGGCAGTGAAACGCGTGTGTTCTGACAGCTCTAAAACGGGTTACAGAAGCAGGAGAACATGCACAATACCTTAGTAACGGAGACCCAGGTGTCACCGCGGTGCCGAGCGCATCCAGTCCGGGTGAAAGCACGCGTCAGGCGGCATGAGCCAAACAAACCCCGCGCTGCAGCTCCTAAACTCCGCGGTTAGATCGATTCCCCTCCCGGTTTCACTAAAACTCACTCATGCAAAACTGTGTGTGCAGTAAAGTGAAGAAGAGTCGAGCGTGTGAACTGGTGTGTGTGAACTGGTGTGTGTGAACTGGTGTGTGTGTTGCTGAACAGAACTCGGTACAGTCGTACCTGTTAAACCAGCCCATCTACTCCCAGCTACTCCCAGCTACAGAACCGCCAGGAGAACCGAATCTGCTCCAATCCGCGCCGAGAAACACTCCACAATTTATAAAATCATACCATTATGTTTTACTATAGTTATATTTACTATATGTATCAATTGCTTTCATTTAATTAGAATATTAATATATATTGGCGACTGCGCAGGAATCGATTCCGTTAAACAACTCTTCCAAATGACTCCGTTAGTTGAATCGATTCACATTCAACGACCAATCACCCTAAATTTTGCCCCCATGAGGCTGAAACAGACTCCACTACTGAGAAGGATTTCTACCAACTTTCTTTGGAGTATGTCTGTGGAATTCTGTGCCCCATTCATCGGGCTCAGATGTTGGACGGCAAGGCCTGGCTCACAATCAACATTCCAATTCATCCCAAATGAACTTAATGGGGTTAAAGTCAGGGCTCTGTGCAGGTTCCTCAACACAAGACTTGTCAAGTTGTGTTTTACTGGTTTATGGATCGTTTGTGCACACTTACAGAGGTTGGGCTCTGTGAGTAAATGTACATGAATATGTGATGCACTGTGATGCCCTGCCAACCAATCCCGGATACATTCCACTTGGACCCAGTATTCCTACGAGAAGCTTTAGGCCCACTGCAACCCTGATCAGGATAAAATGCTTAATAAAATATTAATAAACAAATGTTTGAGTGAAACTTTTGTTGTGGTGGTGCCACTTTATCTTTCAGTCTTTGAGAGATGAAGTGAATGGATATTTATTTAACATTCTGCACTACAGAACGTTCAAATCTGGATATTAAATAGAACCACGACCCTGACCAGAATTAAGCAGCTATAATGCATGCTTTAAATTTCTTATGTTTGTTTGATTTTATTAGATTTTTTTAAATAAAAGAACTTCTGCCTGGTGTTTCAAATACTGTACATGAAAAAGTGAATCGATTCCCTGAACAGTTTAGTATGAAAGAATCGGATCAGTAAAGTGACTCTTAAAGTGTTACTAGTGCGCCGTGCTGTGGAGAGACTTTGTCATTACAACCTGTTTTTTCCCCCAGATTTACGATGCACTTATGATACTAAAATCTACATTTACAGCATGAATGCAGGTTTCTGTGGTGCTGTTCTTTAATAACAATATTGTAAAATATATAAATCTTAATACCACTTGTTGCTTAATGCACAATTTTGCCAAATCCCTTGGTACCCACCTGCTGTTGGAATCTTCTCTGATGGCTGGCGATGACCGCTGCATGATGAGGATACTTCTGCTTCAGAAGCTCCAGAAAGGCCTCCCTCCTTCTCTCGGGGTTCAGCGTCTGCATGGTCAGCGTGTGATTTGGGGGCAGTGTGAAGGCACACCAGGGGTTCGTCGGATTACACGCGTCCCTGCCGATCTGCCTCCTGTCCAGATGATCCACATCCTGGGCTGAACATGGCCTCCGCTCGCTCCTCACCGGATCTGTCATCAAAGACGGGGAGAAGATTCATGAATCCATGAGATTTCATTCTGTCCAAGCAGGAGCTACACCTGATTAAACTGGTTTACATCTTTTGATGCTGGTCTTAGACCAGGGGTTTTAACCTCTGATGGCATGCCCAGACCTGTCAGGAGGGTAGGAGTCAGGGTACTTTGGCTTTCCCCCACTTCCCAAGACATGCAGAAAGTAGATTGGCGTCCCCTCAGAGTAAGTGAGCGAGTGTTGGTCTACAATAGAAAAAGCAGTGACTTTTTTAGGCTGGTGTGCAGTGTTCCTAGTTGGCACCGTACCCACCATGACCCTGACCTCTTCTTACTGTAGGTCTGATAAAGATGATAGTGGCTTTTTAATCAAAATACAAAAAGCAACACCAAACAATGACTGCATTTTATTTTTTGGCACAAACAGATGGGCATGGGGCAGTGGTTACAGAATCATGCCCACCTGCCTTGCCATTATGGCTGGCAGGGAACATGGAAGTGCAAGTGACTAATAGTGGCACTTCCCTTAATCAGAACATGCCAAACTCCTCATATATGTCATGACTGGACATGAGGATTGAACCCCAGGACCTAATTTAATACCTTGCATTTACTCAGTCACACTTATTTCCAGCAACCAATCCACCTTCTGCATGTTCTTGGGAGGTAAACGGAAAACCTGGTTTGCTTCTTCTACAGGATTTTATTAAACCTGCAGAATCCAGAGCAGCACATACCAGCGTCGTTAGCATTTGTTGTTAGCAGCAGCCCGCCGCTGAGAGACGACTTTATTGCTAGTCACGGGGGAAACGTTCAGGCGAACACACACGTTTGTTTGACCCTCCTAATAAAACCACTTACCATGAAATACGGAGCCCGGCTGAAGTCCAGGCTGATCTTAAATCTGCTGTAATGAGGAAAGTGGAACACAAGAGCTAAAAGAAAAAGCCAAGAAAATAATTTATCCTCTAAATAACCTGATGATTCTGCAGCGCGTTTATTTTGTGTTGTAAAAACTAGCGGCATGTCAACGTCATCCAGAAAACCTTCAGGAACCTTCAGGTGACAGAACGATAAGAACATCACCAGGAAGAGCCGCCTGAAACGAGAACCTCACAACCGGTGTTACGCATCCTGTAAGTAGTTCGTTGTGACGTGTTTTCCACTGCAGAATCGGGATCTGAATATAAAAACGTCCATGACTGACTGAACGATCAATAATGAGAACATTAGATGATTAATTTGGTGGCATTCAGAGTTATTTGTGTCACAGCCTTGCCAAAAAGAACACTGTTCCATGTACGTTCTTCTCACTACGGGTCTAATTAGGCTTGACTAACAGTGACTTTTCATCTGCATATGCAAAGCAATAACAAAGAAAGACGGGAGATGGGAATGGGGGCACTGGTTACAGAATCATGCCCATCTGCCCTGCCAGCGTGGTTACAATTGTAACAGTTGGTGTTTTCTTACAGACCTTAGCAAAAACAACACTGTTCCATGTACTTTTATGTTCAGAAAGAATCGTTTGTACAGATAATATTAGGGCAGGAAGGGACGTTCCTGGGCGCAGTCAATTTAGCCCTATTTATACGGGCACAGGAAAGTCACAAGCTGTTTTTGGACAGAAATTAAAACGCGTGTCGCTAATCAGTGTATTTAAATCTTTGACCTGTAATTCTGTTTACATGATGGAGATCTGATTATAATCACACGTGATCAGAACTTTTGTTCCCTCAGGAAACTCTGAGATGAATCAGAACTTTATTAAAGAATAAAACCTGATAAACAATAGTGGGTGTGGAACGCCGCGCTCCGTCCACACACTTCCTGTTATGATCCTGACCAGGCGGGAGCCAAAAAATACAAGTAAACACCACAGAACAGAGACCAAACCCAAACCCAAACTAAACCCAAATCTACCCCACAAACCCCCCTCTTAATATTGGGGGTGAACTGGGAGCACCTTAAATTAAAGGGAGCGTACATCAAGCAAATATACCCTCCTCAGACACCATCAGGGTCCCTATCAGCGGAGGAGTAACTGGCTATGACTAAATTGTGAGAAAAATTCTGTCTGAGTCAGCGCTGATTGGCTGGTAAGGATTTGTGAGTGACTGGGGGTGGAGCTTCCAGCCTGGCACAAATTCCCTACAGACACATTCCAAAATCTTCAGTGGAAAGACTTCAGCCATCAAACCCCCTCAGTCATAGCCAATCATGTCTGTGTAGATGACCATACGGCTGATAGCACTACTGAGATTCGAACCCAGAACCTAAAAATATCTATTTTTTTGCATGTTCCTCTTTTCCCAGCAATTAAGTTGTTTCCAATTCCCAATCAAAAACTTCAGCCTGACCGAGGAGACCCTCCAACACACGTGCAATCGCCGTCTTCTTTTCACCCACCAGAGGCAGATTCTCATGTACTAGGAGTAACACACAACTGCAGGCGCCTCAAACGGTCACCAGAGGTCACAAGTGCAGCAGCTCTGAGAAGCCCGTCCACCTCTCCTCCCTCAGACACAGCCAATCACGACTGCAGGATGCTCAGCCAGGCTGATAGCACATCTCGAGCGTCTGCTATTAAATTATTTTAAAGGGAAACTGCTAGAAATGGACACAATAATGCAGGTCATAAAACAACTGAACATTCAGTGCATGGATACATGAAAGCAGAAGGCCAGATGTGTAACGTGTACAGTGGGCTCGCCACACCACCACGCCATTCCTTGCATAGCTCGTGGAGCAGATGTGGACGAGCTAGAGCTTCACTGACGGGCGGGAAACATCTGGATGGTGCAGCGACACTGTTAGCATTGTTCCGAGCTGTCGTTGCTCGTTTTAATGAATGTGTGATTGTGCCTGCAGTGCTGTTGTGGCTCATACTGCCCCCCCCCCATCCCATAGAACCCCCCCCCCCCACACACACACACACACACTGGTGTAAATAACACAGCTATTTTAGGTGTTAGCGAGGGAGCAGATGCAGTGCGGCGTGATGACAGCGTAATTACCGTCGCGGCGCTCAGAAATATAGCAGGACGAGAACCAGCGACCATCACTTGTGCAGAGTTATCCAGCTGTGACTTACACGGGCGCGGTGGCGAAGGGCATTCGTTTATCAGCCCGGTCAGGGTCCCAGTCAGAGTCTGTGAGGCAGGAATCCATGCTTAAATGATGCTTACTTAGTACCTCACACCAAGGTGGAACTAAGGTCAGCCAATCCACCTGCTGCATGTTTTGGGGAGGTGGAAACATGACAAGCCCTGTGAGCACACACTGCCGATCATTAGACGTTTGCCCCTTGGAGCTCCACACCAAACTCGTCAGTGGGTAGAGCTGTATGGTACCAACTAGAAGGTTGTGTGCAGCCACTATTGGACCCTTGAGCAAGGCCCTTAACCCTCTCAGCTCCAGCTCGTGTACTGTACACCTGTATCTGTATATATGATAAATAAAGGCGCTTCGTCCACCCTAATTATTATTTACAAGCCCCACTTTGCACACAGGGGTGCAGTTATACTAGGACAGGAAAGAGCCTTCCCTAACCTATATGGGCGTGGCTGAAACTCCTGAATTCAGTAATAATACGAGGTGTCCACATACTTTTGCTCATGTGTATGTTTACATCATGTAATTAGGATCTGAGTGTATCTGAGGACATGTGACTGTGGGGTGTGTGTACACGTGTTTCCCCTCCCCTACTTTCCTTCCTCGGAAAATCCAAAATCCCAGAGCAGAGAATCCAGACATTGTCCTCTTGGTGCATTTTCCAAATCTATGAGGTCAAGTACAGGGAAGGAAATCCTCCCCAACCCTTAACCCAGCAACCTTCTGATTACTAGTCCAGTACCTTAACCCCTAGGCTACAGCTGTCTAATTAAGGATAAATAATCTGGTGTTCCAGAGCCTGTAAGAACACAGTGTTTGGTACGTACAGCTTCACACTGAGCTCCTAACACGCTGGTGTTTGCTAACACTCGGTGGTTATTTGCACTGGTATTCCGTTACAAACCCAGACAGGAATGTGCTCACTCAGCGCGTTTATTCATGACCTTGCAGCTATTTTGTCAGCGTGGAATAACGTCGGCTATCAGGAAGCAGCCGGTCTGATCCATTCTGTTCAAACAGAGACGGTAATCACACTCAGATCTACTCATGGATTGATGTATTCACGGCTCTGTGTGAAACCCTGATGCTCTCTCTATACACAGACGCATTTTACATCATTCTACACTCCTGAGAAGAGGGCGTGTCTAAATTCCTAGATCCCTTAAAATGCTTCTACTGAGGCGCCTTGATTCTGAGTGATGATCTGACTGAATAACAAGGGAGCGTCCGACGCCTCCTCAGCACTGAAGCCTCATCAGCGTGTGAATCTGATCTGAATCTGCATCAGTGTGGAATAAGCGTCAGATCCAGGGTTACAGCTCCACATGTATCTGTGTTTATCTGGATTCTCCTCCCTGTTTCACTTTTAAACTTGTGTTACAGCTCCAGCTTCTGAGAAATGGTGAGAATCAGAATCAGCTTCTCCCAGAGTCTAAAACGCTTCTGGTTGAAAATAAAGCTTAACGTGGTTTAATGTAGTAAAAGAAGGAGACAGGAGCACTAAACTTCTCTTCATTATTACTGCTCATAAGTTCCTCCACTAATCACATTCCTCACTCGCTGTTTTACTACAATAAGTCACGCTAAGTTTTGTGCACCGCCGTCACACTTCATAGGAAATAACGGCACTTCTCGTGTGAATGCGCCGGTGCTGAAGGGAATACGGTATTCCAACATCAAGCATCTCCACCATTAAGCAGCGTCAGGAAACAATAAAGAAGTAAAACTAAAGTGCAGCTTTTATTGTATTTTTATTGATGTGTAACTGTTTGTAATTGTATTTCAGTGTGTTTATATTATATTTGTGTTATTTTCAGTGTTTAAGTGTCAAAAACAACCTCATTATTTTACATGAGACTAAAATATCTGCAGCTCTACGGGACCATGGACGCATTAACAGGTTTCACAAGCATCCTTATGGTAAAAATACCTCAAAACTCAACATCTTTAGAACTCAACGCCACTCCCAGAACCGACTGACGTCCAGTTTTAAGGTACCGCTGTATTATTTATGCTCCGAGGCTATGGAACACTCTACCTCCTAATATTCGACAAGCACCTTCGGCCGCTGTTTTTAAATCACTCCTAAAAACATACCTTTATAAGCTGGCATTTGAACAGTGAGGAGCTGTGTTAATTTTAATTGTTTAGTCTATTTTTATCTGTTTTATTTTGTCTCTTACTCTGTATTTTTATTTGGTTCTTACTTTTTTAATATAATGTTGTGTTATGTATGCTTATTCGATGTACAGCACTTTGGTCAACGTAAGTTGTTTTAAGAGTGCTTTATAAATAAAATTTACTTACTTACTTACTTACTTACTGTATTATTATTATTATTATTATGAACCTCGCTGAGCCAGTAACACACGCCCTCTCTGTGAGGAACTCAATCACCAGGATCCCATCAAAACCTTTTATTTTAGGAAGCCGACGCCAAGCATAAATAATGTAGCGTTAATATTAGCACCTTCATTTTAACATCACTACATGTTTGGGGGTTTTTGAGTCTTGTCTGTATTTGTAACTCATGTCAAATCCTAAAACGTAACCCTGACCCCCACCCCAACTCCGGGGACTCCAAAGTTCCTTGTTAAATCCTGCATTAATTATTCATTTATTATTAAAGATCAACACTTACCTTAATTAACCACTTGTTAAACCCAGTAATCCAGCAAAGTAACTCATTCCTAACCAGCACCACACCAGTGTGTCCAGTACTCGCTCTGTTCCACAAGTGCACTTCCTAACACACTCCCACACACACACACTGAGTGTTTGTTTAATCTACAAGTGTGTGTGTGTGTGTGTGTGTGTGGAGGAAGTGCTATTGTGTAATTGATGGCAACCCCGCTCCTCAGGTGACCTCACCTCCGGTGCTGGATAAAAGGTGTGAGAATAACAGTGTGTGTGTGTGTGTGTGTGTGTGTGTGTGTGTGGGATATCCGTTGTCTCCCAGGCGACTCCCTATCCCTACTTAAGCCTGACTGACCGTCCAACCTTTCAACAACAGACCCTGATCCTGATCTCTGACCCCCACTTCCCCCCGATACTCAACACCATCACCTCACAACATCGCCTCACAATACAGACGAACCGACATCCGACTCCCAGTCTAGATTCAGTTCCACTCTGCAAGTGTGTTTGGAACAGAAAAGGGCCTTCCCGAAACTGTTTCTGCACACTTAAAGGCACATCATTTCCTTTATATCTTTGATTTGTTACAATTGTTGTGTAGTTCATTAAAATTTTGCTGTTTTATTTCTGCATTTTCTCCCTTTTCTCCCAGTTTAGTCATAGCCAGTTCCTCTTCCTCTGCTGGAGACCCCCATGGCGTACAGAGGGTATATTCTCCTGACACGCCCTTCCTTCGGAGGGACCCCTTCTTATCCCCCCATACTTCAGTGGATCAACTTGTGAGGTCGGTCTCACACATGGAGAGTCACACGTTCCTCCACTTCTGTCCAGGCGCCTCGGCCTACTAACCAGGGTCCTTACACAGCCTCGAAGACCCCGCCCACTTTTTATTTTTAGTCTAGCCTTTCCCACCCGGCAGACTAGCGGCCGATCTTGCCTGCTGCGGGCACTAGGGGGCGCCCGGCCTCCCGGGAGCCGAGCTGAGATTCAGCTGCCGTGCGTCTCCGTGACGTGTGTTTCCTGCTCCGCTCAGTGTGTGTGCAGTGGTGCATGATGGGATGCAAAGCTGAGACCACCACTGCAGGGCACGCGTGAACTAAATCAATCAGCTCGACTTTGTCAAGCAGCAAGAATCCTGCGCACATGCACACACACACACACACACACACACCATCATGCCCACTGTCAGTCCAGAGTCCTTCAGCGCTGTGTAAACAAGGCGGCTAAACGATGAGTCTCTGACCAGCAGTGTGTCGGCCACACCAGCGCGTCTGGCCTAATGGTTCCAGTGTGGGACCAGTGTGGTTTAGCACATTTCCCAGTGTTCCCAGCAGAAGATTCCAGTAATATTCATGGTTTATTACTTTTCAGCTCAGTTTGAACTCTTGATCTTGTTTATATTAAACATAAAAGCCGCGCCCGGATGTGGACGGCTCTTTTTTTCTCTCGTTGAGGGGGTAGAGGGGGTAAAGGGGGTAGAGGGGTAGGAAACGGGGACTGACCCGTGGAGCGCTAAGCAAACATTTCCACTTCCACTTTAGATCGTGAGCAGGTGATGGAAACATGAGCTCATGTGCACTAAACCAACACAGATACCTTTAAATAAAGACAGGAGGTTAAATAAAAGCCAAAAGTATAAGGACACTCCTATAAGGATTCTATAAAGACATTGTCTTGTCCTTCACTGCTGATCCTTCACTTTACGGACAAAAGTATTAAGACGCCACTTCTAATTCCTGAATTGCTGTGTTTCAGGCACAACAGTTGATCTAAAGGAATTTACATGCTTCTAGCTTTGCAGCAACAGTTTAGGGAAGGCCCTTCCCTGTTCCAGTATGAGCGAGCTCTATAAAGACATGAAGAAAAGCTCAGTTTAGTGACTTTCAGTACTGTGACAGTATACAGTCCAAGCAATTGAGGGTTAAGGGCCTTGCTCAAGGGCCCAACAGGATCATCCGGGCAGTGGTGGAGTTTGAACCAGCGACCTTATTGATTACTAGTCCAGTACCATAACGACTAGGCTACAATGTCCCCCTCAACAGCTTTGGAATGAACCGGAACACCAACATTAGCGCCCAGCCTTACAAATGCTCATTTGTACTACTGAACAGGCACAAATTCCCACAGACACACTACAAAGTCTTGTGAGAAGCTTCTCAGACGAGCGGCTGTTGCTCCAGCTGAAATGGGCTCCCCTAATACACTTCAGTCTGGGTTAAAAATGTCAGACGTCGGATACGCAAAGCCGAACGCACTCCACTGAGCCGCTCTAGCAGCCTGGCAGTGGTGGGGCTTGAACCAGCGACCTTCTGATTACTAGTCCAGCACCATAACCACTAGGCTATAACTTTCCCCTTAACAGCTTTGGAATGAACCGGAACACCAACATCCACACCCAGCCATACAAATGCTCGTTTGTACCACTGAACAGGCACAAATTTCCACAGACACACCTCAAAGGTTCAGAGGTTTGAAATGGGAGTCCGACAAGCTCCCTTAATACCCCTCAGTCTGGGTTAAAAATGTACAAATCACATTTTATTCTGAATAAAAACAGTCCATCATTAGGTGACCAGACGTCGGGCACTCAGAGCCGAATGCGCTCCACTGAGCCGCTCTATCAGCCTGGCAGGACGGCATCAGCCTGACGTATCTGAGATGATGGGCTGTTTCTGAAAATCTGTTATTAGGGTCTGAAGTGTCTGGACGGTTCGTCCCCGACCTCGTCCGACTCGGCGTTATGAAACAGCAGTCGGGGCGCGTTAGCAGCACCGAGCGAGCGGAGCGTTACGGAGCGCTGCACACGCCGAATTACATCCACGGGGTCGGACCCGACAACCTTCAGTCCTGGGAGTCTGACTTGCACTTTATGTCCATTAGTGCATCAGTGCTAAAATAATAATAAAGCACCAGAAATTACAGAGAGCATCAACAAGCAGCACAGGATAATAATCATCAGAGACTGAGGACACTGCCTGAATCTGTCTGATAAACCCAGCGCTCTCTCTATATATAGACACATATCCCATCATCCTACACTCCTGAGAAGAGGGCGTGTCTAAATCCTTAGATCCCTTAAAATGCTCCTACTGAGGCGCCTTAATTCTAAGTGAAATATAAATCTGACTGAATGAATAATGAGGGAGCGTCCGACGAAGATGAAGATCAATCCCAGCATCCAGGTAGGTAGTGGGGAGCAGGGCGGGTCGCTAGGTTCTCAGACAGACCCAGTATGTGCGGGCGCTCACAGGCGCCAGACACAGGAGACCTGTTCAACCTCCCAATCTGCCCCCCCCCTATAAAATACTACTGTAATGTAATAAATGTAATAATGATTTATAACACTGGAGGGTTTATTGATTACCTCCGTCCACAACCTGCTCTCCAGCTCTGAGAGCGTGATTTCAGGAAATAAAAGTAATAAAGATCTGCATCGGGATCCAGACCGCCCTGCAGAGTCATTGTAAAGTCCACCATATTTCCCACAATGCATTTCCAAATGCTTTCACTCCAAATAAACCCGACATCCCGAGTGTGTACGACTCTCGACCACACCGAGCTCGCGGTTCGTCAGAAACCTCAGCGCTAGATAGACGAACCTGACGGTAAAAGTGTAAGAGCTCGATGACGACACTGTCGACGCGGTCAGAAATATACGCACGGCAATTACGATTCATTTGATGGTGCGTAAAGTTCTGTGGGTGGCTCGGTGGGTAGCACTGCCGCCTCACAGCAAGAAGGTCCTCGGTCCAGGTCCGTGTCTGCGTGGGTTTCCTTTGGGAGCTCCGGTTTCCTCCCACAGTCCAAAAACATGCAGTCAGGGTAATTGGAGACACTGAATTGCCCTATAAATGAATGTGTGTGTGTGTGTCTGCCCTGCGATAGACTGGCATCCCGTCCAGGGTGTTACTGTGTGCCTTGCGCCCATTGAAAAGCTGGGATAGGCTCCAGCACCCCAATGACCCTGATTGGATAAACGGTTAAGACAATGAGTGAGTGAGTGAGTAAAGTTCCATAAGGTCATCCGACGTCCATGTATATAAGGCTCAGTACTGTAAGTCGCTTTGGATAAAAGCGTGTAAATGAGGAACCCCTACAGCCCTCCCTCCTTTGAACCAGCCAATTATTTTCCGTATAACAAGCTCGTGGTCAGGTGTCCAAATACTTTTGCATCGTCTGAATTGCTGTATGTATATTTTTTGACCAAGCGGTCCCCATGAGTGCACCTAAACTTCGGAGCCCTGCTGTATCAGACGTGTTCCCGACGCCCTTCCTTACGGTTATAAGGCGACGCCGTGAACTGCTGACTTGCACAAAAGTGGCCGAAGGTGGCGGCGGTTTATAAATAGCGTCGTTCATCGGGGCAGCCGAAGCCTCCTGCAGATTTACGGACACGATCCAGATCTCTCGCCGGTCGCGTCCGACCGGAGGAGCGTGAACGCCCCGAGTTTCTGCTGGTGAAAATGTCAGAACATGAATCCTGATTTAACTCGGCGCCTCCAGTGCAGATATCGTCCGATGCGCCGCTAATCGAGTGTGAACTCGCCGGGGGCCAGAAATGATCACGGCGTGATATTTCGGCAAAAAAAGAGATGACATTTACACGATGATCCACATTCACGGAGGCGCACCTCCCATTTTCTGCTCTACTTTTCTGGAGAGGCTTTCTACGAGATTTTGGAGTGTACCTGTGGGAATTAGTGTCCATTTAATCAAGAGAGGATTCGTCAGGGCTGGCCACAAAGTTAAATGGCACTGAAGAACCTTTCGCACCATAAGATCGTTCTGTGCACTATATGGCCAAAAGTATATGGGCGCCTGACCATGAACTTATCAAAAACAAACTGAGTGACCCTCTGTGTTTGATCTTTTCAGCTGGAACAACAGCTGTTTCTCACAAGACTTTGGAGTACGTCTGTGGGGATTTGTGCTGTGCATTTGTACGGCTGGGTGCTGATTGATCAGTTGATGTTCCAGTTCATGCCAGAGCTGTTGAGTTTTTCTTCATGTCTTTATAGAGCTCGCTCATACTGGAACAGGAAAGGACCTTCCCTAAACTGTTGCTGCAAAGTCAGAAGCACATAATCTTCTTTATCTAACAGGTTTATTACACCTGTTAGCAACTGCTAAGGGTGAAACACACAAATTCTAAAATTAAAAGAGGCGTCCAAATACTTTTGTCCGTGTAGCACAAACTGACAACGTTATTAGACGTCAGATCACAAATTTCCTCTCAATATTTTCGATAAAATGGAGTTTAAACGGTCTGTTTATGGTTTGTGTTTGCCAGTCTGCCAGTCCTGCAACCGTTCAACGAGTAATAAACCAGTCACTAATGAATTCTGGACCAGTTTAGATTCCCAGAGTGAGCTGGTTTCTATCTGCTTTGTATAAACTGAATGTCAGGGGTTGAAGTGCACCGTAAACACTCCAGACTTCACCGGGGAGCAGCCGCTCATCATTCACACCCCTTCACCAGGCTTTAAAAGCACAGATGTTACCTGGATTGGAGATGGTCTTCCTGCTCTGCTCCAGCTGTTGGTTCGGACTGGACCCCCCCAGGTTTCCTTCGCTGCCGGCTCTCATCAGCCTCTCTCCAACAATCAGCATCCTCATGCGGTCGCTCGGAGGTTCCTTGCTCGCCTGCTTCGACGGTTTCACTGGCTTGACCAGACGTGAAGGCTTGGGCATCATCTCTAATCTGGAATATTCCTGACGGGTTCCTGAGCTCTCCTGTCCTTTAACGTCCGAGCTGAAGCTGCTTTCTCCTGAGAGAGAAGTTCATCGTGCTCGCTGGAAAGTTCACCACGTGCTTCATGATGTGATATTTACACACGACTCAGGAGAAACTCGTCAAGCTCAACAAGCCTGAAGCTGACAGCCCAAAATGAAATCCTGCACCGTCGCATCAGAGGAAGGTCGCCTATACGAGCGCGCGCCTCAGGAGTAACGTTAGCATGCTGGACGGAAACAGAAAGCGGAAAGCAGGAATCAGAACCCTGGTGCTGAGTCCGAGCTGCATACACAGAGATGAGACGAGGCGAGATGATTCCTGAGGCTCTCTGATGCTGCTGTGGTCTCATGCATGGGCAGAGAGAGAGAGAGAGAGAGAGAGAGAGAGAGAGGAGAGAGCTCTAATAGGTTACCTGATTTATGCTAGGATGGACGAACCCTCCAAAACACATCCAAAATTCGGTTTCCAAAATGCTCTGTCACAAGGTGTGAATCAGACATGAGATTCACACACGCTAAAATGGTTAGTTGGGGAACGGTGGTGGCTAGAGAACACGACAGAAGTTTGGAAGACCTTGGCAGACCTACAGTCTCACATACTCTCCAAAGCCCAGTTGGTGAAGACTCGGGTCCATGGGGTCTGGTATAGACTTTTGGTTTCCCTGCTGATGATCTGGGTTTCAACCCTGGCTTGGCTAAAAAATGCAGAAAGTTTTCTCAGAAGAGCGTCTGCTATTCTAGCTGAAAAGATCTCACATAGCGCTTTTGGACCAAAAGAACTCTGGTTCTTAAACAGGTTCCATTCTGGCTTCTTGGACCCTTGGTTTCCAGTAGTTTATGGGAGCCAAAGATGCGTCAACTACAGAGGGCGCTGCACAACGGAAGTAAACAGTTCTAACACGACGGTGGAGCATGTAGAGTACCTGTGAGGATTTGTGCTGCTGTTACAGATGTTCGTTTCATGCAAGAAGCATCGATGATCCGCAGCTCAGGTGGCGCAGCGGTAAAACACACGCTGTTCACCAGAGCTGAGATCTCGAACACATCGTATCGAATCTCGGCTCTGCCTACCGGCTGAGGATGAGCGGCCACATGAACAACGTTGTTGTTCAGATAGGGGCGGGACTAAGCCGGATGGGGACTCTCTCTCAGACTAGTGCGATTACGATCTCTGCTCGGCTGGTTGGTGGCGCCAGCACGGAGATGGGTAAGGAGTGCGGTAGAGGGTGTGGCTCTCCGTACACAGCGCTGTACTGCACTGCACTCGTCAAGTGTAGGTGATAAGATGTTCGATTGCTGTGCACGTCTCAGAGGGGGCATGGAGCAGCCTCGTCCTCCCCAATCAGGAGCAGGGACCATCATTAGTGAGAGGATGATTGACGGGCAGAAATTGGATGCACTAAAGTGGGAGAAAAGGGGGTAAAAAAAAAGCATCGATCAACTCAGTGATAAAAAGACGTAGAAGGCGACTCGGTGTGTTTTCTTTTGCAGATGTTTAGTTAGACGAGTTAGAAAACTAGCAGCCGTATAATCAAGGTTTAGTTTGTCAGTATATTCTTAAACTTTATTTAAATATTTTATTATGTACTTTACATTCAGTGTTGCTGTTCTCTACAGCTAGGTTTTTTAAACCCTGGGTGTCGCAGAGAAAAATAATAATAAGTAAATTAACTTGTACTTGAGGGCCCCCTTGTGGAGGCTTTATGTTACATCTTGTAAACCAGCAGAGAGAGTAAGATGCATCGCATTAAAAATCATGGACAAAATGTGGGTCGCTTGAAAATTCGGGCTGAAACCCCCAGTATTGTAGTATTTACAGTTTGGAAGGGTTTTTTTGGTAGAAATGCGCTGAACCGGTTCAAAACCAAGTTCACGTACTGGAACAGACCCCATTCCACATCAAACAAAAAGGGCTAACAGATGTCGCTCTGTTTTAATAGCGATAGTTTTTAAATTGGGACGTCTGACAAGCTCATACTCAGGCGTCCAAATACTTTTACCTACAGTCTCTGTGTATAGTGCTGATGTCTGCATTTGACCTCATTTTAATTATTTTTATGTTAAAAATCCATATTAGTGTGACAGGAGAGACTCTGCTGTTTGTTTCTCCTTGTAGAACAGGGAAACTTTCACCGCTGATCTTCGTCAGGCTTCGTCGTTGATCAGGAAATGTGATTTCCGGTTGATAATTGAGTTCACCTTAACAGAGAACTGAAGGACACACACACACACACACACACATCATCGTTCCCTGTCACTGTGGGTCTGATCGGACATGAGCGAGTACACGCCGCTGCTTATGGGTTATTGATTTTAATCCTCCCTCGGCCGGGAGGTCTGGTCAGGCCCGGCGTCCAGCCGCAGGGCGGGTTCTGTCTCGAGGTGATACGTGGACTCACTGAGGAAGAAAAAGTGCCGGGGCGCTCAGGCCTTTCTAAAGATTTTCCTCCATTAGCCACAGTAATAAAGCTGCCACTTGGTTATCTGGTGAGAGAATAAAATACAGACCTCATTACGCCCACCGAGGCTGAAGGGCCGCAGTCCTGCACCCGTGTCCTGGTCAGAAATAGAGCAGCCAGACCGGCCGTGACATGTCCTGCAGTATATCGTCTTAATCTGAGGTTAAACGGCTCAAACCTCAGAGGACGAGCTCAGTTTCTCACTAACTGTTCTTTTTCTACTGGAAATCTGAGCTTTTGTTACAGCTTCAGTCAGAACGCTCGTATTTATTTATTTATTTATTTTTTACATCACCACACTTTATATCCTCTCCTGATTTTGTATTTTTTCATTTCTTAATGCGATCCCTCTACTGACTTCAGTCAGGTTAGATTAGAAGTCTGAAGCCTTAATGACTGAGGCTGGTAAGTTTAAACATTCACATTTCAAGCAAAGCGACTTACGATCATGACCGAATACGATTTAAGCAATTAAGGGGTTAAGGGCCTCGCTCAGGGGTCCAGCATTGGCGTTTGTGAGGCTTGAACCGACAACCTTCTAATTGCTAGTCTCGGCCCTAAACCACTGAGCTGCCAATATATGGCCAAAAGTATTTGGACACCAGACCCTGAGCTTGTTGGACTTAAAAAACAAACTGTATTAAAATAGAGTGACGTCTGCATGTGGGAATTTATGCCCATTCAGTTCCTCAAGAATGCTGTTGTTTCTTCATGTCGTTATAAAGCCTGCTTTTGGAAGGGACCTTCCCTAAACTGTTGCAGTACGTCAGAAGCATATCATTTCCCTTATATAACTGATTTATTCCACCTGTTAGCATCTCCATCCTCTCCAGGTTGTTCCAGTACTGAGGAACTCTGCACCTGAGGAGAGCTGCAGCATTTTAAGTGACCTGGAATTGAATTACCAGTAGACAGTCACGCCTACCTCCCAAACCTCTCTCATCCTTTGATGTCCGGCCCTTCTCGGCATTCATTAACGTCCGTGTCTCTGATCTTCTCTCCTACAGACCTGCACAGATGGTAGAACATGTGGAGGAGCTGTGATTTACACAACACCTTCATTTATTTATTTCAGATCAAAAGCTCAATGGAACGTTTGGGATCCTTCAGAAATAACGTGAGTGACAGGGTCGCTGTGGGTCCGGTTTCCCCGGAATCACTGGGCAGAATGGAGTAACACAACCCAGACAGGATGCAAATCATTTGCGGGGCCTCGGAGACCCCTCGTGTCTGTATGTAGATGCCCGACCGGACGACAGCACCAGTCAGGATTCAAATCCCGAGTCCCAGTGGTAGTGTGCTAGAGTAATTTAGCAATTTTTATAGAATCGTTTGTATTTAGGTTTGGTAAGGGTGTAAAATCTCGTTAAAATCTTGTTTATCTTAAATGGGACTTTGGGGGGCAGTGCGCTCTCAGTGCAGATCCCAAGCCCGGAAAGAAATGGGGGGATGAGTCAGGAAGCGCATCTGGCATAAACTGGGCCAAGTCTGGTGTGCTGACTGTTGAGGCGACCCTTAAATAAATGAGAAAATCTCACTTTCTGATGTTACATGCTTTTGCTTTTGTCCTCCTTTTTCCCTCCCAATTTAGATGTATCCAATTACCCATTGCATTGGTGCCATGTCACCCACACAAGCCAAAAAAGGGTAGTCCATGCCACCTTTGATGAACACATACTCTAGGTGGTCAGCACCAGCTAGACAGTAAAAAGGTAATCACAGCTCAGTGGTTAAGCTACTGGACAAGTTATCAGAAGGCTGCTGGTTCTAGCCCCACCACTGCCAAGCTGGCACTGATCGACTCCTAAACAGGTTCCTTAACCCTTAATATATCTGCCCGTTCTTCTCTCCGATGTGGTCGAGTCTAAAGGGCAGATCAGAGCATCATAAAGCTTTCTGACCCTGACGA
The DNA here is from genome assembly GCF_030014385.1 of Trichomycterus rosablanca. NCBI lineage: Eukaryota > Metazoa > Chordata > Actinopteri > Siluriformes > Trichomycteridae > Trichomycterus > Trichomycterus rosablanca. Next base: position 743,978 of record NC_086012.1, read on the forward strand.
ACACTTTTGCACCCCTCCTGTTTTGGGGTTTCTGTGCAATCTGGCGTGTATCATATGCACAGGATTAATCTGATGTGTGTTTGGGGTGAATGGGCTGTAATCCCTAAATTCATTATTCAAAGCGTTTGGTTTTAATGGGTCATTAGAATCGGCTTCTTTTACACAGAATATCACAAACATCAGCAATAAAAGTCAAGTCAGGTTTTTATACTGGCTAAAAATATTCATACTGTAATTATTTACCTACAATAACAATAATGGCAGTGTATGCGGTGCTGTGGAAAAGTGTTTGTAACCTGATGATTTTCTATATTTTTGCATTTGTTAATGCAAAGTAAATGGCTCTGGTTCAACTGGGAAACAATGGGTGCAAGACAGGAACACCTAGACAGTAAAAACCATTGGCTCTTTCCCAGTTTTAGGCTGTTTAAACGCAGTATGGCGTCTTACTGACCTCATTTCCAGAGTTAATCACACGCAGAGGATTAGAGTAATTACTGCTGTGACCACACAGTGAATTAATGACCACATGTGGAAATCCTGCCACACTCGTGTTGGCCACCAGAGGGAACCAGCAGATCTGGAAACAGGACATAACCCAGGGAAATTCTGAACTGTTTATAGTAACTATCTAGCTGCTTCTCACACAGATACACTGGGTTCAAGGCAGGACTACACCCTGTACAGGACACCAATCTACTGCAGGCCAACACTGACCCACCTAAAGCTAATTCAGAGCAGCTAATCCACCTTCTGCATGTTTTGGGAGGTGGACGGAAACTAAGCACCCGGATAATACCCAAACAGACAGATGGGAGAACATGCACACCGAACAAAGATCCACAGGGCCAGTCTTGCTGTGCAGTACTGTGCGGCTTCTAAATAATTTTTATATGTCAATGAATGAAATTCACAAAAGAACGATAAAAATGACCCATGATGTCACTGTGTCTGTATCAGACAGGGAAAGACAAGGGTTTTGTGTATGGTTTATCAGAACAAATGCATTATAGATGCAATATACGTGGGATGTTGTCTGTATATGTAAAACTAATGCAGAATGTCATGTCCATTAGTTTAGTGGGGTGGGCTGAGTGTAAAGAGACCAGTATAGTGATTTTTAAACCTCACCACTAAAACAAGCTGGAACTGTGACAGTATGAATAATTAATATAAAAAAATAACAAAGCCACATGAGGAATAAACACTTGAAAGCATCAGTGGTTGCAGATTTTCCAATTATTGCACCTTCTATTTAGTTACTGTATTAATTTTCAGAAATAGAAATGTTGGCCAGGTGTAAGAAATCAATAAGTCATTTAATCCTCTTAATATAGTCTCACAATTTATCTGCATAAAATGATAAATAATATAATAAATAATTATAAATATTGTCATGTATATATTCATATCTATTTAGACAGCTGATGAATTGGGCTGTCAGTCTTAGTGTGACATGGTTCCTGGCTGCAGATGGTCTATTGTCTTCTCACAGTGGTTCCTTCAAACACAGAACTAACGAGGAACGTCCTAAAAATGCATCTATGATCAGGAACCTCCAAAAAAATCAAGCACAAACAAATTGAGATCAGTACCTAAAGCACAGAGAAACGCTCCTGGCCTTTTATTTCCAGAAGGCATTATTAAAGAGGAAGTTTAAAATCACGGTGGGTGTTTAACGCCTCATTGCTGCTCACTGATGTGCGCATTATTGATCCTGAAAGCTTTTCTCCAAAAACAGAGAAAAAACAGTTAAATTCTGAGTCAGCAAACTAAAAGATGAAAATTCCCATGTAGTGAAAATGGTCCATATGATCTGATCAGGCCGGAGGGATGGGGCTGTTTGGCATAATTAAAGTGGCATATTGGGTGCCCCCGGGGCAGACTCGACCACTATCGAGCTACGGCGTCTCCACTCAGGAGGGAACACATCGAGGGTCTGCTGTTCCACTCAGGAGCTCCAACACTGAGGGATTATGCTACTGAAGCAGACTCAATAGAGATTATAAAGATTATACTGTTTAGACACATTAATCTATCTGAATAGACTTTTCCTCGTCTGAAAATAAAGAGACAGATTTGAGATCAAGTGCACAACAGATCTGAATGGAACGGAACAGATTAAACTAAGCATGTGGTTATTTGTCAGAGCTAATGAAAGTAAAAAGACGTAATTAGAGATGGTGTGACATTATAGTTTATTATAGCTTAAGGAATTAACCATCTAATCTGTTCTAATTAGCAGCTTCCGTTAAACCAATGACTGTTTATTTCATAACTGATTACTTGGGCTTCTGAGTTTTTTGTTTGATGCTTTTTAGATAATGCTTCACTTAGTCACCCACCACCAAGGTCCTAAAAATCATAAATATCATTATACACTGTGGATTCAAACACTATTGAGTTGTGAATTTGATTTTGAATAGATGTTATTACAATTTGACCATCAATCTACACTCAGAACCTATTTAATTCTTTGTAAAAGCCCATTTGACAGCAGTTACAGGTGCAAGATGCCTCTTAAGCTTTAAACACCTGGATTTGGGCAGTTTCTCCACAGATTTTTGATCATTTTTAAGTTTGGAAACAGTTGATTTGGAAATAGGATGTAAAACAAGGTCATTGTCATGTGTCCACATACTTTTGGCAATGTAGTGTAACTATTCAGGGCATGGCTTTTATTTAAGTTTATTTCATGTAAACAATGTTAATTCCAGTTCCAGTGCAGTGGGATAATGGAGAGGTTAATCATTTAACTAGCTAATTTACCCTGCTAACTCTAGCAAATAGCAGCTAACTGGCTAATCTGTAGATGATACTTCAGAAATCTCACTTGATTAAACTTTAATCGAAATATTGACTGTTTTAAACAAGAGACCAGATAAATGGCACTATTTATTCACCTTCATGTGCTTTAGCCTCCTCACTTGTTTTGGAGACCGGGAACTTGTTGCTAAGTTGTAGTTGTTTTCCCACCGCATCTCCGCCATTAAACAGCATAAGCCCGTTTAGCCTGTGTCAGAAAAGAGGTGGAGCTGTTACTATAGAGACCTGTTAGCCAAGCAGAAATCGTTAGCGTAAGCTATTTTCTGTATTTTATTCTTACAGAACATGGAAATTCCGAAGGTTCAAGAAAAAAACTATAAATCTGTAGATGAAGATGAATTGGAAGATCTGATTTTTAAAGAGATTGAGGAAATTAATCGGTATGATAGATTTCTTTCGTATTAGTTCTATTAAAATAAAGCTAAAGTAGCTTAGCATAAGAGCTAGTTCAGTCTAACAGCTTGAGTAGGATTAATGTTTTTTACACTAATGCTAACAGACAGAAGTTTTTGAGATTAAAGGTTAAAACAAGATAATTAACATGTATTAATTTTCCCATATATTAAGTAGTGTAATTAATATGATAGTCATATGTGGAGGGATTAAATATAACCCTAGTTAGTTTTATATATGTGATCTACAAACATCTAAATTAAATAAAACTGGATTTTATTAATTTACTTTTTTATTTTATCAGTTCACCTGATGAGGTTTGTGGTTTGAAGTTTGAGATCCACCTGGAAATACTCACGCAATCACCCATCTATTCACTTACTTACACCTAGGGACAATTTAAAGCAGCCAGTCTACCTTCTGCATGTGTTGGGAGGTGAAAGCAAACCCAAGCGGACACTTAGGAATACATGAAATGCTTTGCAAAATTACATGAGTCAAGTGTGGAACCCTGGTCCCCAGGACTGATGTTAATATGCAGCACTCTACACCCAGTGTCCCTTTGCATAAATTAGTGACAGTCGCATCACTGGTCCAGTTTTCTCTGGATTTTACTCCATTCCATAGTGACCATTAAGTGCAAAGTTTATACTGTACACTTCACTTCTTGTGTTTTCATTTTTAGGTATTCTGTGGCCAATCAGCTACGGTCGGGTTTCTTTGGTAGGGACGCCAGCGTCCAAACAAATGTGTCTGAGCTGCCACTGGTCAAACAGCTATCTAATGGAACAGCAGAACTTGTAAAGGTCAGCGAGAAATTCTGACTATAACACACTAAAATGAAAACCAGTACTTGTTGTGGCCAGAACAAAACATCCCTATACACCATGTACAATATAAACCTCGAGTCTCACGTTAGCATCATATCAAATCATTAAATAAAAACACTGAGTTTAGTTAAACGTCTGACTGTACCATAATGATGTGGTTTATTGCACCTTAAATAGCAAAGAGGCTGGATGCTAGTCAATATTACCATGGCAGAGTGTGAAGAAATTGGCGGTTCTACATATTTAATTAATAGAACCCAAATATTTCAGGATATTTTATAACAGCTTAGCTTAACATTTCCTAAAGATCTGAGTCCCTCATTTAGTTCACATTTAAGATACATATCTTACCTCTTTGTATAAAAAATTGCCATCAAAGTAATTTCAACTACTTCAAAATATTTTTAAGTAGCATGTAATTGTTTACTGTAAATTATTTCCTTGTATTGAATGGTTTTCAAAAGGAATGTACACAAATCCTTAAATTCATTAATGTTTTTTGTACCTGCCATTTTATACTAAAGGATTCCCTAGACGTAGTCCTTAAAACTACAGACGTAAACCAGACCAGAAATTGGCAAATTGGGAGCAAAATTGTGTGCAATGATTTACTAAACAGACTATTCCCCTTCTCATTCCCTTAATCCGATTATTGAACCTGGTCGTGGTGCTTTACGGGATTTAATTAATCATATTATTTTCGTATTATACTCCTGGCGCAGGGCATCATAAATCTCGTGGAAAGTGTAATTTGAATTCATGCTTGGCTCGCTCTATAGACCGAGCTGACACCTTTGACACCGAGTGTCAGTGCATTCCGTTGGATTTTCTTGTCGAGTTCATTCACGCTGTGGCTCTTTTCACGCCGTTGCCGGAGGATTCCTGTGTGTGTGTTGGTGAGTGGGCCGGCCGGCTCACCTGCTGAGAGGGCATATGGTGGCTTTGTGCCCTAAAACGGCGGCCCTCATTGCTCCTCCTGCCCGCAGAGTTAAACAAATTGATTGGCAGGCTCTCGGCTGAATGAGGGCCCTCTTTCATACATAATGCCTCATTATGTATTTATGTTCAGGCCACACTAAGCAGGTCTGTTGATCATTTACATTTGCAGGAAACCGCTGCTCGACTTTTATCGCTCTAAGATTCATCATAAGTGGCACATCTAAACTTTTCTCCTTAACTATAAAACTTTTTTGATGTATGTTTGTTTGACTGTATTTTTTGTAGGAATTGAGTAGAAGCACCAAGACAGTTTAAGTCACTGTTATTTGTCACTCACTTTCTTGTTCTATCATCTCCGTGTTCTCAAGGCGATGGACACACTGAAGAAGGAGACGGCGTCGAGAATAGACGCTCTGCAGGCTCAGTTTGAGTCCCGGCTGCAGCGAGAGGCCGAGGCCTTCTTCAGCAGAATTAATTACAGAGTCAAAGCCATTGAGACTCATCACAAAGAGGTCGGCTGTGCACACCGCTGCTCTCTCAATGTAATAACGTGATTATGAAGCGATTAAAAATGCATGAACAGACACATTCACACTTTTCGCGTCACATTCGGGGTCCATAAAGCCAGAAACATTTGTGATTGTTTATTAGATTATAACTTTAATTACTGCTGCGTCTTTAATCAGCAGTTTGGTTGCAGTTAATTGAACACAGTCGAGTACAGTTTGTTTATTAGATAACATTAAACATGATGTTTAATGACTCTTGTGCAGAGACAACTGTTCTGCTCCTGTCTTGCACACTTTGTTTTAATGTGGCTTTGAACCTACCTGTTGTGACCCTGATCAGGATGAAGTGACTTTTTAGGTAAATAAATGATGAGACATTAAGACATATCAGTACCAGCATCCTATCAGCCTGTAGGTATTTCTATCCACTTCTAATTGTTGTTACATCATGGGTCACTTTAATGAGTGTGAGCAGAGATACTGATTACTGTGATGCTGATGTCGTTAGCAGATTAGCATGTTCTCCTTTCAGAAAGTGAACATCCTCAGAAACAGCTTTCAACAGCAGCTGGCCGATGCAATAGCAGTAATTAAGGCCAGCTATAAGGTACACCCAAGATTTTTATAATTATTTCTATATTCCTAATTCTTAAATGATCTACAGTAGAACACCAGTTCTGTAAGACTGTATTTTAATTTTAGACATACTATATGAAGAAAGGTGCGGTGTTGGAGGTCGTACCTGCTGATACGGGACGAGAGCAGGAGCATTTAGACGAGATCCAGGAGAAAGATTTTCAGATCGAGCGGCTGAAAGAGCAGCTGAGTGAATATGAGGAACGAGAGGTACACGTTACAAAAAAACATGCATTATATACTACAGTTATATAGACATGTATATATACAGCTTACCACTAATAATAATATCAACAGTAATAATGTCTATAATTCATTCAGAACAACTGTTCATAAGTGCACCAGGCCACAGCCATGCTGGAACGGAAAAATGGACGGACTTGATGTTTTAATCAATAGGAAAGAAAGCAGAACAGCTCTACTCTCTTGGACTCTCGGTTATGAATTAATGTGTTCATTTCTTTATTCCAGTCTACATATTCTTAGCTCCCCAATGCATTTGTAACCTCCACCACCTGCTTGAGGAGAGCTGAAGGCTGCAAAGTCCTGCAAAGAGCTTTTCTTCCACCACTTGTTTTGGCACCTCGGCCAGACAGAAGCGTCCTTCCCACCCTCAGACACGGCAAATTACATCTGTAGAGCGTATAATCACACTGGTGGCACAATTGAGGTTCAAACCCAGTAATCCACTCTCAGTTGGCTAGAACGTTAGACTGCGGCACCAATGTTGACTTTAGTAATGTTGAATTTTTTCTTATATGGTTCTTGAATAGAGTTTTGAGCTCCCCTGAAAGCTTTTACTTCCTTTTTTGGTGTCTTTCCTTTTTTTAAGGACAATCTCGCAGCGTCCTGCATACCCGTTTCTCATCCACATGCTTTTACAATCGAGACACAAAACGATATGAACAACTAATAAGGTATCGAGAGCAGCCAATGGTTCTCACATGGTCCGCGTGACCTTCTGCTCTCCCGCGTGGTGTCCGAGCGCTGACTGACCACGGAGGCCGTGCAGGCAGATGGAGGGTCATAAAGCCATACAAAAACCTCCCTGCCGATCACTGTGAGAGCTAAACGTTGCTCGCTGGACTAACAGCTTCGCTCTTTTGTAATTTTTTTTGGTGAGAAGAAGCACAAAGCATGTAGTTCTGCTTGGTATCAGATGGTGGAGCCAGAGGTGAAGGATGGAGTAACAGGAACTTGGGATTTGTTCTAGCCCTAAACAAGAGTCAGAGGTCACTAGGCGTGTCCTTTCATCATGTACTTTCTAGGCAGGTCAGTTTTTATTGCACGAGTTTATGTGAGTTAGATGTGGAGGAACCCCAGTGGCCTGACACCTTTGGGATGAATTGGATTGTCGTTTGCGAACCAGGCCTTGGCGTCCAACACCAGTGCCTGACCTCATGAATTCTCCTCTGACTGAATGGGCACAAATTCCCATACCTAGACTCAAACTCTTGTGAGAAGCTTCTCAGAAAATATCACTTATAGGTCAGGTCACTCTCTTTTTGAGACGGGATGTCCGACAAGCTCATGCTCAGGCGTCCACATACTTTTGGAAATCTTGGGTCTGTTTTACAACCTAGTGACCCGCCCTCCTCCCTACTACCTACCTGTAGTATGCTGGGATTGCCTTCAGCGCTGAGGAGGTGTCGAACGCTCCGTCGTTATTCGGTCAGATCATCACTCAGAATTAAGGCGCCTCAGTAGGAGCATTTTAAGGGATCTGAGAATTTGGACATGCCCTCTTCTCGGGAGTGTAGGATGATGGGAAATGTGTCTGTGCAGAGAGAGAGCTAGGTTTTCAGATTTTTACACGTCTGCTTTGGAGTTCTTCTAGCTTCTATGTCGACCCTCGCTGTGTCACACGGCCATTCGGGACCCTTCCAGCGCCTGAAAGCGTTACACTAGCGTCTTCATACAGTCTGCTTTCCTTATGAATGAAGTATAGAGCGAGAGAGACCGGCGAGAGAGAGAGACGGAGGAACAAAACAAGAGCCGGGCTGAAGAAACTCTCTTTTGAAAGCCTTTGAACGGCTGTGTGCTCCTCTAAGTGTGACAGGCATGCAAGAGGCGCGTTAATGCGCCGGGCCTGAATGGACATCACACAGACCTGATGGACTCCATGCGGCTCTCGGCCTGCGGGCTTCAACGCCATGACGGCTGATGTGATCTCACTGACACTGGCAGCCAGAAATACAAAGACAACAAGCCCCCCCCAATGAAAACGGAGCTGGCGAAGACCCCCCCGCCCATCCCGGTCCCCTCTTTTCCATTCTGTCCTTCCTCGTCCTGGCAGGGCTTTTGCGCCTTTAGCCTTCAGCTGCCTCGCCCAACTTCCCGAATAATTCTGACCCAAACGACAGGGGCGCCCGAACAGTACGATACGCCATTATTCCTGTCAATAAAAAAATGTCCCCGGCTTTGTATGTAACGTACAGCCTTCTGTCCTCCGAGACGTATTCTCTCTTTTCTGTGTCTCTCTTTTTGTCATTCAAGGGGAAATGGTAGGAGGCAGAAAGTTGTCCGATGGCTTTGTTTCATATTTTCCACGCAGCGTGAGCGGCATGTCTTTTGTCAAGGCACAGTGTCAATTTTTGTCTCAGAACCGAGCCAGACCAGCAGATGATCCAGAGAAAAGCTGGCTGAAGGCGGAGAACGCCAGGCTGAGACGGGACGCCGACGCCCTGCGACAGGATCTGGCCAACAGAGACCAAAAGCTGAAGGATTTAGGTAACGGTGCAGGATGCACGCGGCCTTATTGTTTCCGGTTCTTATTTTGTGTGGTAAACTGTACCATCCCTCCTTCAAACTTGATGCCACACCTGCTACGAAAGGTATAGCGCCCTCACGTTCATCCAAACCATCCCAGCATCACTATAAATGTTTGTCCTGCTCGTTCCATGAATGATTTTCTGTTATGATATGAATTGCTGAGGGATATCCGATTGCATCCGAGGAGAGCACGTCGCTGTACACGCCCTCCTCTTCTCGCCCCTGCATTCTGCACAGGCGTCTCTTCCGCCAATCAGGGTCCTTACACAGCGTATGAAGACCCATCCACCCACACATAGTCCGGCCCCCACCCTGCAGATATGGTGGCCAATTAGTATCTGCTGCAGGCACTGCCAATTATGCCCGCTAGATGGCGCCCAGCCGAGTTTCGAACCGAGAATTTCAGAAACTCGGTGCTGGTGTGCAAGCGGAATATCCCGCTGTCTTTTATTTATTTTGACTAGTTTATTTTCAGTAGACGTTTGGGGCGCTTGGGTGGCGCGACAGGTAAAGGGTTTGAATCTGTCCATGGCCTGGATTGGCTAAACAGCCTAGCCTTTGGGAGGTTCACTTGTCAGTGCAATCTCAGTGCAGGTCCCAAGCCCGGATAGAAATAGAAGGCGTAAAATGTGGACCAGATCTATTTAATACAGGAGCAGCCGAATTTAGACGTTCGAATTACTTAACGTTCTCCTAATTACACCAGATTGATGAGCTTAGTGTAACAGAACACGTCTTTCCACCCACTAATCTATTTATTGATGTTTCCCACTATTGCAGGATAGAATTTAACCCCTTATTAGAGATTAAAACCCTTAAAATCAGCACTGTGCTGCGAGCTCGAACTTCCTGCCTGATCCCTGAAGCTCTGTGTAATAATTCTTTTATGATTTTTATTATTTTTATAATTAAAATCATCTGCCAATCAAACATAACTATCCACTAACATCCAGCAGTTATTTATTTATTGATCTAAAATCTATTCCTCATTAGTGACTGTAATTACCTACAGACAGTGACTTCTCTGTGCCTATATAAGTAAGGATTTATTCCAAGATTGGGAAGAGAACAATTTGTCTGGATGGTTAGATAGACGAGAATCTGCTGGAACATGTGAGACTCTGTCGACTCTGTTTGCCTGAAAAAGAATCCCCCTGTGCTGTAAGTCAGCACCTTAAAATCGAACCCGATTGCTGCTGATCACACGGACAGAGAAATAAAACAGAAAGCAAATATAAAGTCGTAAAAGTGACATTTTCTGGAAATGATGACAAATTTGCACTATTTTATCGTGTGTCCCTGATGTGAGCGTGATTAAAACCTGTGTGGCGTTTGGAGACACTTCAAACATTCGCCTCCCAACACCGCGCCGCCCGTGAGAAGCAGGTAAACACCAGACAGGTGTATTTTCGAGGGTCAGCGCTTTTATCTCTCTCAATATTTGATCTTCACTCGTTGCTTATGTAACTCAGGCAACCATCTGAGCGTTTTCCCCGGGGAGCTCGGACCCGGGCCGGATGCCGTCGTGTCGACCCGGGCCTTTTGTGTAATTACTGAAATGAAGTGTTTTTAATTCTATTCAGTTCCGTGTGTTGTTGGTTTTAACGGAACACAAGCAGCTTTGATAGAGAGAGACGAGTTAAAGGCGTTTACACGGGCCGCGATTGACCTGAAGTGCCGTCCGGTTTTAATGCGAGTACACAAAAAGAAAGAGGTCTAAACAGACTCTTGGCCCTTGAACCCAGTGGTCAGTGTTCGGTCAGTGGATACGAGTGGACGTGTCAGGGTTGACGGTCCGAGTCTTTCAGAGCTGAAGCAGTCGCTGACCTGAGGCTTAATGAAGGAACAATGAGGAAGGATGAGGTGTCACTGCACACCCAAACACCCCAAAACATCCCAAAATCTTTTGCTTCTCTCTTGCTAATGCATTTCACAAGTCAAAAACGTGCCGTCCTTTGTGTGTTTTTCCAGTTTTGGATCATTCCAGGATGAGATTAAAGGCGGAGGATGAACACAAGGCCCTGCAGAAGGTAATTCATACTGAACGTCAAGTCCATTTATTTCTTTAGCGCATTTTACAACAGACATCATCTCAAAGCAGCTTTACGGAATCCAAAAAGCCCCGTTAAACAGCCGAGGGCGACAGTGGCGTAGAAAATTACACCCTTAAGAGGAATCAGAGGAACTCAGCAGGGACCTCTGTCCTCCTCAAGTGGCCTGGAGAACAATTTAAAGGAATTAGACTTTATTAGACACGAACTATACAGACACAGAATTAATTTAAACTAAGTTATAACTAGCAAAAAGAATACACAAGCAATGTGAGTGAGTTCTGGACATCTTTGGTGCAAACACAACAGGTTTCCATCAGAATCAGAATTATTTGGACACCAGGATCAATGTAATATAGAAGAGCGACAGGATCAATAAAATAAAAATAATATAAATACTAGGATATGTAAGTTCATATTATATGACAGTTCAAGAACCTAAAAGTCCATTAATAATATGGTGCATAATAATTTTGTAGCGTATTATGATTTAACAAAACCTCGTTTCCAGAAAAGTTGGGACGATTTGTGAAATGCACTAATGAGAAGAATCGGTGATGTGTTCATTCTCCTGAATCTTTATTCAACTTTATTGGAGTTAGAATTTGATGCCTGCTATGGACATTGTAGACTAGTAGTTAAGGTACTGTACTAGTATTTAGAAAGTGGGTCACTGCCAGGTTGCTGCTGTTGGGCCCTTGAGCAAGGCCCTTAACCCTCAATTGCTTAGACTGTATACTGTCCTTCCTCTTCATAGATATGAGATTTTTTAATCTTTTAAATCTTTTTACAATATTATGCACGGTAGATGGTGAAAGATATAAATTATTTGCCACTCCAACTGTACCTGTGGGGGTTCAGTAATGAAGGACTACATTACACATCCGGTTCTTTACTCCTGATCATCAACGTGCATCTTTTTTCAGATGCTGAATGATAAAGAGGAGCTACACGTGCTCTCGAACATGGAGAATGAAAGTACCAGACAGACGGTAAGTTCCACTCAGGTATAAAAATGAGGTGACACAGAGGCTGAATTCATTTTTAGGAGTAAACAAATGTGATAAAAGGTATAAATCAGCCATTAGCTATAAAAAATATCTATACAGACAAGGGCTCGGTTAGGGGGGCACAGACATCCTGGAACAGGAAAGGTCCATCCCTAAACTGTTGCATGTAACTGATTTATTACACTTATAAAGTTATAAATTGCTGTGGCTGAAACGTCATTGGAAGGGACGTCCCAATACTTTTGTCCTGTTTATATAGTGTATGTTGTGATGCTGTGGGTACACTATATAGTCAAAAGTAAGTGGACACCTGGTTGAACTTGCTTTACCTTACAGTTATCATTCCAATTCATCCCGAAAGTGTTCAGTGGGGTTAAATTCAGAACCGTGTCTTTATGTATCTCACTTTGAGGGACACTCATGCTGATACAACCAGGGTTCTTCCCCAAACTGTTGCCGCAGACTTGAGGAACAGACGGATGTTATTAAAAGATAATCAGATTTTTCAGAGTGTGATTGTCAATAAAACTGTAAAAATAATAATTATGTATTCTTTCTGTGTGGCCCGGTAATAAATGACCCACGGACTGGTCCTGGTCCATGGCCCGGTGGTTGGGGACCTCTGATCTACTGTGTTTGACACAGTTATCATTATTATTAGTTATTATCAGTTATTATAGCTACAGGCGTGGCCGAAACACTTGTTTACATACTTTTGGCCGTATTGTGTATGTCGTGCTGCACCCTGTACACATATAAAGCGTCTGAAGGGGGTAAACCAGTGCCTAAATCGATCGTGGGTGCTCAAATAGCCTACACAGCAGGTTGCCAGCTAGCAGCCCTCAGACGCCGCTAATAATCTGTATCGCTCTTTAGCGGAAATGTTTGCCCTGCACTCGGTTGGCCAAATACGGCAGCATATGTCAGGTAAAGGTCTGGATTACTGCACTGTTGTCTGAGCCGGCGCAGGGGGGCATGCCAACAGAGCGCCGCTCCGAAGCTCCGCCACGCCGAGCAACTGGCGGGTGAGAATGATTTTATTACCGCGAGTCTTATCAGGTTGGGTAGCACAACAACACTCCCTGGCGTTATTTATGGCTGCTTATCGTTTACAGCGGCTGTAAAGATGAAGCCGGAGTGGCGTTAAACGTGGCGTCATGCCAGCAGTTAGATTACCGGGATGGAGCTGACTGTCCCGTCAGCGCTTCACAGACATATTGGAATACTGGACATAATGAAAACACAAGCTAAACCGCTGGAAACGGACCCAAGTGCTGCTTAGCACGTCAATTTATTCCGGAAGCCGCTGCACATCCACATTGTCGGGACTAAGTGGATTTCAGAGCCTCACAAAGAATACAATTAAAATATGAAGGCATAAACGCCGGAGCTGAGGCCTCTCAATGCTGCCACACAGAAGACGGGAGGTTAAAAGTCTCCCCCTGACCAAGCAGCGTTGCTGGGAGACCAGCGGAGAAAGTCTTCGCCAAAACGGCGGAGTTTACACAGCAATCGAACGCTCGTGTTAAAGACGCCGCGCTCCAGTCCGAGCGTACGTCCACATTTTACATTTTCGGCTTTTAGTGGATGATTTTTATCCAAAGCGACTGTACACATTGCAAGCAATTGAGGGCCTTACTCAAGGGCCCAACAGTGGCAACCTTGCAAATGTGGGGCTTGAACCAGTGACCTTCCAGTTAGTAGTCCTCTACTTTAACTGCTATATGGACAATCGTTAGACACGATTGGCTAAAAATTATTTCTATTTTAACCGAAGGTGGGAGCATCATGACATGGAGCCGCTTCTCAATGTCAAGCTGCCCAAACATGAAGCTACGGGAACTTCTATCGGCCGGCCGGGCGCCCACGCGCAGACACGATTGGCTAACGTGCGAGGGCCGAAAGGATTCCTCATCGCTGCTGCAGTTGCGGCCTCTGCTGGTCAGTCGAGGTACTGCATTTACCGAGTTGGTGAGAAATGGAAAGCAGGAGAAAAAAAGCGGTCTGTACTGCACATGTGTCGGAGCAATAGAGGAGAGATACAGCCAGGGGAACTGGATATGACTAGACTGGGAGAAAAAGAGAAAAATGCATAAATAGAATAAAAAAAAACCAAATATTGTCACATTTAATGGGTATTTTAGCAGGACTTTACAGTTAGTCATGGTTAGATTGATTTCTCTTTAATTTATTCTTTTATCTAGAGTAAAAAACAATTATTTTTTTCTTTAATAAACTTTACAACAAATCTTCAGTTTTCTGTGGGTTTAAAATGAAATTGGTTTGTAACTAACTAAACATTTAATGCATAAATAATAATAATAATATTCATAAACAATAATTATGATTTTTTCCTCCATCTCGAACCCTCGTATGTGCACTCGGTCCCTCTCACCCGCTACCATCAGCAGAATTGGCGTCTTTTCTCTAAACCCGGGCTAGATGTGAGCAGAGGTTAATGTTGGGGAGCAGGTGGTACCCACGCACATCTCACGTGCACCAGCGCCGTCCCAGGAACAGCTAATAAAGACATCCTTATGTCATTTCAATCAGCGCTGAATGGCATTGTCCATATTTAGTGTCGAAGTTCAGAGTGCCACCCATTCAGCCCCCGACCCACCTTTTGTTGCCGCCGGCTCTTTTGTGCCGCGCCTGACAGACTCAATGTGAAGGTCCACCGCCGAGGTTATGCAGAAAAATGTACAACGAAAAATGATGCATTTTTTTCTCTCTCTCTCGTCGCCTCCACATTATTTTGGGTGACTTTGATCAATGGGCCAGCAGAATGCGCGGCGCCCGCTGGAGGGCCGGTGCGCTCAGCTGGGTGTTCGCCTGGCCCCTGTGAAAAATTCGGGCTTTCACATTGAACTGCCCTTTTACCACACAAAGCCAGAAATGTAAAGCACCACCGGCTGACCACTGCGCGGCCTGTCTGAAAAGCACCGCTACTGTAGATAAATGTGCGCCAGGCTTCAAACGGGTTCATTTATTTTGGGTGAAACTCGCTTATTCATGCCAGTAAATGCAGCTCAGGAACAGCGGGGGCGAGGAAGAGATAGATCATAGATAATTAGGCAGCGGGAGGCCTGTGTACACTCTCTATTGACGGAGAAAACAGCGCGAGTGCTGAGAGAATTTATTTATTATACTGTTTTATAGAAAAGCGAGAAGTTACAACATTTCTGCTCGTCTTTATCTGTGACTGAATCATTAAGACTCACCGTTAAGTTCACATTAAGTTCTCCTAAAAAATAAACATACAGCAACTTAAACGACTTTGCTGGTGTGCAAATTTCTCAACAGCTGTTAATTTTGTTCCACGGCCTCTTTAGTAATCATTATAATTACAGCAACAGCCAGTGACTTCTCTGTGCTCATATAAAGAGGGATTACATGAACAAAAACCCAAACTGTCCCCTTACGATAAAAGAAAATGTTCTCAAATGATAAGCTGTAGCCAAGAACCACAAAATACAGATGGAATGTAGGTAACACTGTCCACAGCCAAGCAAGCTTCATGCCATGCCAGTCAGCACCCTGTCTGCAAAGGTTCGTGCACCTCGGGCTGAATTATGTTCTTGTAATTGTTTCAGCCACAAGTTGAGATGACAAGCTTCCAACTCTGCAGCAACAGTTTAGGGAAGGTCCTTTCCTGTTCCTGTGCACAAATAAGCTCTATAAAGACGGTTTAAAAACCAAGAAACTCCAGCATCCTGCAGAGAGCCCTGACCTCAGCCCCGCTCAACAACTCTGGAACGAACCGGAATGTCAACTGATCAATCAGTGACCAGCCGTACTAACGCTGTCATCTTTTGACTGAATGGGCACAAATTCCCATACACAGACACACTTCAAAGTCTTGTGAGAAGCTGAAGAGATCACATAGACCTCACTGTGTATTAAAACCATTTGTTTTTAAAATGGGACGTCCAACAAGCTCACGGTCAGATTAAAAATGTTTGATGGGGTTTTATGTTATTAACATTAAACAAACAGTAATTGTGCATCAAAATGTGCACAAGTTATTAACTTTTTTTGCTGTATATAAGGATGGCAGTTCCGCGGCTACGCGACTAGTATAAATACCGCCCAACACGTAAATGCAGCAGAATTATTAAAGCAGAAGCTGTCAGGTATTTTTAAAAACCACTGGCTTTGGACCGTCTCTGGACCATCACTGTTCAGCCCTCGAGTAAGAACCTTAACCTCCGGTGCTCTCCGGTCTCTGTAATGCTAATCTCCACGTCACCGTCCTGTCGGACATCTACAGTACAGTCGCCGTTCTGTGACGGGCAGGTGAAGCCTGTCGGGAGCGATATGGGGTCACGCCCACGATGCGCCACACGTCACTGTCCGCCCACGCGGTCCCCGGGGGTTCTGAAGTTCCACACTGTATCACACACTGACTCTCACATGCTGGATTCACACTCACTTCTGCAGCACCGACAAACGTTAGTAGCTACGTGCTAGTGTGTGTGTGTGTGTGTGTGTGTGTGTGTGTGTGTTGCACTGCTGTATTATGATTTCGAAGCATATAACGCATATTATTTTTTTGCAGATGATCAGACTCAAACAGGAGCTGGAGAAACAGATCGGAGCTTTAGAAAACTCCCGACAGAGTGAGGTGAGCATCCAGCGCCTGCACCCTGTTTAGGGTGTGGTCTCGCCTGACTTGCATCCAGTGTTTTGGAGTGGTGCTGGACTTACTGTGACCCTGACCAGGGTAAAACGGTTACATCTACAAATGACACCAAACCTCTGTTACATTCAGATGGTATAAGCAGGCAGTTGTAGCCTAGCGGTTAAGGTACTGGACTAGTAATTGAAAGGTCGCTGGTTCAAGCCCCACCACTGCCTGGTTGCCACTGTTGGGCCCTTGAGCAAGGCCCTTAACCCTCACAGTACTGAAAGTTGCTTTGGATAAAGCGTCTGCTAAATGCCGGGACGCATTAAAAGCGTTCCGCCGGGACGCATTTCAACTTGGCCTTTCCGTGTTGGACGTTTGTGGGTCGCAGCCCCCGGGGCGAAGGACAGTCCAGCAATCAGCGCGATAGCAGAGTGCTAAAGCAAAGAGAGAGAATCAAGGAGCACACGCCAGGTCTCGGAAATATCGATCAGAGCCATGAGAGCGCGGTTAAACTACAACCTGCGTCCACACCGTGCCACATCCATCAACGCCACTCGTATTTACCCCCCTCACATCTCAGAGCCGGAAGATCTGAGTCGAACCGTTTACAATTCATCATGGAGAAAACATCCGACATCCGGTACCGTCATTATGGCCACCGGTCTATATTATTCCTTCGTCCCACTTGATGACCATTTTTCTGGTTGGATAGGCCAGGCCGAGCGTTATCGGCGCTACTGTTTCCTTTTCTTATCAAATAATGCTCGTGACAGAACGAGCTGTTATCTATGAGGTTTGCTCAGCGTGCGCTATCAGAGCAGGGCCAGATATTAGGCATTCACACCCCCCCTCACCCCTCGAGGATGGCTCGCCGGACGTGGTGTTGGACGTCCTCTCGCTCGGTTCAGCGCTGGGAGCGTTTGGAATGCAGCAGCTGACCCAACACGCCGCCGGGCTGCGGTGGGTGAGGGGCCGGGCTGAATGGTGGCCAGACAATAGGTCCTGTTTAAAGTCCACTTCATGACGGAGGCTCCGCACTGTAGTGGCCAAGCATTGAGGCAAAGTGTCTGGAGCTCTTATCTGCTCCGGGTGGCTCATAGAAGGTCCAACACGTGCCTGGTGTGGAGGGTGTTTTCCTGCTCTCGAATGGGCGTGGATTTATCCTCGTTCACTTGGTGCATCAACGTTTGTGGTGTTCACTAGTTTGCTAGATTAAAGTTCTGGTAGTGGTTGGTGGTGTAATTATAGTAGGGGACTGTTTGGGTTGGATACTAAGATTTGTTGGGTACCACCCATACCAATATATGTGATGAAAAGACATGCGACCTCATAAAAATGTCTTTGAGGTTGTTGCAGCCAGTGGCACCGGAAACATTGCAGATAAATAGTAGATAAAAACAAGTCTGTTTTACTAGATATCAACAACTAGTTTCTACAAGAGAACAGTGACCCAAATCATAGATCAAAGTCCACCAAGTGCTTCAAAATGCACGCCTAATCTTTTGGACTGGTTTTCACAGGTTCTCATTAAATGAACACGTCTTCCACTGAAACTGTAGTTCCTGATCTTTACGCTTTAATCAAGTCTGCCTGACGGCAGAGGTCATGAAATCATAAAGTGCTTTTCATATAGAAATGTATTGATCGCCCCCAGCAACTGCCCTCAGGCTCCCATTATAAGTGACCGTGTTGTTCCTACATCGATCGGTTCGGGAGGACATGAGTGAAGTCTTCATTAGTGTCCCGTTCTGAATGACCGGTCCATAAGGCCGCCTCACCCGGCCCTCTGTTTTATCACCACAAACAAACATGGACGCCTACACCCATTCTCACACAATGAGCCTTTAAGCACTCTCCCTTTCACTCTTTTTGTCCTCCTTCGGTTTGCCAGAAACAAAAACCAAACCCTCCAATAAAGACCCGAGCTGACGCCCCTTCTGTGTCAGGTTAGACTAACAACACATTCAGCTCCCACTTTTCGCTCCGACACACCTCAAAGCCCCCCCTCTGGCCTTTTGGATGTCCGAGCTGACCCGGGCTGACCCGACCTTCACACCAGAGTGAGTGAGCACACTCAATCAGGCCACGCCACTCGGCTCAAAGCTCGGGAATTTGGAAATTGGACGTGCCACACCAAGTGGACGTTTAGCCTCGGATCTGCACTTCGTCTGCTGCCCAACGATCCAGAGATTATAGCTCTTATAGAAATGATGTCTGGAAACGGATCAAACGTGGCGGCGAATTTACTCTCTGCTCCTAAATGTTCCCCTCTGGTATATGTACACCTGACCATTATATAACCCCCTCTTTGCAGCTATTATTAATATTTGGGAGTGTGTCTATATAAATTCGAGCCCATTTGTGTTCTGTTATTGTTCTGAGACTGACGTCTGAAAAGAACGCCTGGCTACCAAAGTTCCAGTTCATCCCAAAGATGTTAATAGGGTGGAGCCCAGGGTTGAAACAGCAATGGGCCTTCCCCAAATTGTTGAAAAGCTGCAACATAAGAAGCTTACAATTTAAAATTCTGGACTAGTAATTATCTGGCTGCTGGTTCAAGGGTCACGATTGTAAGTAACTGTATAAAAGCTTGTCAGTGGGTGTGGCTGAGACACTTGAATTTAATAATCAGCAGGGGTGTCCACAGACTTTTGGCCATATAGTGCACTGTATACAATTTAAACTGCCAAAAATACAATTCCATAATAATATAGACGCAGCGTTATTCGTGATGGACGTGCATTACACGTTAATCTTGTTTTAGTCCAAAAAACACAACACACACACACTAGGTATTTAATGTACCGTAGTAATAACAGTGTACGTTCAGCAGGCGGCTGAGATTTGTGGTTTTGCTGCTAATCAGAGGACGGCCGATGAGACGAAGCATGAAGCGGAGCAAGAGGAGCTGCTGATTGGTCGAGAGTCAACATCCCATCCAGCAAAGGTATTTATATAGAAATGAAGAAAAGCTCAGGGGAGCTGAGGCACAAATTCCCATACACAGACTTACTTTAAAGTCTTGTGAGAAGCTTCTCAGAAGAGCGGCTGTTGTTCTAGCTGTAAAGATCACACAGTGGTCAAACTATTTTGAAATGGGACGTCTGATAAGCCCACAGTCAAGCGTCCGAATACCTTTGGCCATGTATTGTTTATTGTTTATTGACAGGAGCTTACAGAGGAACTGGAGAGACTGAGAAAGGCAGACGCATCACAGAAGGAGCTCATCGACAGGTAAACGCTGCAGGTGGAACGTAGTCAGAACGTATTTAGAACGTTTTATATTTCAGCTCCATAACAATAACAATCTGATCTTATTGTTTTTATATCAGGCTGCAAACACAGATCATCAGGAACAACCACACCTGGGAGAGGAAGTTTGAGATTCTCAAAAAGAGGTACAGAGAACAGCGCCCGGTCAGAAAATATGCTATATGTGCAAAAATATGTGGACACCCCTTCTATTGATTCGTTTTAGTTGTTTCTGTCACATCCATTGCAAGTCCCCTTTCTGAGCACAAAGCAGCTCTATAAACACACGGTTTAACTAGTCGTTTTTAAACCCCGGTGACACTTAACCCAACTTAACACTTTTGGGATGAATTAGACTTGGATTGTGAGCCAGAAACTGATGGGAACAAATCCCCAGAGACACACTCCAAATTCTTGTAGAAAGGCTTCCCATAAGTATTAAAGCTACAGATGATATATAAGTGGTTTCGGAATGGGACGTCCAACAAGCTCATGGTCAGGTGTCCCAATACTTTTGTTCATACAGTGTATCAAAGGTTATCAAAGTTATAGCCAAAAGTGTGTGGACACTTGACCATGAGCTTGTTAATATGACAATGCAACCCACAACCTTTGTATCAACAGCCTTCACTCTTTGTTTGGAGTGTGTCTGTGGAGATTTGTGCCCATTTGTTTGACATAAAGTTTGTGTTCGAGGACAAGGCCTGGCTCACAACAGACTTTCCAATTCATCCCAGTTTGGTTAAGGTCAGAGCTCTGTGCAGGCCAGTGGATCTTCTCCATACTTCTCCTACAGGGCCTTCCCCAAACTGTTGCCGTAAAGTTGAAAGCATATAATTTATTTTATGTGAAAGATTTTACACCTGTTAGCTATGGGTGTGACTGAAACGCACTTGAACTAATTAATTATAAAATTAATTAACAAATACACTGCGCCTGAGGAAAGCAGAGAGGGGGCACTTACTTTTTCACAGCTCTGCAGAACGATCGCGCTGACCGTAACGCTCTCATGTCGCTCCACAGTTTCCACGCCATCAAGGACGAGATGTTCCTGCGGCACAGTCTGCGGCGCCAGGCCGCCATGCTGCACCAGGCCTCGCTCAGCTACACCGTGAGTCTGTACAGTCACACACACGAAGGGCCGAATGTATCCGGACGCCCCTGCAGAACAGATAGCATGCTTCCATCCCAGTGTCCATAAAGATATGGACTGACCAGTGATGAATTCGGTCCAGGCGTAAACGGGCACAGATTTAAAGACGCACTCCACTGTTGACTGAATGGGCACAGATTCCCACACACGCCTTCTCAGAAGAGCGGCCGTTGTTCTAGTTGGGATTTGAACCCAGGACCTTCTTGCACAAGCCTAACATGGCTACAGCAGCTTGTGAGCGTGCAACAGAACGGGGCGGGAAGGAAGGAAGGTGGGGGGTGCTTAGGATTAAACTTGAATGCTTTTTCATTAGTATTCGATTACGCGTGGCGAGATGGGGGGGCGCTGCCATGTCATGATTACCAATGAAACCTGCACCTGTAGCTCATCACATGCAAAACTCACCCACTCACACACTCGCCCACATCAGAGGTTAACGCAGATCAGACTTTAACAGGTGCAAGGTTATTAGGCCCCTCGATTCAGGACTTAATTGCCCCCTTTTCCATCCCGGTTGATGAATATGCATAGGTTTGGGGCCTGTTTTTGTGATGCCCGGCTCTCCACTGGTTATTGTGTCCCACGTTACCCAAGCTGGTACAGTATGGGACGAGCGGCTCCGATTCAAGTGTGGGGCAGTTTGGTATCAGTGTTTAATGTGTATAACGTGTGTGTGTGTGGAATCATTATTAATCGTATTCTCTTGTCTCGCAGGTAGACGTTCCTATCGTGTGCCAGGGACAGACCCAAAAAAAGGGCTCCAAAGGGAACGCCAGCTTCAAAAACACCCTTGTGGTAAGACAAATGAATGGCCACACATTTCCACCACATTTTTAGGACACTAACATTAAACAAATACGCATTTTCTTTACGGACAGCTGGTCACGTTTATTTGTTCATGTGAAGCGTCTCTGTTGTAGTCGTGTAAAGGTGCAGGAGCGCCGCAGGGAGCGGGACACGCCCATGAGACCGGGGATCTTCGCCTACTGACAGGACGAAGGACGGACGTCTTCGCCTACGCAGGCTAGTAACAGTTTCACCACATCACGTCCACCTACATTTAGCTTCTGTAATGACGTTAATCATATTAACATATTAGCATTTTTGTATTATATAATATAATATAAGGAGCTGAGAGGGTTAAGGGCCTTGCTCAAGGGCCCAACAGTGGCAGCGTGGCAGAGCCGGGATTCAAACTCTCAACCTTTTGATTGATAGCCCAAAACTCTTCCCACTAGGCTCCCACTGTCCTGTTATAATGTTAAAGTTCATTAGAGCAGCCCCACTGAACAGCTCTGGAATGAACCGGAACACCGACATCAGCGCCCAGCCGTACAAATACTATCTGAACGGGCACAAATTCCCACACACGCCTTCTCAAAAATGTTGCTCTGTTTTAATACCGTTTGTTTTTAAAAAGGGACGTCCGACAAGCTCACAATCATGTTTCCTAAAAACACATCCAGGCTGATTAGCTTTCTCCAAAGTTTGAGGGGCGTTAACACCGACGTGACCCGCTGACCCTTGCAAACCGTAGCGAGAAAATTAGCCGGCTTTAGCGCCCTTTAATCTCTCCTTTGCCTCCTATTGATTTTGCCATGATTGGGATCTGGGCTAATGAGCTCAGCGGTCAGGACCGGGTTAGATAACCACACACCTTAATTCTGTCTGTCAATACAGAAGCTCTTAGCCAGGAAAAGCCTGTTCACAGAAGCTAACAAATTAATCTGCCAGATTACGCCGCTGTCCTGCGCTCGAATCCGGCCGGACCGGCGAGCCGAGACAATGGCCGAGTGTCCTGCTCCCTGTTCCGCTATCTCCGGGTCAACTTCTGACCAAACGCAGAACGAGTGCGCAAACATGGAGCGATTTCCTGATGTCAAACAGCGGCGAGTGGCGGAGAGATTTAAATAAAGACACGCTCTCGATCTATACGAGGAGAAAACGTAAAATATGAATTTCAATATTTTATCTTCACGTATCAGAATATTTATTTTGGCTACTCCTATATTTAGGGGTCACCACAGTGGATCTGGTCCTCATACCAGAGTTGGAACAGTTTATACACCGAATGCCCTTCCTGACTCTCCTATTTTTAACCGAGCTTGAGACCTGCACTGAGACCGCATAGACAAGTGCACCTTCTAATGGCTAGGCTGTTCCGACCCCCCCCACCCCACACCCCGCCAGGCGTGCTGAGAACAGCTGAGATGAAAACCCTGGATCCCCAGACTGTAGCCCCATGCACGTATCATAATACTGTATAAATGTAAGCATTATTCAGCATTGGATGTTGGGGAGGAAGGGGGGGTGCAGCAGACTGGCAGGCACTAGGGAGGATGGGTTCGGACGGGTTGCGGTGGGGGCTGAGTCATGTAGAGTTTATCATGACTCTCTGTACGCGATACGACACACCGGCATCGGGCACGTGCTGGAGGGAGCGTGTGGTGATCCGGCTCTCCTTGATCAGATTGGAGGTTGTACAAGCAGCAGTGGATTCACAGTGGGAATTGGAAAGGACTAAATTGCCAGGGGAGTCTTGGAATTTCAGTGATTTCAGCAGCTGCTTTATTTGAATTGAATATTGAATATAAACACGCCTGATGCAGGTGAAAAGAAGCGGTTGGCTACTGAACACGTGTGTTAGTCATGGCTCTCCTCGGTCAGGAGTGGAAGTGTGCAGCAGTAGAGGTGAAACACCATCGGGAATTGGATACGACTTGATTAAGAGGAAAAATCGCATGGTATAATGCGTTTAAGTGCAAGCGTCCCGCACTCGCTAACGTGTTGTCGCGGCGGGTCAGAGCGGCTAACAGGCAGAATGCCCGTGAACAAGGCTGAAAGGAATGAGGGGGGGTGAAGAGCAACTGGTCAGCAGCTAAAGAGGCCTGGTCAGTAGCCCCTACGAGTAGCTTTCGGAACGCAGCCCATACATCATCATTGACACCCGGTAATTGAGACGAGGCTGATAAGACACCAGTCGGCGCAGGTCCTGTCAGTCGGCAAACGCCGGTGTCACACACGCCATTAGGTTTATTCAGCCTAAGGTGGTCTGGACGATGTCACCTCTGTAGTGCGAGCCCACTTTCGTCCACTTTGTCCCACTTAACACCCCTCAGTGAGCCTTAATTAAAGCATTGGTTGATTTTTATAAGTCGTAAGTGTCTCAACGTTTGTTCGATTTTTATAATATTTACAGATGATTTAAAACAGTTCTTAACAATTAACCCCACATCAGACATTTGTAAAGAAAAAAAAAACATTATTTATATAATTTATAGTTTGTAAATCTTGAAAAAAATCAAACACTGTTGCAGAAGGTGACCAATCCATCGGAACTGTCGAGCTCAGACAGTGTTACTGCTATTTAAGTGTCTCCCCGACAAAAGTTTCGTCTTTTATTGGACTCGTCCTGAGAGCTACAAAAGTCACTCCACGAACGATCAAAAGAGGAGAGAAAAGGACACTCGGCCATAAATTTTGTTCTCTTTTTTTTTAAAAGCCTGAATACGTCTGGCCCATATGCTTGGCCACGGAGGGACATGAAAGGGGCATTTACAAACCCAGGCCCACCACATTAAAGTCTATAACAATCTTCATTCATGGTAACTTATCAGACTCAATTAATCAACCTCAACAATGGTAATTCTGATGTGTTCAAGCACCCTGAAAGGCCTAGGTCAGCACCGGGGCACCGATGACGCCTAGCGCTCCTTCACTTCCCAAAATCTCCTCCATTCTGTCTCCGGCCAAGATCGAGAGGCTCTGTGAGTCCGGCCTCGGGAAAAAAAAAAACTAGAAATAACGTAAGCGCGAGAGGAAAACAAACAGCTCGGGGAGATAATGAGAGCTTTCTCAGCCCGGCTCAAAGGCCACAAAGCTCCTCCAGCGGATGAAAGCCTTTCTCTCGGGGCGTCTGAAAGGAGCATGTCTCCTCTGCTCGCCTCTGAATGGTATTGTTATGGCTATTCCAGTGGGCTGAAAAGGGGCAACCACTGGTTTGATTCGGTTACACGGTGCGGTTAAGTTCTCCCTCCCACTGCCTTGGTGTGTATGGAGGGTCCGTGACCTGTTTACTCTCGGCCGGGGAAAGTGTCATGTCGCCCCTCCCATGGGCAGTCCTCACATTCATTCCACTGGTACAGAAAAATGACTTGGGATGGTTAAAAAGCGCTCCTTTCACGTCGCAATTTATGAGCGCCAAGGTCCCGTTATCTGCGCCGCGCTTGATCGCGTCCCGGGAGATACCAGATATCTATATATATGTATAAATATATATTTTAGATGATCTATCTGTATCGATTTTGTTTTTTCTGATTTCAGGTTGTCGGTTAGCGGGCGTCGACGTCGACAGCGATGAAGAACTGGGAGACGTTCTGTCCTTCCCTCCCCCTCCGAACAGCCAGGACTCCTCCTATAGTTCACCTCAAGTACCAGATTCTGTTCCCACATACGATCCACATCGAGAATAAACGTCGAGTTTCATTAAAATACCAAGAACTGAATATACAGGGGTGTGAATAAGTAATCGCCCCCTTTCCCTATAACAAAGAACTGATTTTCCATCAGTAAAAGGAACCCAAATAAAAACACAACACATGTTATTATAAATCAGAAGTTTTATTTATTAAATAAACTGTTATTCGATATTTAAATCATCCTGGTACGGAAAAACCCTGGCCTGCTTCGGATGCTGATCAGACGTGAACTGCTGCTTCCAGGTCCCACCAGATTCATTCTGACTCCTTTATTCTGCTTCATAATCTAATCACGTCTCAGCTTCAGCTCAGGGACAGATGACCTTACACTCTCCAGAGGAATTTATCATTCTCTCAATAACGGAAGACTATAAGCTAGACGTACATGGCAAAACCTCGGCAAAGGTGCTTTTTTGTGAGTGTCAGATGAGCAGTGATGTTTCCTGCTTCTTTCTTTGGAGAAATCTTAAATATAATGGCTCTCGCTGTGGTTCGGTGGAGTCCCAGAGCTTTATATTTTCCTTCTCAGTTGTCCTCATAGTTCTAGTCATTTTAAAGGTGACTGCTTGCTGATTACGGTAGACATCCACCTAATCACCGCTTTTTACAGTCACCATTGTTCTTAATGTATTCTTGCTTTACTGAAGCTTAATTTCCCCCCTGTGGGTCATTAACATAAACGTGGGTTTGGGTTTGGCCGTGCTTCAATCCTCTCTACACACACAAGGCTGGAGTAAAGCTCTGAAAGCCATTCATCAGATTGTTTCTTCTCCACCCACGTCACAGAGTTCCCATAATGTGTAAACAAAGCCGGCTCTGACTTTAACAGGCTTTAATTGACTCCACACTGAATGGCCGTAATCCACTGTTACAGCGGCCGGAGTCTGTGTGTGTGTGTGTGTGTGTGTGTGTGTGTGTGTGTGTGTGTGTGTGTGTGTGCTCTACAGCCAACTCGAGATGCTGTCCAACAATGTCCTTTATACACCACCAAACCCAGGGGGACACACGGGGATCTGAACGGTATCTGAGGAGGGACAGAGAGAGAGAACAGATCAGTTTCAGTCTGCAGGCTGGAAAAGAATCAGTTTATACACACGATATAGAAATAAACAATATCAGGTCAGTTTATCTAGTTTATCTATTCTTTCTTAGGGGATTTGTTCAGGGATTCAAGCACAATTCTGTCTGCAAAGCACCACACTATATGGCCAAAAGTATTGGGACGCCCCTTGTAGTTATTGTCTTTGTGTGTTTCAGGCACAACAGTTGCTAACAGGTGTAATAAATCAATTATATAAAGAAAGTTACAAGCTTATATGCTTTGCAGCTCCATCATGACTGCGCCCATAAAGAAAAGCCCGGACCTCAGCCCCACTCAACAGCTCTGGAATGAACTGGAACGTCAACTGAGACTTTCATGACCATACTAGTGCCCGGTTATACAAATGCTGTCCTTTCCGGACCGAATGGGCACAAATTCCCACACACAGACGGCTTGTTTCTGAAATGGGATGGCCAACAAGGTCATGGTCGGGTGTCTCAATACTTTTGGCCATATAGTCATTTAGTATTTGTCAATTCTTGTTTTTGAAATCCAGATCCAACTGGAAAGCGTTTGGAGCAGCATCAGCACTGCTACGTTTTTATTATTATTATTTTTATTATTTTCATATTTTTATGAAATACACTTTCATCCTGGTCAGGGTGGTGGTGGGTCCAGTTTCCGCAGATCAACTATGCAATGCAGTAACGCCCCCCGGACAGGACAGCACAACCACCCTGGATATAATCGATCATTCTAGATCTCGATCAGTAGCTTATAAACCACTTGTTGCACACAGTGATGGCGTGATAGTGTGGATGTATAGAGAGCAAACACTCCAAATATATTTACTGTTTATTTCATAAATTCCTTAACTTTAGGTTTGATTTTATTTTAATTTGGAATTTTCTTTCCATGTATATATTTTTCTTTGTTTACATTGCCTTATGCATTAATAAAAAAGAAACTGAGGGTTATATATATTATTATTATATAATATTTGGTGTCTATTTGAGCCTGGAATAAACGTGTAATCTTTCCTTGCAGAGACCAGTGTTCCTGTGAGTGTTCCTGTGAGTGTGTGTGTGTGTGTGTGTGTGTGTGTGTTGCCCTCTCACTATCAAACCCCTGTGGTGCTGTACTTTGAACCCAGCTTCCATCAGGCCTTGTTGATCCCCACCGACAGGCTTAGAATCAATTACCAATTTCTCCTTTTTTTTTATTGTCATTTCACTCGGTGCTCATGGAGTTCCGGTGAGCCGGGTTCACTGTGCCACGGCCCCGTCGCTCCAGGATTATCCGATTACGCTCTAATTCCTTGTAATCTCCTCCTAACAACCCCAGAATCAAATCCAAATCAAATACAAAGCGTCGGTACGACTGACTGGGACTGTAGCTGGGCCGTGTCCCCGCCTTTTCATTCCGGCTAGACCGCGGCCCGTCAGGTGTCTGATTTATACCAGCACCTCAACGTTCTCAGGAGGGGGGAAAGCACTAAACACACACAGTATGTAAAACAACAGGGAGAAAACCTGGATTTTTGTTTGGACCTTCAGAAATTAATTGGCTGCATTGGTTGGGGATAAATGGTCATGGCTGGTGTGTTGGATTCCAGCAGAGTTTCACCATAGAGGGTTAATGGGAGTCGTGGCTGGAAGCGTTCCCAGGCCTGGCCCACGGCCATTAAACTCTCAAACTTATGGGCAAATCTGACTGAGCTGCTCTTTTCGCAGCTTTCGCTATAGATTCGTCTCACAATGAAGGAAGCGAGAGCTTCAGCCACCACCCGCGTTACCCTGGGTACAGGAGGTACTTAATCCACTCACTTTTTTGGGAAGGGGGGGGTGTCAATTTTGTTGCAGCTTTTTGACCAACAGCATGTCTGATCATGTATTTACAGTGAGTGCTTATAGTCCAACTCTCTTTTATAGGAATGGTTGACAATCCAGTGAGTTTTTTGTGTCATTATTTTAAACCAAGCGACTCTCATCTCACCCTCGTGGTTCAGCAGGTATCTGAGCCAAATGTGGCGGCTATTACAGCCAGAAATATTTTGGGTAAGTCTTGATTATTGTTGCACAGTGTGATGGATCAGTTTGGGCCCTTTTTCTTCTTCATTTGATAAAATTGGCCACTAAAAACATCAACTGTTCTCTTTTTTTAACAATTCTAGCTTTGCTTTGAGTCAGTGTCACGTTGAATTTTATATTTAAACTTTTTTTCCCCAACATTAAGCTTTTTTTTGGCAGAAGGGAATTTATTCGAAATGTTGTTGTACTCTGCACAATTCATTTCAATTCAGGTAGTCTTTGCTGCAAAAAGCATTTCTATTACACAGTGCTACCACCACCATATTTTACATTTAATGTAAATGTGTGTGTGTACTTTTTATGATGAACCACTTTCTTAACTTGCAGAACCATGCACAAAAGTGCTAACTTAGTGGTTACGGTACTGGACTAGTCATCAGGAGGTCACTTGTTTAAGCCCACCACTGCCAGGTTGGGCCCCTGAGTAAGGCCCTTAATGCTCATTCACTTGCACTGCATCTGCTAAATGCCGTAAATGTAAAATGAACCAAGTTTATCTGTGATGATGTTTGTATTGTGTTTACCATACTGATAGAGCTCACAAAGAGATTAATTAACTAAAAGTCTAATAAAATTCACAGATTTCTTATAGTCCTACAGGTTTTACTAATAAACAAACTGGTTAATTTGGTATTGTTATGTGCAGGAGATTGAAATTAATTAAGGAAAAGTACGATGAATTTAACCCCTCTTTAGATAAAGCTTACAAGTGCAGAAAGTTTTCGGAATGTGTTTTATCTCTTCATTTTTATCTTTAATTTATTTCTGTCTGAATATTTCAATTTATGAATTTGCAGAGATCACTTTAAACTCTTTCAGCTGTAAAATTGGATTTTCTGTAAACTTGAGATTAAAATCTTTCTTTTTGCTGCAATTCTGTTGCTTTTGCTTTTGCAGATCCATCAATCATCCCCGCGGAGGAAAACGCGGCTCAGTTTAAAACGCGGCTCAGTTTGGAACTCAGTGAAGTTCATGTGGAATTTGCGGTGATTTTGTTGTTGGTGAAAAATGAACCCGCACAGACAGAGAGGAGGAGAAAAGAACAGAGAAAACCACCAGAAAGAGAAGTGAGAAGCGCTTCGGAATCCTGTCGGCTGTGTGTCCGGAGCGCAGGACGCGCGCGCGGCGGAAACATATTGTCGCGTGATGGTGTGCGGGGGAGCGCCGGGGCGCGAGGAAGAATGGCGCGCCTTTGATAGTGCGACCCCCCCCGGAGCGCGCGCGCACTCACCGCGACTCCCGTATTCACGCGCACAAACGGCGCTCGGCTGCATTAGCATTTTTGTAATTTATCACATTTTGGTTCGCAGCTTTTTTCTCTCTTTCTGTCTTTAAATAAAAAAAGGTTTATGCAGAAGCCTCGCAGGAAGGGGGGGGGGGGGGCTGGTTGAGGTCGTGGAGCGGGGGAGAGAGGCGATCAGATCAGATCAGGGAGGAAATTGGATTTTTAAAATAACCAAATGCAGCCTAAAAACGCATTTTAAAAACAATAAACCTGACATGCATTTATTTACAAACAGTGCGCTTTAAAAACTGAATTCACTCAAAAGATGCACACTTTCATTTCTGTAATAAATAATAGTAACAATTATAATTCATCAGTTATTTAGTTGTTTGTTTGTTTATTATTTATTTATTTGAGTACATTTTAATATTTCAACGATTTCTTCAACTTTTCAACAATTAATCAAACAACTTTTACGTACCAAAAATGTTCAGTTTCTTAAATAAGTTACTTGGGAAATTGTTTTGGAATATTTGCTAAACAAAAAAACATTCATACAGCAGTTAAAGAGAATCAACTTGTTTGTTTTGTGGTGGAATGTTCATTATGTCAAAAGTTTCTTGCACAGCTGTACAGCGTTAACAAGCTTGCTTGACTGTGGACATAAACAAATAAATAAATAAAAAGAGGCTAAATAAGTGAATAAAAAGGATAAATAAATGAAGGATATTGCTCTTAAAAGTTTATAATAATAAATAATTAAATGAATTCTGAGCATCTGTTTAATTTTTTTTTTTTTACTATTACATGATTGTGCACCACCAGATGACTGGGTTGAAGTATCTCCAAAACACCAAAGAGGGTCACAGGCAGCAATGGTGAGCACCCACTCTCAGATTGTTTGATGGCCAAGACTCAGAGATACCAGAAGTCATGAAGGTTATAAATGGTGTTTGGTTCGGACCAACAGAAGAGCTGCAGATGAGATGCACCTCAATGAGCTAGAAGTTTCTGCACCTGATGAATGGATGAAGATTCCATGAGAGAGGTGAATTGAAATTAATTTTTGGAGGTTATCAAAGTAAAATGAAGTTCCACCAAGTCTGGAGGAGGAATAATAATGAACATGGAAGTTTGTCAAGATTAAAATGATGTCAGTGATGTTATTAAAATGATAAGTATTATTTCTCTGTTTACTAAGACTTTTTGGTCTATATTTCATTGAATTATACACGCATCATCATGATGAGCAAACAAGCTCAAACCCCTACAGTTCAATAAATGATTAATTAAATAATTAAGCAGGGACTTGAACCACTAACACGGTGGTTTTGCACTGAGGAACTAAGGATGTTCTGCAGGGATTCCTCCCCCATGCATTCTCCCGTTAATATATGAGTGAACAGAGTAAAGAAGCATTAATAAAGCAGGAGTCAAGTGGCTGGCAGGGTCTGGATGAAAGTCATATGGTAACAGCAGCCAAAGCGAATAAAAGAGAAGTAATAATTCATAGCATGAGGCATGCAAAAGCTGGACACAATGCCTCTCCTATTAAGCACCATATTCCAGCCCATTCTGCCGAGCACAATGATCATAGCACGACGTCTTTATGGCTGTAATGCTTTGAAAGGAGGGTTTGAGGGGGGAGGTCAGAGTGCCTGTGCATGGCAAACCCAGGGTGGCACTGGGGCTCCGTGGCCAAGCAAGGCCAGCTGCCTCCAACGCTCGAACTTTTGCTTATAATAAACCATCAGAGACGCGTCTGATTTATGAAATAATGTTTTTGTTTGCTCGATATTAGTGATGATGTGCACCAGAGTTCTATTGATGGGGTTTGGATGGAGGACAAGTCTCTCTCTCTCTCTCTCTCTCTCTCTCTCTCTCTGGGGCCAAATTAATCTTTTCTCTGCCGCAGTTTACAAAATATCCAAAACTACAATCTGTTTTTAATAATACTACACTAATTTAATTAATTTAATTCTGTACAATATAAAACTTAAGAGGGTTAATTGTGAGTTTTCTAAATACCTGCTGCAAATATACAAACAATTAAGATTTATGAGGTGGTGGATCACACAATAACTATCATATACTTATATTTAACTATCACCACCATGAATCAGTTTAATCAGACATTACAACTGGTGACTTCTAATAGCTGTGCCCATATAAATAGGGCTAGTTTGACTGCACCTATAAGACCAAGCCTCAAGCATTAAAGTGCAAAAGTGCAGCTTTGTGCATCCCACAAAGTGGATCACAAATTCCACTTAAAGTAATGTATATTATTTACAGTCCTAAAATTACCAGTGTTGGGAAACGCAAATTGTCACTTTACACTGAGGTGGAACTGGTCCAAAATGTTCTGTGTAGGTTAATCAAAGCTGCTGGAACTCTGACAACAACAAATTACAGCCAAGCGAGCTTTATATGATCGTCTAGGGCATCTTAAATCTTGACAAACGATTTTTGCTGATCACATGGATTTACGGGCATGACAGATATAAGCTTATTAGCTTATTGCCAAAGCTTGATAACATTTAAGAAACATCTACTGCAAAAATAAAACCATAATAAAGGTAATAACTAAAGAAATAAAACCATAAAAAATGTACAAACCCTAATTACAATAAAAAACATTAATATTTAAATTATCAGCTCATCATAACTCCTTACTAACATATTGCAATATTGTATTTAAATAAACACGGTTCTTAAGGTGTGAAAACAATTTAATAATACAACTCAGAAATTAGGTTCACAAATAGTAAGATTTTAAACTTTTTAAAGTGACATATTAAAAAATTAATCAATAAATGTTTTAATATGTCAGCACAATTATTTTTACTGATACAGCAGGTCGTTAAAGTATACTTAAAAGTTGGCGCTCAGATTCTAACAGCATGCAGGAGGTGGTGAGGTGGCCTATATGTATTAAATGTATGTATTAACTGGATTAAAAAGCCTTGTTGTTTTAATATGTAAACATGTAAGTGATTTATTGTATGGGATTATTGGGGGTTTTATTATGAACTCTTGTGGCAGGAAGTCACACTGCGACTGTGGTAATTCAATTCAGCCCATGTTGACATTCATTTCTATTTTATTTAACAGGAGCTGTTTGACCTAATCAATTTATTAGTGGGTTACAGAGCATAAAAGCTGCAGGACTAGTTGACAGTTTAGGGTTTTGGTGAGGGGCTGAACAGTGAATCTGCAGTGAGATTCTTTACCAATATGAAATAGTGCAACCTTTTTTATATTTGATGCATCAGTTCCTATTGGTTCTTTAAAAAATCACATTACATAAACAGTAAAAAGTCTCTACTTTACTAAAAACATAAACCAGTTAGCCACCCAATATCACATATAACCGGGAACCATCAAAACAAGTTTAGGAACTTGGACATGATTCAAATATTTAAATGCTTTAAATAAAAATCTGCTCATAATCAAGGGGCATGGTGCGTTCTGAAAAGATGATCATCATCTTAAACTGATGGAACAACAGCGCCCTGCACTGCACCGAGTCCTGTTAATGTTAGCAATAAAACACAATGAAAGTAAATTCTGTCTCATAGGGAGGGGGTGTAGATGCTGATAATCTGTAAACTTCATAATCTTCAGATTAATCCGCTTTTATTTGGGTGTAAGCATCAGGGTTCCAGCTGCCAGCGCCATTAAACACCAGTTAATTCTTCACAAGCTTCCACCCCCCACCCTCCTTTAACCATATAACCCCACCAAATCCATTCACCAGGGCCCCTAATAACCCCTGATCCACCTTGTCTAATCATAACAACACAGTTATATGAGATTATATGATGAGGTTTCTGAAACTTGGTTCACACGAGGGACTTCCTAAAAAGGAGGGGACCCAGTGTGCCAAAGCAACCAGAGTAACCTCGACCAAGCTTAGTAAAATCTTTATAGCAAAGAGAAACAGATCCATCCTGGTCCAGCTTTCTGTGAGATGCACCTGGTATTTTAAACCAAACTTCTTTTTTATTTCTCTTCTTTTTGTGCGTCTGGTTCCTGGATAGCAGCTGCTTAAAGACAAGCAAAAAAGACACAGAGAGGCCCTTACAACGTCTCCAAGACGTGTTGGCATGGTCTTTAATGTACCACCAAGCTTTGTCTTTGGCACAATATGAGAACAGTAAAGCACGACGTGTGGACACATTTTTTTCAGGTCATCCGAGTCAGACAGCAAACAGTTTTGTTTCAGGTTCCGCGCCCGCAATTAGAGGAGGTATCAGCCAATTAAATTTATGTGCGTCGATTTTTTCGCGTGGGAGAAAAAGGAGAAAGGGAGAAAGAGAAAAAAAGAACAAGACAGAGAGCTGGGCATTGATTTTGCCATCACCTGGCGTTCACTTTGCACAGACGTGCAACAGGCGTTTCCAAAAAGTGACTCTGTTACCAAAAGGCCTTCGCCATCCTGCGCGCTTTTGTTCCTCCCGCGTTAATAACTCATTACGGGGATTTAACAAATCCCTTACGCTGCATATGTTTGGTGTCTCCATATTTTTTGATCCTTCTGATGAAGCAGATGCTGCGATTGAAAATCCTGACAAAACCCGACCGAGAGGCTGAAAGGACGAGAGGGCTCAGGAACAAAGAGCCTTGGGGAGATCTCTCAGGAAGAGAAAAAAACATTTACGACCAATAAACAGACTTCAACCTGCTCCATTTCAGCCATTGTGGGGCCGTTTTTGAATAATTAAGGTTAATAAGAATAGGTTTTCAGGAGTTTGAATGCGAGGCGCACAGGTGCGGCGTGACAGGATGAATGATGCGCCTGATTTTTAGCCAAACTCGAGAGCCCTTCTCTCCGCGCTCCAAGCTGATGGAAAATATTGTCACTTTCTTTAATTCACAGCATTAGACCCTTTCCCCCAAAACAAAGGCAGCCTATGAAAAGCTGATGGCTGTAATGAAACACACTTATGGCCCGGGATAGATAAAAAAGAGACACGAGAGAGCCAGAGTCAATGGACAGGCGCGCTCTCGCTTTGCGCGCAAGCACCCTGCTCTATCTAAATCAAATAAAGGAAACCTTTCCAACTTTTGAAAAAGAGCTGGGTTTTTAAATTTAAGGCCCCTCTGCTGTTCCCATTAAGCATATGGGTCCTTTGTGGGACGCTCTCCAAAAAGCAACCGGTGTCTATACGGCGCAGCATTTCGGCTTCCAGTCTTCTGCCTGAGGTTTGCACAAAAGCGCACGGAATGAAAATAGAAAAGAAGAGTGAAAAATTAATTGAACATATGCCTGACTGCACTTTCACACCCGCCTTATCCATTGTTCCGAGCTGTTAGTTACAAAACACATTTGTCCTGTTGTTATTTTGGACTTTTTTAAGCGCGTCACCAGGTTTCACCGGCTTTTGCGCACAGTTTGGTAAGAAGGACAGACGTGAAGACAGAGTCTGATTAAACGCGCGCTCTCCAGGATGCACATTTAAATATAAATAATGATGCATATAATTAATCACGTCAATCAGATCCTATTAAATACTGCAGACATGCTTTAATTTCATTTTCACACACGTTTGGAACCTGTAATTATACCGCGATGCCATTATATTATCAGGTTATTGAATTAAAAGCACCACATGGAGCTCGAGTTCTGTGTTTAGCAAGGCATATTAGTACATAACAGCATTTTATCTAAGTTTATCCTAAGCAACTCATGCATTCAATAGACATGGCAGAGTATATAAAAATAAATATAGACAGAACTATAATTAGCTCAGTTTCAGTTTGATTCGTGGTCGGATTTGCATGTTTGTGTTTTATAAAGATCTGATTTTGCACTGCAGATTAAAACATAATCAGGACTCATCATGGTTTTGCGCACTTGGTTTTTTCCCCCACACAATGCCAGTTCAGATAATCAAAAAGTTAGAAAGAAAAAGAGAGAAAAATAAAGTAAGAAAATGTTGTAAGTAATTGATAATAATTATAACTATTTATTTTATAATTCACATAATTCATAATTCAAATCGCATTTCTGAGTTTTAGGGGACTGGATGCTTGTCTCAAAATTCTTCTCAGGTTGGAAATACGCACTGCACAGGACACTGTGGTTCCAAAGCATTAAATCCCCATCATTTACACTTATACACCACATGCCCAAAATATATAGAAGTATATAAATATCAAGTTTCAGGTGTTTCAGCCGCAGCACCAGGATTCATTAAACAAAACAAAATAAAATACATAATGTTCTTTCAACTTTATGGCAACTTATTCAATGTTCCAGCTTGTCTGTGTCCCTGTGCACAAAGCGACACTTATACTGTAACTGTGGGTCCTTTCCCTCCAAAAAAGTTCCAATAAGTGTTAAAAGCAAAAATAGGAAAAGCTAAAAGCAGCCAGGATGGTTTTCTAATTCCTCCACAGCTCGGAGTTCCTCTCGGTTCCATTTATGTGTTTAATGAGTCTAATGAGATTTGACGCGCTTTAGAGGCTTAACGAGGCGCTAATGAATGCAGTCCAACCTTCATCCTGTCATATTCCATTTAAACCAGATAACAGCTCACAACAATGTTAAAATAATAAAACTACTGAACATTAAAAAACTTTCAAAGTGTAAAAAGTTTACAGAAATAATTAATGTACAATTCAGATAAAAATAACAAAACTAACAGCTGCTGCTCATAATAATAATAATAATAATAATAATAATTGTTATTATTATTATAAACAGCAGTTGTAATATAACTGTAGTGATGTTATTTAAAATGGAAAAATAAATACACTTATATCCTTATATTTATTATTCAATTTATTTATTAGTTTATATATTTACATTTTAGTTATTTAATATTCAAAAAATAATTTTAAAGTGCAAATAGAATAATAATAGTACTACTACTACTAATAATAATGATTATTATTTATTATTATTTATGTACTATTTATTTATTGTTATTATTTATTTATTTATCTATTATTATTATTATTTATTTATTATTATAATTATTATAATTATTATTTATTTATTTATTATTTATTATTATATGATTTAAAAATAACAG
Organism: Trichomycterus rosablanca; assembly: GCF_030014385.1. NCBI lineage: Eukaryota > Metazoa > Chordata > Actinopteri > Siluriformes > Trichomycteridae > Trichomycterus > Trichomycterus rosablanca. The sequence goes on from NC_086012.1 coordinate 780,854, forward strand.
GTTACACGATTAAGATAAAATATACATGTTATAATAATTGTAAGCCTTTAAAATTACAGTTTAGTTTAAATAATATTATAACAGCAAACAATTATAAACATATTTTACTTTACATCATTATTAATATTTCAGTACAGCATTTAAACAGTTATTTAATTGACATTGTTATTTTTCCTGTTATTCAGTCATTTTTAATCCTCATCATCAGCTCTGACACTGAAATGTTAGAATTATAAATACCTTCTCACACTTTCATATCTCGGTTCCCGAGCTGATATTAATCCTGAAGTGTTCCTCTCCAGCTCTGTGGTGCTCATGTGGATCATCCTCTGGACCTGTGTGAGTTCGGTTTGGAGTTTTTGGGATTCACCACACTAATAAAGGGGTTGATCTGGTCTGACGTAGAGCAGAAGAGCAGAGACTGGAGAGCTACCACGGGAAAATTTAGCCTCCCAGCACCTGCACTTCCCCCCGGGGGCACCGAGACCTCGGCCAGGGGAACCTCACGGTGCTGACAACTGTTTAGGAGCACAGGATCATAAACACACACACACACACACACACACACACACACACACACACACAAACACACACACACACACACACACACACACACACACACAAACACACACACACACACACACACACACACACACACACACACACACACACACACAAACACACACACTTGGGGAATCTGCTCAACTAAACAATGAGTATTAAACGCCTTGTGACAAATTAAAAGAAAACCCAGCATCAAGTGTTTCTGGTCTGTAAGTCTGTGGAACCATAGAGTTCCAGAGTCACTAGAACATGTTTTTGATGATGGTAGATAATAATACTGTCTAACACTAACAAAAGGTGTCACACACACATGACACACACTCATTTTTATCCATATCTCATGTGGACGGAACCCCATCATCCTGTTCCACCATCAGAACACTTGTATTGCTGCAGACCCAGACTTTGCCCCAGCATAACAGATTCAACTCTCTCCCTTGCTATAGAGGTCAAGCATTCAGGCCTGTACTATTCTCTTGGTGTATTCTGTACCTCTCCCAAGAACAGCTCCTGATATTCATGTCTAAATAACTCTATGGCATGATGCTGATTATTGCATGATGCAGTTCAACATGTGTGTAAACATCTGCACTCATTTTTCCACCTTTATGACTTTATGATGTGGTTACAAGGCAAACCTTGCAAGTACATCCTGGTCAGAATTGCAGAGGGTCCAGTTCCATCTGTAAACACTGGACGCAAGGCAAAGTCCGCCCTGGCAGCAAACCAGTTCATCACTATGGACTGGCACCCTGTCAGGTTTTTACCTACTTCATGCCCAGTGATGACACCAGACCCACCGTGACCCTGATCAAGCTCTTGTAGTTATTAAAGGTGAATGAACCCATCATAAGCACCCCAACCCAGTATTTTACAAACAGCAACAAAAACCATACAAATAACAACAATAATAAAATGAATAATAATAAATGTAGAGATTAAAGGTTCTTTTTTAGCTCTTCATGAACTCACTGTTGTGAACTCCTACAGTTCCTGAGTTCCTGATTCATCCTAAAGCCACAGGGTTTAGGCAGTTAAACAAAATCTGTCTAATTAACATCTTATTTTAACCTTTCAGAACAAGCTTGACCACTGGGAGACCTGTCATCTCATTATTCCTCCTCAGCTAAAATAACATTAAATTCATAACAAATAAGTGCACGTTCAGCCTTAAAACTATTGGGTTTTGAGCACATATTATTATTTAATCAGCTGAATGTGTTGCTGAATTTGCTTCTTTAGAGCTTTGAAGCCACTTGATTAACTTCAGGGAATTAAATTATTACAGTTAATTTGGCTCAATTAGACACTCAGCCTATTTCAACCAAGTAAGAGACGCCTTGGGCTCTGAGAAATCTATTCAGCAAGCGAACCGAAACATAAAATATAATAAATAAGAAACCAAAAAACTGTTTTCCATAATGTTTAAGCCTTGAGGTTTATTAAAAAAAATGTAAATGATGTAGCATCAGTTCAGATCAGCAGATTTATTTATTTACTTAAAAATATAATAAAAACTTTGGCAAACTGGGCAGATTGTATTTTGTTCAGTAGAGCTGTGAAATTATATTTCATTATATTTCTATTTTAAACTTGATCATTTACTGTTCAGACTCAGATCACTGGTGATCAGCATGATGAGTTTGTGCTCACATAAAATAAAGACAGGAAAAGTACTTTCTAGGTTTGGCACTGGAAGACAAGTCTCATATATGGCTCAATAATTTCTTTAAAAAATAAATAATATAATTGTTTACAGAAATGATCTGCACTGTGAGAACAGTAATAGAAATAAATTATGTCACTGTATTTTGTAATAAATCTTTTATTAAGATCATCATTTAGAAAAACACAAACTGAAGGAGTCGAGTTGAAATGAATCAATAGGAGAATTTATTGAATCATCAGTATAAATAAAGACCACGTGAGTCACGGTACATTTCATTTTTATAAAAAATAGGTTCTGTCTCGTTGGAGGTGAAATCAACGTTAAATTAGAAAAATAATATATTATCAAATAATTCCAGCAATTAAATACGACACCCGACACAATGATTGCAGTTCGGTTCAGACTGAAGAGCTGAATCAATAATAATAACAACAATAATAATAATATTAATATGCGCAAATATTTACATCCGAATATAAACACGTTGTAAGTTCCCACAGTCCGGTTCTTATGCCATCAGCTGAAAGTGAGGAGGTTCGTTCTCGAGGTTTGTGACGGCGGATTTGAAGTGCACTTTGCGGGGGTCCTCAGGGGTCCAAACTTTCGCCCTGCGGATTATGTTCTGCTCCCTGAGCTGCTTCTCGTCCGTCCAGGACAGGGAGTGACCGGCCAGGGGGGGCAACCCGTAATCTGGGTCATCAGGAGACGGGGATCCTGCAGGAGAAAAAAGGATTTCATTATTAGTAATAATAATAAGCAATAATTACACAATATGAATATAATAATAATAGTATGATGTTTATGATAAATTATATTAATAACTTACTGGTCACTCTGTGGCAGATGATGACTTTTTTGGGTTGGTTCAGGGCCTCATGCCCAGGATTGCGGATCGGTGCGTCGGATTGCACAAGCTCGGCTAGGAAGTTGATATATCCAATGGCCAGGCGCAGCGTGTCCACTTTAGAGAGTCTCTTCTCGTAGGGCAGCGTGGGGATGTGGGAGCGCAAACCCTCGAACGCATCGTTGATGGACTGCATGCGCCGGCGCTCCCGCACATTGGCCGCCTGGCGCAGCTGCTGCATCTCCTGGTCGGACCTGGCGCGCCTGCGTCTCTTCATCTGGAGCCCGCCGTCACCGGAGGACGAAGGTGATGAGGAGGAAGAGGAGGATGAAAATCGACCCGGGTCGCATCCATAATCGTCGTCGTGCGCCATCCGGTCGTCCCCGTAGTACTCTTGGATCTGGCTGGCGAGGAAGTCAACGTCGTCGTCCAGAAAGTCCTCGGTGTCCATGTGCTCGCGGGAGCAGCGGTCAGTGAAGAAGTCATCCTCATCAAAATAGGGGAACGAGTCCAAACCTGAGAAGGGGTCCAACACGGTCTCCATCATCATCATCATCTCACCGCCGGGGCTTTAACAACAAGCCGACACGCCGTGCGCTTTTATACACACATCTACAGTCGCGTGCCATTAACGGTCCGCTCCAGCCAATCAGCGCTGAGCACGGACCGAGACAGCGCACCTAATGGCATGCCACACCCCCTCTAGTGCACGCCCACGAGTGCGCAACACACTGCGGCTTTTCTTATACAAATAGTTTTTGACATCTGACTGGTTGTTACACCCAGATTATTAATTATTCACCTCATTATAATACAGCAGATAATTCTGTGGAATTAAAAGATTCATGAAAATAAACAGAAATAAATAAAAAACATTATAAAGTTAAATAAAATCTGTTGGATCTGATTATAAAGATTCATTTTATGTGCCAGAGTTTTTAAATCAAGTTAAAAATATTTTAGAACAAAACGCAGTGACACGTTGAGTGACCAAAAAATAGACAGAAGTAAACAATATAATTTATATTCAGGTGGAAACACATGTGTAAAGTGCATTTAAACTGCAAATAATAATAATAATAATAATAATAATAATAATAATAATCAATAATATGAAAATAGGGCTTAATCAGTAGCATTTATGGCAAAAAAAACAAAACAAAACACTTGTCACTTAGGGTGGGTGTGGGGTATCTTTAGATACCTGTGAAGGTGATTTACCATTAAATAATTTTATAAATACAGTAAATAATTAAACATTAAAGACTCCTGTTCTCTATAGACATGCAGTACGACTTTAAATTATTTAATAAATGAATAATAAAATCATTTTTATAGATTGTATTGAATTTTTCAGCCTGTCATACATGTTATTTTATTAACACTATAATTTATATATTTAATAATTAATTCTTATGAGATCTGATATTTTGTAGAACTCTGAAGTAAAAATATTCTCTCTACAGGACGCAAATTGCTTGCGGAATTTAACACTCTTAAAAAATTTAATATGAGTAAACGTGGTATAGCTATGCCTCATGTCATGGAACATTTTATTTTTTATTGTTTCCAATATGATAAATTTTTGCAGTAATAATAATAATAATAACAATAATAATAATAATATTGATAATAACAACAATAATAATATTAATAACAACAACAATAATAATAGTAATACTATTAATAATAATAGTAATAGTAATAATAACAATAATAATATTAATAACAATAATAATAACAATAGTAATCATAATAATAATAATAACAATAATAATAATAATAGTAATAATAATAATAACAATAATAATAGTAATAATAATAATAGTAATAATAATTATTAATAATAATAATAATAATAATAATTTCTTACCGATTTTGCTTTTTCACTTCAGCAGAACATGAAATTGTAACCAGGCGTATTCAGATCTTTGCAGGAGACTGTAAATGCACAGATCCATAAGCATTAGATTAAGCAGTAGGAAAGTTCTAAAGAATATAAAAATGCCAAACTAACCCTTAAAAACAATTAGTAAACAAAACCAAGTTTAAGAGGACGAATGTGTGCCTTTTAAATGCATCATGGTTAAGTCAACATTTTACTATCTGCTAAACGTTTATTATTTTCAGAAAACTAATTATATAAACATAATTCCTGCTATAAAATAAAAGTGTATAGTAGACACTTGTACAGGCTAATATGTGATTTATGCATCACTTATTGGAGTAATAAATCCTTTGTTGGTTTCCTCTTTAAACAGCCTGTTGCTGCATGAATGAACGGAACATAATCGAGTCGCGTCAAATGCTGAGTGAAAAGAGGCAAAACAAACAGTGACCGGTAATAAAAGAGCCACTCGGTATTAACAAGGTGTTGAAGGACACATGTTTCCTCTCTCCTCCCGCTCTTAAAATTAATGAAGTGGGTTTGGGTTTGTCCACGTGCGCCTTTTTCGAGCCGCGCACACCGGACAATGCGCAAAAACGCGCCGGGATCTGTAAGGGTCAGACGGGCCGGTTGACCCCTTGTGTCACCCTTTTAGTCTCCTTGTAAAAGCAGGTAGTGCTGAATTCGATTATATTGTGTTGTATTGTATCGCTTGGGCTCTAACCGGAGGACGGTGCGTCCTGGTTAGAGCACGAGCGCTGTCGGTTCCACAATGCAATATACAATGCAGCACAATGCAATATACAATGCAGCACAATGCAATATACAATGCAGCACAATGCAATGCAATAAAGCACAATGGTACACAGACCATGCAATACTCCACAACGTGCGCGGTCACGAGTCCCATCAATTAAACGTGCGCTCACGTCTCGCACCCAATCTCATTTTAAGAATGGACCCAGTGCTGAACATAATCACCCAGAATGACTTATTTACCCCTGTCTACAAGTTTAAAGAAGAAAAGTGTCACTTGAGTAGCTCAAAACAAAAAACAGCCGCACCCTTGAAATGCAACAAGTGTTTCAGGTATCCGGGCATTTAAATGTTTACTGCAAGAACAAATTTGTGAACCCTTCTGGTTTGTATAAAATGTGCTCTTATTATCTTTCAAGTCATATTAATAACAGGCACGCAGTTATTAAAGGACTAATTTAACATAATCTTAGACAGTCCAGGTAGGACTTCTCCAAAAAGCAGGGGTTCCTAACAATGACATACAAGTGTGGGCTGCAGTCTAGACCTGCACTGCTTATATGCTTTAAGGTCAGCTGCATCGGTCACTTCTTGCTATTAACAATATATACCCCACAGTATATTTGTCATGTACATATATTTGTCACTCCAAAATCTTGTAAAAGCCTTCCATATTATATATTGTGCATAAAGCAGCCTGAATTTCTGGACTGAAGTAAACAAAACTGTCCGCTTATGCTACAGGAGTAAAAGTCTCCAGCAGTGCCATAAATGTTCCAGCAGTTTCTTATTTAAGGCACCAAGACCCAGACCTAATGAGAGGAAAATAATTTATAATTTTTATCTTTGTATAATAGTATGAAATGTTGAGCATATCTGAATTTGTGGGGGACGTGTCCCTCCCTAATATATATTGTGATAACGACCTTAAAATACACCCATGAATTCGGAGGCTGGTGAGGATTAAGCATATTGCAGCTTTGCGCGTTGTCAAACTGGCGCACCTTTGGCTGAATGTGCCACCTGACTGAGTAAACATGATCTGAAAGCAGGTATGTGTGCAGGTTCTGCAGTGAATAACCACATTCAGCAAGTGTCTTCTCAACTTCTGACCCGTTTACAACAATTTTGCACGGACCTGTGGCTGCAATATAGCCGTTCTATCAGAACAACGCAAATCCAAACTGGTGCACATTTATCACCTCCTTTTTATGCGCGCCGTGTTTCAGATGCGCTCTTTAGCATACAGGCTGCGGTGTTTATTCATCTCTTTGACTCGTCGAGCGGCGCAAGTGTTCAGATTCCCACGGACCGTGTGCCTCGCCTCGCGCTGCAGCTTGCACCCACAGCCACGCGGGCCCACGACACTTCATAACGGGGTCCCACTTTTTCACCCCCCATTCTAAAAAAAAAGCCCCCCTCGCCCCTTCATCTTGGTTTGAATAGAGATGTTGATCGACTCCAACCAGTCAGCATCTCAGGTACCAGCCCCGTTTGGCCACCACTGAGAGCCACGCCGCTGCTACCAGCCCCCCTCTAGAACCCAACCATACGCACCACGTCCTTCAAATACCGAGAGCATTTACTCCTGCTTGTTGCTTAATGACCCCTCGAGCCGATTGATAAAGGGCTTTTGGTGTTCAGATGAAAGCCTGGCACCATGCAGCAAAATCCACAAGTGTGGAATCAAAGGCAAACACAAAACCCGAGCATTTTACAACCTCATGTGTTCAATGTGAAGACGTTTACTGCACTGAGAAAAAAAGACTGGAGAACATGTTCAAGTCCCTTCAAAACTCTCACATTAAAATAATCTAAAGAAATTTAAAAAAGTAGTTCAACTTTAATGGAATGACTTGTTTTATAGTGGTTTATTAAACTGTCTGATTTAGTATCATAGAAAAATAGTTTGTGTATTTAAATAACTTATTTTACAACAGAATTAATAATTGAATTAATAAAACAACGAATTCATCTAAGATATTATTTTTAGACTTTTAGATGCAGCAGTTTATTTATGGACACCGGTCAGTACTTTACATCTTTACATTATTACTTTATACTTACATATACTTTACATCTTTACATTATTACTTTATACTTACATATACTTTACATCTTTACATTATTACTTTATACTTACATATACTTTACATCTTTACATTATTACTTTATACTTACATATACTTTACATCTTTACATTATTACTTTATACTTACATATACTTTACATCTTTACATTATTACTTTATACAGCTTTTTTAATCAGTGACTAATGTGTATGCAAATATAATTCATTAAAATTTATTTAGAGTTTAAGGTTAGGGTTTGGGGTTAACCCTAAGATTTTACTCCACATTTACAGTGAAATGACATCTATTACATTTACATTATAATTTGTAAATAGGTAAGTGATTTAATCAGATTATTTAGAACAGTTTTGGACTGATAAACAGGTGCTTGTAATTTGCGTTATAAAAAGCGCTGCAGATTTTCTGTCCCAATATTTTTGAGCGCTTTTTTCTGCGGATGCGCCAGTTACTACCCCCCTTCCCCCCCCCCAATCAGTTTAAACACTATAAATGATCTTTTTCTCTTTCTTTGCGCGTTTTGGTGAATTTGTTTTAGATTTCACGCGTTTTCAGAAGAAACTGGCCACACAGGACAGGTGGACAGGGACGCAGACGGCGCCACCGTGACCGCCACCTTCACACAATCAATTACCCGGAGCGCGGGGGGCGCGGAGCGGGGCGCGCGGTGCGCACTGACCGCTGCAGACCGGGAGCGCGCATGGGAATAACAACACATGCAACACATGCACCTCCAACTTTTTATTGTTGTTTGGAACAGACGCTCGGATGCTGAACGTTATAAATGAGACGTCTCACCGCATGGCCCGTGATGCATTACTTCCTACAGTGCGTTAGTGTGCTGGGGGTCAGAGCAGATGAACGCAACACAAAACGGACCGAGTCTGGATGGTTTTTTAGGAAACTGCAGCTTCTTTATTCACATGATAAAAAAGTAAATGTTTTTCTATAACAGTAAATCCTTCTTAAGTGGGCTAATCCGTGTAATCCATATAATCTCCAGTGTCAAACAGGATTAAGGCTGGATTTACTCAAAAAAAGAGAAACAGATGAAAAGGGGGGAGGATCAGGGGTTCACTGACAGTAATTGAGTGATCTAACAATATTTTCTGTTCCTTTAGCCCCATTATTGCATCTATTTGACCTCTAGTTAGTAACTGATGAGCTGTAGTGTCTTTAAGGAGTGTCCAAGGATTATAAAATAGGTTATAAAGGTTATAAAACAGGTTTATCAAATAGGCTGATAGTCAAAATGTGCACGGAAAAAAATTTATAAATAAACAAGCAAACTATACAATTCAAATAAAAAAAAATATATTATTATATTTTATATGTATTTTAGCCCTACTAGCTCATATATTAGTACATAGCAGAAATAATTCTTCAGTGGTGGCTCAGACAATTCTGCCCAGAATTCAAACCAAACATAGCAAAGCAGCATTTATTCACTACGCCACTTACAGATGGACTCAAGAAGATCTTAGATGTTCTCAAACTGTAACATCATTCAAGTTTTCTTCCATCCTATTGTTTTATGTTTATATTTTATACATTTATTTATTTATTTATCCTTTTATTAAAGCACTATTAACCGGCCATGAGCAGGAAATGTTCTATTCAAATGAGCCACTTTGTTATAAATCATTAGATAAATATAAATAATGTGGTTATTATACCATATACGCGACTCAGAAATGACATGCACTGGTTAACCAGTCTTTAAATCAGTCGATAAGTGTGAGTGTCAGTGTGAGCACATTCTATATTTTACCTTTTGGTTTAATCCTCTCTGGGTTCGATTCTTTGTGTATAAGCTCAGGTACCTGCAACCCTGCAGGTTTCCATCAGTTCCAGAACGACGTGGTCAGATGCTCAGTTGTCTTGCACAGGTTTCGTTTCCAGAGGGCTCATGGTCTGGTTCCAAAAAAGTACATTAATAGTTAAAAATATACAGCAAAATCTGCTTAAGAAACAGTAAAACTCACTTACCTGCCAACATAAGCTGCAGCAGTGGAACTACTGGAGGTTCTTCATGATAGTTGGTGCCAGGTGGGTGGTTTCAGTGTGGGAAAGTGCTTAGGGTCTCAAAAGTTTCCACAGAATCGTGCAAAAACTAAAAATCCAGTGAGTCTCAGTTATATTTGCAAACACGCCCTGTTGATCAGAAGTTCCAAAGAGGAACATGTCGGACTTTGAGGATCTAAGGCTACAGTGGGCACAGGCTCACCAAAACCGAGCAGCTAAAGATTGTAAAGTTATTGCTTCTTTGCTGTGAGTAAACAGTATGAATTCATGGACCTAACCTTGAGTGTGCCAACATTATAGGTGGGTAGTGGTGGGTTAAATGTGGGCAATGTTTGCTTAATACCCTCTGAGCTGAATGCCACAGTTTGGTTGGTGAGCATGTGCTTCCCTTTATGGTTATATCTCATAATGGATTCCTGAGCTGCTTCCATGAACACGACAAGGTGCTCAGTGCACCTCAAGTTAACAGATCAACAAATAATGAAAGTTTTTCTCATGAGCTCACGTAGGTCCCACACGGTCCAATCCAGCAAACAGCAAAGACTCTACGTGCTCAATTCGGCAACCTTAATCAGTGCCAGTCAGACGCGGCTGAAGCTCGGGAAAGCCTGGGAATCCCACCACATGCGGCACATGGTGCGCGGGGCCCTCCGCTCTGCAGACTGCCGTACAAATTAGAGACTCCTGCCTGCACAGCGCATCAACACTTGTTTTTAACTGAGACATTGTGCGCTGATTTTCCGCTCTCTGTATTCATGTAGTCCGGCACCGCCGGGTCCATTTTGGCCTCCGCTCACAGTGGGCATTCGTGCAGTCGGGGCGGGTAATTACACATGATAAATCTGTCGTTTATGCAAAGATACATCTACATAAACGACAAAAACTAACCCGATACGACTCGCTGCGGCCTTTCTGCACACACAGAGTCAAAGATTACGATTCATATCCAGGTTATCCACATTATCATCAGGATTAAATAAACCTATACGGTTTAATCAGTGCTTATTAAGATATTAGCAGCTAATCCTCTCAGCGAATGGGAAACATTTGCTTTAAAGATGTTTTGAACATTCATGGATGATCTGCTCGGAGATTAAGAGGATTATTGATTCATCATAACCCAGACTAATTGATTTGGGAGTTCATCTGGAGGTGCTGTGTTCACCCCCGGGCTGTTTCTCAGACTAGAAGCGTCCAGCAAACTCGCTCACATGGACAGGAGACCCTCTTAAGTTATTAAATGTACTTTACTGACCTGCTATGTCCAGAATTTGCTTTAGAGCTTCTGTATTGGAGTCAATATGCTCGTGCTAATGCTGACACACTCATGAAGACCCAGTGTAGCAGGTTAGATACACCGGCCAGGTAGACGCTCACCTGATTCCTCTTATTAGCTATGGATCAGATTAACCTGGTGAAGTTTTAGCTTGTTTGGATTTAAAACCAGCAGCCACGGCGTTCTTTTATGGACAAGGCTGGATGTCTTTGATCGAAATTGTACAAACTATGTCTTATGTGAACTGTTACTGGCATTTTATTGTTTCTAAGCAATAATCAAAGCCGTAGCTATGAACTGAATATTTGGGGGGTGGGGGAACACTGATGGATCATAACAATGCAAAGCTAGCAGGTCAAATATGTTGATTTATAAATTTTTACATTAATATTAGGGGGACGTTTGAGCACATGTTGTGATTACGATTTTGTTTACAGGCAAAGTTGTTCATTTTTCTGTAACACCGACATCCGTTCAATCATTTTCCAGGGAACTAAGGATGTATTAGATGCATGTTTAATAAATACAAATACAAATAAGTTTAAACCCGTGCCGAGGATAAAAAGAGCTCTTAGATTTAGGTAGCCTAATATTTAAGGTGGTTGTAAGATTGTTTTAGGCCTCATGCAACTGTGTCTAAATAATTAAAACACTTTTATGGTCTGAACAACTCAAACTACATCAAAAAACATAATAAAACGTTTTTAAAATAATTTCTATAATAATGTTCTTTTCTTTGTGAGGTCCAGAGGCGTAACACATCCCAAGAGCTGCGCTGCTTGTACCAGGAGTTTGAATCCCAGGTTGCCAGGCTGGGACATGAACCTAGCTATTTGGGGAAGGGATGGACCTAACAGTGCACCCTTAGTGCAGGTCCCAAGCCCAGATAAATAGGGTTAGGAGGGTTGAGGGTCAGGAAAGGCTTCCGGCGTACAAATGGTCATCTGTGGTGTCACTTAGTGAGAGCAGCCAAAAGGACTCATCAGTCCCCCCCCCCCCCCATATTTGAGGAAATGTGTCCTGATGGTCAAATGTAAATCATAAACCATTAAAAAATTAGTCTGTGGTTAATTTAAAGCTGCTGGAACAGAGGTGGCACCGTCCAGTCACACCAACGCGCAACGCTCCTGCTCCAAAACTGACACCTTAAATTTTTGCTGCTGATCACATGAGGAATTTTTTTAAAGCACGCTTGACTGTGGCCAGTGACACTTGTGGAACAGCAGCCCGTAATTAAAAAGAGGATCCAGAGCACAGACGACGAGGCCAGAATAAAGTTTGCAGGATTTATTCAGTGTTTATGGAATATCTGCACACATCATCTATACATACAGAACAGAATCTTCACAAAATAAGGGCCGCATGACGGATCACTCAACTGAATCCAAACCGTACAAAAGAAATCAACCAGAAATCCAGAAATAAATACGTAAAAATCATCAACTAAATACAAGAGTGAAAGTACAAATCAGATATACAGGGTTTCTAACGTACTGCGTCTGCATGCGTCTAGAACGTCTGTACAAACACTAGCCACTAAAATCAGCTTCGTCTGGCTACTCGACTCCATCAGAACTCAACAGATCAAAGATTTACGTGTTAACCCAGGAATTCAGGAAGCACTTTTAAAGACGTACACGCAACACACACACACACACACACACACACACACACACACACACACACAATCTCTCACACCCATACACACACTCATACACACAACTTGACCACTGGGAGACCCTGATTTTACCGCGCCAGCGGCGTCCTCGTAGCGTCCTGAGAGATATGTCCGGCCCACTTGGCAGGATTGGACAAACTGAGTCACGTGACCAAGAGCCACTCCCCCAATGGACAACAATACAGTGTACAAAGTTTAGCAAACAACAAAGTTAGGTCACTTGGACGGATTGGATTGATATTTTTGCCTGTTTTTTTTTTTTTTTTTTTTTTTTTTTTTTAAACGTGCGGGACTCGTCCGAGCACTGCCATGGCCTAAATCCACAAACGTAAACATAAACGGAAGTTGATATGAATAATATGCATTAATCAGGGTTCAAAATAAAGAACAGGGGTCACTGAGAAGCATCTACGACAAAAAGCGAGCATCAGTAGAGAAAACAGAAAAGGCTACAGAATAGTGAAGGCATCTTATTCCATACGACGTTTACAAAACGACAGGCTTCATCATCATCATCATCATCAGCGTAACGCTGATCTTTTATATGTATAAATATTGCTTTTAACAAATTGTACCCTGTCCAGCTCCAGCAGTTTCCCCCAAACTTTACAATTACGGAAAGATAGAATCGAGCACTCGTGTACAAATGAGACTCTCGTGAGTCCAGTCCTGAAAAGAGAGTCTCGTTCATAAGCCCTAAATTAAGTTTGGTGAAAAATCTGATAATTTTACTATTTTCCCTTTTCTCAAATATAATCAGCTCAGACGTGTGATGTTTTCAGTTCTTATCACAGCTAAAACTGACAGAAATTGAGATCAGCCAAACGTTTGGTGTAAATGAGTCTCCTCTGACACGTGTGCATTTGCCAACCGCTTCTTTTCACCTGCACAAGGTGGGTTCACACAGGGATCAGTATCGTGAACAATAGTGCTCCCCAACCACCGGGCCACGACTGGTCATTTATTACCGGGCTGAACAGAAAGAATAAATAATTAGAGATCGCTACAACACATTTCGGGTGTTATTGTCTCCCATCACCACTAGGTGGGAGCGTTTCGTTGAGTAGTATTGTTTTGCACTTTTTTCTGTGTTTTTTATTATGCTCGCTCTATAATTTTATTTTAAATCCTCCCGCCTCCGCTAGTCCATGAAATTATATCTTATATGAAACCGGTCTGTGGTGCAAAAAAGGTTGGGGAGTTACACACACACTGCTCTCCATTATTCACCGTCTCTGTGCAGCACCTCGACCGGCCAGCAGAGGCTGCCATCGCAGCAGTCACGAGGAATCATAAATTAGCCAATCAAGTCTGCGTATAGTTGAGATTCGAACTCACGAGCTTGAAGTGCTCTGGTGGTGTGTCTGAGGGAGGAAAGGCCGGATGAGTAGCTTCCTTGGCACCACCACAGCGACTCCTAGTGCCCGGTTCAGGCGCTGATCTGACAGATGAGAGAATTCGGAGGAAACGGAACAGGGTTTCTAAATCAGCCGAGACTCCGCTGGATGGTGTACGCATCCGAGGAGGCAGGTTCTAGTCTGTGATCTATGAATGCTTTGATTAATAGTGATTAATAATCTGGTATCAATTTGTATGGAACCAAATGGTTCTGAAGGTGTCAGAAGGTGGAACTGTACCAACAATCTAGTAGTTATTCACTCAAACATCAGAACGTTTTCAAAACTAGTAAATATTGATTACAATAATCCCAGGAAATTACATCTAAATAAATTATTAAGACTTCAATTCAATATAATGTCATTTAGTCCTAATCTAGACGTCACGGCAAATTCGAGAATCTGACAGAAGTTTGACTGGAAGGTTTGAAAGCTCACGTGATTTCGCATCGTCTGCTGATGTAAATGCACAATTGATTCATATTGTTAGACATAAACGAAAGATAAAAAGGCTTTTTACGTTTGAATACGTTATTTTTTGATGTGTCGTCTGGAGGTTTGTGATCATTTGTGGACGTTTGCTTCAGTTTTTTGGTCCTCACCAGCTACATTAACAAACTAAAGAAGTGAACGCAGGGCATGAGTGCCGAGGCTGAATCTGGAGTGAAGGGAACGTCGGATAGGCTGAATTTTTCACCAAACTTTTCCATCAGAATTCAGGCACAAACAACAAGTGCGGCGTTTCCAGAGGCCGAGCTCGTCCGTCACCTTCAGATCTGATCCCGAAACATGCTGCACGATGGACTTTAATGACCGGTGTGTCTCCTCCAGTGCATGAACGTGTAGAACAGAGAGAGTCCAGGAGTCCAGGAGCACTGGGATACACACTCATCCGGGTTTGGGCAGGAGGCCGATATGAAACTGGAGGACTTTGTAGAGGAGGATCAGAAGGTACTTTGTGAAGGGTGTGGAGCTCGGAGGAGATCAGACGCTCTCCGGATCGTCCACCAAAAAAAATCAGAGCAAACGTGATGAATTAAAAACATAAGGATGTTTCCCTGGTAACAGTGATGATAACAGTACATCACAGATTAGATTATATACAAACACCCTGCCCAGTCCTTCAGCACCACTACAGTGTGTGTGTGTGTGTGTGTGTGTGTGTGTGTGTGTGTGTGTGTGTTTAAAAATTGTGCATTTGATCCTGATAATGTGATTCTCAGTGCAGCAGGTCTCTTCAACACTGTGGGAATTTGTACCGTTTACATGAACAACCTCATTTGTTGATGCGTTTGAACTTTTATTTAACAGACAAAAGGACAAAGAAAAAAGTCAATCAGTGGGAATTTGTGCCCATTTAATCAAAACACGGCATCGTTTGTAGGCTGGCCACTGATCACTGATCAGTTGATGTTCTTGTTCATCCCAAAGCTGTTGACTGGGGCTGAGTTTTTTTCTTCATGTCTTTATAGATCTTGCTTTGTGGACAGGAACACAATCAGTCAGTGATTGTTAATACTGTATAAACACATTTAGAATCCAATGCCTGCAACACACTCCAAAAAAGTTGGGACAGGGGCGTGTTCCCCCCAGTGTTCCTTCAGCATTCCTATTAACAAGATGCAGACTTCAGCTGCTCGACAGTCCGTGCTCGCAGTCGCCCAATTCTGCTTGTCATGAGCCTTACATTTTCAACAGGAGACAGATCTGGACTGCAGGCAGGCCAGTCAAGCACACACACTCTGTCTACAAAGCCACAGAGTTGTAACTCGTGCAGAATGAGGCCTGTACTTCCAAGGAAAAGACGCCACCTTGATGGCAGCACGTGTCTCTCCAAAATCGCAATATATACGCCTCCGGGTCAAGGGTACTACCTTTACATGTGTGCATGTTACCCATGCTGTGGATGCTGATATACCCCTATACCATCACAGATGCTGGTTTTTGCACCTTTCACTGATAACAGTCTGGATGGTCTTTTTCATCTTAGGCACAAAGAATCCGACACCTGTTTTTCCCCAAAAATAAGCTGAAATGAGGACTTGTATAACGTATTTGAGCGTGCAAAAATATAATTAGGTTTATGAGTTAAAATCGAGACTTTTCTTATCACCTTTATCTGTTAAATAAAATAAACGAAATAATTCACTTGCTGCTTGCAGTTACATTTTCCTGCCAGAGGGGGGAAGCACATACTTCAAATTACGCTCTGCACCGTTAATACTGAGGCGCTGTCGTTAACTACTGCACACAAACTGTACCAAACGTTTATATGCTTTTGATGGGAATGTTTTGGTGTGTGGTGTGTCTCTAAAGTGTGTGTCCTGAGGTGTGTGTACGAGTGTGAGCATGTGCTTCATGTTTATGTAAGTGTGTAGTGGTGGTGGTGCATCTTTCACTCAGACCAGGCCGGTGTGTTTGTGCTTTTAGTATTAATGTGCACAAGTGCAGTCGTGTGTGT